>NC_091338.1:7740775-7913275 GCF_038502225.1 Cherax quadricarinatus
TGAAAGCAGGCAAAATTGTAGAACTCGAGAATGTACGGAGCACCTTCACTGTCTATATCATTCTGAAAACTTTAATGATTGGGAATAAGTGAAGCTCGTGAAATTCCATTCCCTAGGATTCAGGCGAGAAAGATACTGCATAATATAAATTAATTCTGGAAATTACTGGTGGAGCGATTTCCAAATCTGCAAACTGAAATTACTTCCTACGAACGCGATTATGTGTATTATTATTATTATTATTATTATTATTATTATTATTATTATTATTATTACTGTGAAGCTTTAAACACGTGGTAATACACTAAGAGATAATGTGTTAAGGACACCATTATTTCCTTTTGAAAAGAGAATACTTCTCAATTTCTTCCAAACTGCTGTAGTTCAGTCAGGTCGTAGTGCCTCAGCAGTACTACCTCCGTCAAACTAAAACAGCCTAATAGACCAGACTGTTAACCAGGGTAGCCGTTAGATCGATGGTTTCCCAGAATAGCTCAGATGATTCCACTAATTAAACTGAGACGGCATTACTAATTAGCACGAATTTTTTTCAATGAGGTCATCTTCAGATCTCGCATAAAAATAAGGAAAACCTAATGGAATTCTATGACTGCAAGGCTTCCATGTTTTCCCTCAGTAAATTTAAACGGTGAAAAGAAGAAAAAAAGCTGGAGAAATCGCGTTCAAAACACCTCCTTTCAAATGAAAGCCTCAATAAGACCCAAGGGGAAAAGTCTTAATGGAATGAATATCATGAGGACACACGGAAGTTTTTTTTTTTTCTTTTTCGTGGACGGTACCTCGTCATCGCGTCCTTTTGAATATTTTTTTTTAACTAAATATTCTCAGTTTGTTTTGGTTAATTTATTTATAGGATACCAGAGGGCAACAACGGATACAGGTTTAACTAAGGGTTTAATTTGTTTATGATCACAAGGTCACAACGTTCAGGGTTCACTCTCGCCGAAGACTGAATTCCGAGAATTACATAGTGCTTATGTACGTGGATGTCTGAGCAGTTTACGTAGATGTTTCTGGAGTTTACAGCGATGTTTGAGCATGTTAGAATGACTGTGCTGTTTACATGGGCATTTGAAATTACACAGATTTTTGAACATGTTACAGTAATGTTTAAACATCGATGTTTGATTGAAGGAAGGCTAAGGACAGGAATGAGAAAAGGAATCAAAAAATTAGGAAGAGATGGGAGGAGGTGGAGGAGTAGATTGAGAAAAGAGGGAGAGAAAGAAATTTAAGGAAAGAAAGAAGGAGTGAGAGAGTTACAGAAAGCAGGGGAAAAGAGAGAGAGAGAGAGATTGACGGGGAAAGTATTATTGGTGTTAATATGGTTTTTAAAAACAAGCTTTGAAGATACCTTCCAATATTAGCGTCTTCAGCAAGCTATTATAGTACAGGTGTATTTACTCCTGTTGCAAAGGAGGTACATTGTTGCACTGCGAGGTGTATTATTGTCTCGCGAAGTACATTGTTGCACAGGGAGATATAGTGTTTTTCAAGCGTAGAAGGTCCTAAGTTAGTACCCCGTAGTTGTAACTACTTTGTTAACTACACCTATTGTAACTACAACTAATGTTAACTACAGATATAATATACAAACAAGACGGTTTCAGCTATGGGAGTACCAACTAGGGGCCTCCTACGAGTGAAATACCCTATCCAACGTAATCACCACAGCCACTGTTCTCATGCCTCTGCCTATCCCATGGGATTCCATTTATAAGAAATTTCTTTCCTAAGAGTGACACATTCCTCTCCCCGCCTCCCCTCACTAAACCAATTCTACAAATAGATTTGTCCTGAGTATGAAATTCATTTGCATATAGATGAGACTCTACCAGCGATGAGTGTTGACACCCGAGCTATCTCCTCAAAGCTTATCCAGGCTAGCTTAACTATCCACAGCTAAATTCAGCTTCAACTTTCACAGGGACCCATGGAGGCCGATTCTATTTTGAAATGCTAATTCCGGGCGTGATCAAAGGCACGGGGACCATTTCCCCTCGTCTCATCGTCTCCGCTGTGGCTGATGGAAAAATAAATCGATTCGCTTTCGTCGCCCCCACAGAATATAACCCAGCCAATGAGTTCCTCCGCTTCCGTCGCCCCCGCAGAGAATAACCCAGCTAATGAGTCTCCTAGTTTCCTTCGTCCCTGAAGAGTATAACTCAGCTATTGAATCCCTTAGTTTCCGTCACACCCACAGAGTATAACCCAGACAGTGAATCCCTCTGGTGTTTTGAGAAAAAAAAAAAAACTGAATTTTTCCACTTAAGATTCCAATATTTTATTTTCCTCGAGTTCTCATCTTGTATACAGGGAGAATAAATCATGTCTTCATATATTGCTACATGTTCTTCTATGGTACTAAACAGTAATATCAATACGAGAACCCGATAGTCTGCTCGCATGACACTAAATAATAAAACTAATGTGAGTATCAGAAACACTGTTGTAGGTGATGAACTGTCACTAATGTCATGACCTACTATTATATTCAAAAGAGAAGCACTCAACCTGTGAAGATTATAGAGTAACAGGTGACTGGCAGGAGTAACAGCAATGAGGATCGACCACTGGAAAAAAAAAGGGTAACTAAGTTCTGAGATTAAGAACCCGTAACACACTGCAAGACGCCATCCTTGAAGAGGTTCATATACAGAGGTTCATACCGGGATGATGAAGAGGAAATGACCGAAATACTAAATGATGAATGTGAATCGATGTTCAGCAACCCACTAAACGAAAGCAGGGTGGAGAATGAGGAAACTTTTTCATTTCAGCTGAAAGCCATGCAGACCAAATATCTAAGACTAGCACTGAACTCATAGAATTCGAAAAAGAAATGGAAAGAATGTCAGTTCAGTCAGCACCTAGACCAGATTCGTGGAATTTTGTATTTATATAAAAATGTAAAGTACCATTAGCACAAACACTCAATATACTTTGGAGAAGTATCGAAGATCTAGGTGAAATACCAGAATTCTTGAAGAGTTCTCGAAAAATTAATGAGAGGGCAAATAACAAATTTTATAGAACAGCACAGGGAAATCCAACAAGGTTTTAGAGCATATCACAACTGCTAAACCACTATGATAAAATTATGGAGGTGTTGGAAGAAAACCCAAACACATGTGATGTTCACAAATGTGATCTTGGGGTGATTTCACACAACCATTGCAATAAGCACAGAGAATACAAAGATTAGAAGTAAACAGAGCAAAATCCAGCATTAGCAAGATAAAAATGTTTAGGACCCCAAGGCAAGGCCCTGGCGCCTCTGCTGTTTTTTTTTATCTTCATAGCAGACATATATGAAAACACTCGCCATAGTTTTGTATCAGCATTTGCACAGGATACCAAAACGAGCATGAAAGTCACCACGGAAGAACACAAAAAATTGCAGGAAGATAGAAGTGGGGTTTTCCAGAGGGCAATGGAGAATAACATGATGTTCAATGGTGATTAGTTCCGGCTTATTTAATGTGGAAAGAATGAAAAACTCAAAAAGGACACAGTATAGAAAAGCCAAGAGAATCATCAAACAGAACGAAAGGAACACGTAAAAGATCTGGAAGTAATTATGCTGGCTGACCTTTCCGTTAATAAAGAATACAATAGTAAAATGTCATGACTGCCAGGAAAAATGACTGGGTGGATAATAAGAACTTTCAAAACAAGGGAAATAGTAACAATGGTGACGGTATTCAAATCTCGTAAGCTCTTTCCTTCAGTGTTTTTTCAGGGTTGACGGCTCCGTTCAAGGAAGGGAAGATATCAGAGTTGGAATAGAGATCATTTACGGACTCAGAGCCAATACAGCATTTACCATAAATCACTGGTGACACCTTAAGGTCCTAAATGTGCACTCGTTGGAGCGAAGGAGACAAATGAGTTATAATTATACTACTTGGAAAGTATTTGAGGGCTTAGTCCCAAATCTGCACACTGCCATAAAGAAGTTTAAAATAAACCCAGTGAATAGGAGGGGCGCCCAGGGCACAATATGAGAACATTTTATCAACATTCTTGGATCCAGAATATTCAATATCTTAATAGAAGATATCTTAATAGAAGATATCTCCACCACAGTATCCACAGTATCACGTATTCATCACAGCTTGAATCAGCGAGCAACCAGCAGTAACAGGGTGGTTGACCTGGTAAGCACCAGACAAGCCTGGCCTAGGGCCCAAGTTGAGGAGTAGAAAAACTCTCGAAACTCAAAGGTACAATAAAGGTAAGGTGTTTAGAGGAATGCACAGCTGTAGTAAATATAACTCAACGAGCCATCTCGCTCAGCAGGTTTATGTGACGTTACTGTCAGCGTGCAACCAGTCACAGCCGCTGCTGTTCTAGTCTTCACAGCTGCTGTTGTTATGGTCTTCACAGCTGCTGTTCTTCTAGTCTTTACAGCTGTTGTTGTCCTACTCTTCACAGCTACAGCTACTGCTGTCCTACCCTTCACAGCTGCTGTCCCGCACCCCCGGAGTGAAGCCAGGCGTCACGGTCCCCTCTGCTGTCTCACCCAAACATTAATTTTCCCACGACTGGTCCCTTTACCAGTGATGGGCCGCCCTCCAGAAATGTTCATAACTCAAACTTCTACCCCTTAATTCTCCCCCTGTTACCCCTAGCTACTATACCCTTTTACCCCCTAACCCAAGTCCCTATTATCCCTAGTTTGTACCCCTGTTAGAAATAGTTCTGCCCCTCAGGCCAATTACCTTAGATGAATGACTTTCAGGTTATGATTACGTTACGAAATAGTTACTTTTACATTCAACAGCAATCGAGTTCGACCCAAGGAAGAGAAGGGGTAGTTCCATTTCCCCTGGATCAAGAGCCCTTCCCCAGTATCAAGGGCCCTCAATGAAGGGACGAATTACAACGAAACGCGAGTGTAAGCCTACGGAACCTAGTTTGTTTTGCTTCACTACACCCTTGGATCAAGAGCCCTTCTGAAGGGCTATTGATCCAAGGAAATAGAGATACCCTTCTCCTCCTCCTACCTAGAATTTTTTTCAAACAAAAAAAAGCGAAGATCACATGTGAGCGAGACGTTGCATAACAGACGTTCACGCTCTCTCTCTCTCTCTCTCTCTCTCTCTCTCTCTCTCTCTCTCTCTCTCTCTCTCTCTCCCTCTTTTACATCATCGTTTAAATTCGGGATGATAAAAGTTACATCGACTGAAATTAACACCTGAAATTACGATTACATTCTCGGATAACTGTTACTTTATGAAGCTTTAATAATTACTTTCCGCAACCTTTAAATACTTTCTCGAACTTTAATTACTTTCTGACACTTTAATTACTTTAGTCTTTTATCTTCCAGGTTTTACTCCTTAAATTTTAAGATTCCAAACATTTCCGTTATTTAAAGTTTCGTCTGTTAAAACAAATTCATTATTATTTATGATGCTCGTAGCCAGACTAGTGTCTGTACTAGTCTGACTGGTGCTAGTCTGACAGGTACTAGGCTGACAGGTGCTAGTCTGACAGGTATTAGGCTGACAGGTGCTAGTCTGACAGGTATTAATCTGACAGGTACTAGGCTGACAGGTGCTAGTCTGACAGGTATTAGGCTGACAGGTGCTAGTCTGACAGGTACTAGGCTGACAGGTACTAGGCTGACAGGTATTAGGCTGACAGGTACTAGGCTGACAGGTACTAGTCTGATAGGTACTAGGCTGACAGGTGCTAGTCTGACAGGTATTAGGCTGACAGGTACTAGTCTGACAGGTACTAGACTGACAGGTACTAGGCTGACAGGTACTAGGCTGGCAGGTGCTAGTCTAACAGGTACTAGCCTGACAAGTACTCGTATGACAGGTACTAGCCTGACAAGTACTCGTCTCACAGGTACTAGTCGGACAGGTACAAGCCTGACAGGCACTAGTCTGACAGGCGCTAGTCTGAGAGGTGCTAGCCTGAGAGGTACTAGCCTAACTGGTACTAGCCTGACTGGTACTAGCCTGATTGGTACTAGCCTCACAAGTACTCGTCTGACAGGTACTAGCCTGACAGATACTGACTTTCCACGGTCACTCCAAGGGCACTATGCAACCCAAGAGAAAAGTACAACTAAGTTTGGCCCTCTTGTTAACTTTCGTTGCAATTAGCCGGGACGGTGACCGTGGGTAATCTCACATTGCTGAGTACTCAAACACGCAGTTAAACACTGCTAATGAAATAGTGATTGCGTACTGTGTCGATAACGTTGTCCGGGATCCACTCAAATAATCCCCCGCATTTACTAGCAAAAATATTTTGATTGCTGAACTTGGCTTCTCACTGAGCTTATTGATATTTGATGAGTAAGATTCATGTGCAACTCATGACCTGTTTGTATTTTATACTGTCTCCAGTGTATCGATATTTGTTTGTGGTTTCCTGCACGACTCTGTGGCCAGAGTCTCGTTCTTTGCTCTATTTCGATGTCCCAGACTTCTTGTTTTCCGTTGTTCATCTCTTGTATTGAATCTTTGCATATGTATTCCGTCATATTCCTCTTCTTTACACTTCACCTTATATTCTTGGTACACAGACCTTAGGCATGTTCTAAGAAGCACTTGTCACCAGAGCGAGGATATAGCATGTGAACAGTGTAAATGGAGCCTCTGTAATTCTCCACACAAACAAATTCTCCCAGAGTGATTATCAAATGGTATACAATACCGACAGGTTGGTAGATAAGACACATAGGCAACATTTAGGCAACATTATTTCGAAACGCTTCGCCTACAGTTAGTTCCAGACTTTGGAACAGAACTTCTCCAGGCTGAGGGACTGACAACCTCAAATCTACGACTTCAAGGGTGATGGACTACCTGGAGTCTACCTGGAGACTGATTACATCGTCTTCACATCTCTACTGCTCCCGCCTACTTTCTGTACTCGACTGAAGAAGCCTACTGTGTAGGCGAAACGTTTCGAAATAAATTATTCATTCATTCTTTATGCTGCATAAGTGTCTCAATCTTCAACTTGTCGGTTTTTCAAACCATTCATCACATTTCGAAATAAAGTTGCCTAAATGTTGCCTATGTGTCTTATCTATCTCCCAGAGTGAAAGGGATCCATTTCACTCACATACAACTTTAGTTTGCAACCATTGTAAACGGCCAACTTTACCTTATTCTCACTCAGCCGAACTTGCTTCCGTGAGAAGAATCCCTTCGAATGTTTGCATGTTTGTGTGTACTCACCTATTTGTGGTTGTAGAGGTTGATTCACAGCTCCTGGCCCCGTGTGTGTGTGTGTGTGTGTGTGTGTGTGTGTGTGTGTGTGTGTGTGTGTGTGTGTGTGTGTGTGTGTGTGTGTGTGTACGTGTGTGTGTGTGTATGTGTGTTGAAATTTGTGCGTTGTGATGTGCGTGTTGAAATTTGTGTGTTGCCGTGTATGCATTGTCACGTTTGTTGTGATGTGTGTGTTGTGACTGTGTTGTGATGTTCATCAGCCTCATGCCCACGGCATAATTCACACATGCCCTGTGTTGACAAGTTTCTCTAGTCTGTGGTGCCTGCGATGGACGACGTGTTGCTACCACCAACAGCCTGGTTGATCAGGCTATCAACCGGGGAGCCAGGTCTGGAACCTGGGGAGGCAGCGAACCCCCGTCATCAACTACAAGTAACCAGATAACCGTCACCTTAATTTTTCAGGATCAGGCCAAACTTTTCATGACTGCAGAAACAAAGTTAAAACTTTTCGAGAGGAAACTGAACCACTATTTACTGAAAGCACCTGATCAACCATTCTGTGATGGATGTGCGGGGATGCGAGCCGCTAGGAGCAACAGCCTGGTTGACCAGGAAGACGACAAGGAAGCCTGCCATTAGGCTGGCCTGCGAGGGCAGAGAAACCCATGATAATAATTAAGAATAATAATAATAAATATAATAATGTGATAATGCTAATAATAATAATAATAATAATAATAATAATAATAATAATAATAACAATAATAATATAATAATGGTATGATAATAATAATAATAAATGGAAATTGCCATCGTTACCTCCCCTCTTCAAATCCTCACCGTTCTCTTTCTCATCTTCCTCTGGCTTCCTCTCTTTCTCTCTCTCCCCTTATTCGCTATATGATTCACTTTGGTCTTTATTCCCTAAATTACATCCTCTACGGCTTCCTTGCTTCCCCCTTTCCCATTGTGACACGACCAAAGTATTCAAGTCCCCTTCTGTATTTTCTTTTGCTTTCCCTTCCTCTTCACATCTTCCCTTCCCTCTTTCTCTCTCTCTCTCTCTCTCTCTCTCTCTACAGGAGGTGCCACATAATTCACTGGAGAGAGCATTCGGCTGACAACAGCTAGGTCCTGGGTGAGTCCCTGGCACCGAGAAATATTTCAGAAAGCTTTCTTTCAATTCTGCTGCATCTGCTCACCTAACAGCAAACGTAGGTAACCGTGTATTCACATATGCTCACCTATTTGTGGTTGCAGGGGTCGAATCACAGTTCATGTGTTAGCTAACTGCTTGGGGTCGCATCCAGGGTAATTCGTGTTAGAAAACCCCGGTCCTACTGGAACCTTATATCAAGAGTAAGAAAGCACACAGATCCTATGTGTAAGATCCTGTGTGTAAGAAAACACTTAGATCCTGTGCGTAAGAAACTCCAGCATATGCTGGAAATGTTCAAATGTTAGGTAAAATGCATCCATTTATTTAATGATGTTAATTAACACTCCTTTAGATGTCCTCCAGCTTTCTCTTCTTCCCTTAGATGTTCTCTGACTCTCTTGTCTTCCTTCAGATGTTATCCAGCCTCTTTTTATTTTCTTCATTTGTCCACTGACTTTCTATCTCTCTCTTCTATGTCCTCCAGGTTTTCCCCTTCCCAATTTTCTCCGGCTATCTCTCTAATCCTTTTTCACCTTTTCCTTCCACTCATCACTCCTCTTGGTTAAAACCTGGTGAAAGTCTACTTTAGTTGCTCTTTGAAGGCGTTAGAGTTCCAGTTTATGACTGGAACTCCGGCGAACCCGTGTCCCCTCCATGTTCCAGTTTATCACTGGAACTCTAACGAGCCTGTGTCCCTTCCATGTACTAGTCTATGACTGGAACTCTGGCGAGCCTTGGTCCCCTCCATGTCCCAGTTAATGACTGGAACTCTGGCGAGCCTGTGTTCCCTCCATGTACCAGTCTATGACTGGAACTCTGGCGAGCCTGTGTTCCCTCCATGTACCAGTCTATGACTGGAACTCTGGTGAGCCTTGGTCTCCTCCATATTCCAGTTTATGACTGGAACTCTGGAGAGCCTGTGTCCCCTTCATGTTCCAGGACTTGAACTTCAAAGAATTCACAAAAGGCAGTACGTCCTCTCCGGTGTAACAGCTCAAGTTCTTACGCCCCTTAAGTCTGTAATATGGCATAGGAAAATCGACTTCTCGTCTTCCAGCTTCAAGGCAGCGAGCGCTGCGTCAGTAGGATGAACTACGACGGCCACGTTTACAACGCAACGTAGCAAGTGCCGGTGTCCTCGGTAAGTCTTTATATTATCTTAAGAGGATTACCTGAGGTCGACGGGCGAGGAAGGAAAGCGGTAAAGTTGTGAAAAAAAATCTTTGTTTATCAAAATTACTTACTCCGTCTTGTGTGGCTACACTAAAGAATATCATATTTTTAAGGTTAGAGAAAGAACTGTTTTGATATAAATATAGATTAATAAAGGAAAATGAAATAACACACATGAACAGGAAATAAAATAATGAATGGAAAGGATTTCCATTAGTGACGGATTATACTCTGGCTAGTGTAAGATCTCACCGCTGTTACTGTCATGAGACTTCTACACTGTGTCAGTATAATAAAAATCCTAATCATTCACTTACCTGGAAATTGGATAATGTCATCTATAAATTTGAAAGCATTTACAAACGAAAATCCCAATAAGACTGCCACCTCAAGAACAAAATGGCACAATAACGTGACTGGAACGATATACAAATAACCAGCACATAGGAGAAAGAAGCTTATGACAACGTTTCGGTCCGACTTGGATCATTAACTAGTCACACACTAACATGTGTAGGTAAGGGAGCCAGGGCTGAAACATCGTCAAATGTTTCTTTCTCATACGTTATTTGTGTATTCTGCAATCTGGAAAGGTAGCAGCAGTCTAATCGTCCATGTGGGTTTTACCCTTTCCAGAGCTAAGGGCTACCGTCCTCGGGATGGACATAGGATGAACCTTAAACCAGGCACTTCGGCAGCAGACTAATATACTGGAGAGAAGCAGAAGATCGAGCAAGCTTAAGAATAGTGGAAAATGTTACTAGAGAAATATTTTTGCAACCTTGTATATGTTCGTGTAGTTTGTGTTAGCGTCTTTTTTCCGCCCTGTCCATATTTATTTTCAATATCCCTATTGTAATCGATATATCTTTGAAGAGTTTCGAGAGTTTCTCTATTCTCTGAGCCCGGCCATGGGCTAGACTCGTCTGATTTGAAATGTATGATATACAGAACACTACAACCTTTGGTTATTCTCATTAATTTGTTATTATAAATACCAGTTTGTTAGAAAAGTAGCTAATGTACTCCCCTACAAATTTAATAATTTCAGTGTAATAAATATTTTAAGTCAATCAGTCGTGTTCCAATTTTCATAATTCGTTCCAAGTTATTAGCCGCAAGTCACAGTAAATTCTGATGAAAGGTAATAATCACCCTGTTACTTAGGCCGAAAAATAAGCTGTTGGGAGAGTTAAGACCTCGAAAACCTCACCAGCTGAACAATGTGATCAAGAGTCAAAGCAAAAATTAATCGTAAAATGGCCCTCAGGAAGTGAAGCCTATGAGTCAGTAGGTCTGCTGTAGTGCTCCTCCTTTCTTATGTTCTTAAATGTTTTTGAAGAGGGAGGGCGACACATTCCTTAAATCAGCTCCTGATCAGCTGGACTTTGGTGCATATATCAGACCACGGATGGCGGGTATCGGGGGCGGTGACCTCCAGAAATGACTACAGGTAACCTACACATTCTGCAGGCAACGTGGCCCTCCTAGTCCGTTTTTTATTCTGAAGTGGCCAACTGTATGATAGACGGTCCTTCGCCACCTTTTCTTATGCTGAACAAACCCATTGCATAAAGCTCTTGGTCTTGTGTGGAAGAACAGTAAACTACATAGCCTAATAGTACACATCGTCTGAGACTAAAAGCCACACTGGAATATATTGTAAGATGATAAGCCTCGAGTATATGCTTGGAGAGACAATTTAAACACAAATTCCAATGCTTTATATACAACCTTCTGGTAGAATAATTTACTCTGTTTGCACGTGGGGTCTCTGCTAACACACTTGAAGGGCCTTTCCCACGCACTCAGTCACAAGACCAACGCACCTCTTCACTGTGTCTGGTCTTCTAAAGTTTCTGGTCCCATATCTCACCTTTTCTATTACGTTTTGGTAATATATAATTGGATCCAATATTTCGTCCCCAGTTGAGTCTTATAAACTTCCTAAGACGCTCGAGAGCTGCCATCTCGGCCCCTTTCTCTGCCTCATTACGCCTCAAATGTTCCCCCTTTCCTTGTAAATTACCATCCCTGAAGTTTTCTCTTTCCTAAGATCCGCTATCTCCCGTCTTACTCCAAGTCTTCCTAGTCACGGCTTCAGAGTCTCAAATAACACTTTACATTCAAGCTTCCCCTTCACCCTTCATCACTCCACAAGCCTCTGTCACTCCCCTCTCACACCATCTCCAGCACCACTTAACAACCAGGCGTCCCCTTCTCTCTCTCTCCCTCAACTATAAGACTCCTTACGCGACCCTAGGGGTCCCAGAATCCTCCCCAGGAGGCCTGTTGGCCCCGTCCTTTCTTGGACTCGCCACAAGTTAAGGGCAGATGAGGTCTTTCTTCAGATTAACTAAGGATAACCCAAGAAAGACAAGCAATGTGGTTTATTTCCGTTAGACACCACACCAAGTTCTTTTCCTTGGGCTATCGCCAACAACATCCAACTAACTTCAAGGAATTTATGTACTGTTAGACGAACAGAACCCGCAGGCGTAATGAGATCTTCCATCATACGTCTCGCCCACCCTGTATCTTCAAACATGGAAATAATCAAAGACCTGGTGTACTTAATATTGTAAAGGAGGCCCTTGTAATGGAGCACAGGCCTGTCGACATGTTTATGCCAGGATAAAATGTTGAGTGGTCGACGAAGGGAAAGGGGAGGTTAAACATTCGAAAGGATGGAAAAGGGTTAAGTAAATACGTTAATTCAGGTACATTACACAATTATAGATTATTACAATAGTCTTCTAAAGTAACATATTTGTAAATTAGACGAATAACCACCAAAAAAAGTCAGAGCGACTTATTAGCACTGGGTCCTGGGTCTCTGTCTGTGTCTGTCTGTCTGTCTGTCTGTCTGTCTATCTGTCTCTGTCTGTCTGTCTGTCTGTCTCTCTCTCTCTCTCTCTCTCTCTCTCTCTCTCTCTCTCTCTCTCTCTCTCTCTCTCTCTCTCTCTCTCTCTCTCCCTCTCTCTCTCTCCCTCTCTCTCTTATCACTGGTCGGCGAGGAGGTAAACGTAGGAGAGGAGGTAAAAGGAGGTCCAGGGTCACCACCTGCTCTCTCCTTATCATTGTCTGGTAAAATATTAGAAGCTGTTGGCAGCGTCTGGTCGGTGACGAGGTCTGTAATGGAGATCGTCTCTGTCCAGGGAGGCGACGTCCTCCTTCAAGACGGCGGCGATGTCCTCCTTCAAGAGGGCGGCGATGTCCTCCTTCAAGATGGCGGCAACGTCCTCCTTCATAACAGCACCAACAACTTCCTTCATGACAGCACCAACAACTTCCTTCATGACAGCACCAACAACTTCCTTCATGACAGCACCAACAACTTCCTTCATGACAGCACCAACAACTTCCTTCATGACAGCACCAACAACTTCCTTCATGACAGCACCAACAACTTCCTTCATGACAGCACCAGCAACTTCCTTCATGACAGCATCGACAACTTCCTTCATGACAGCACCAGCAACTTCCTTCATGACAGCACCGACAACTTCCTTCATGACAGCACCAACAACTTCCTTCATGACAGCACCGACAACTTCCTTCATGACAGCACCAACAACTTCCCTCATGACAGCACCAACAATTTCCTTCGTGACAGCACTAGCAATTTCTTTCACAACAGCACCAACAACTTCCTTCATAACAGCACCAACAACTTTTTTCACAACAGCACCAATAACTTCCTTCATAACAGCAACAACGACAAGGTCCCCAGTCAACAGGCGAGTAAACAAATCTCTCAGTCGAGAAATAAGACATTACTTATTATTTTCTATCAATTTGATGCTGCTGCTGCAGCTGCTGTATATGACTACTCTCACAGGAGAGGATATTTTTAGCCATCCATCTACATAAAGGCCGTTAGTGTCTGCTGCAGATGTTAGCCTCCGTCAGGCAGTTCCTCACGATCACCATAAACGAAGAAAGGAGGAACACATCTACCCCTCTCTTCCCTTCAAAAGGGGAGAGAGCGAGGGGACAGAGGGGGAGTTGCTACGTCTACAAAAGGTTTCTCATCTAGGGGATTGGAGATACCCTCTGCCTTCATTTCCCGTGAAAATTTTATTTTAGTGATTTCATGGGGATTGCTAAACCCGTAGGGGTCTAACAACGCCTTAGGAAATGGAAGGCAATCAAGCTAGGTCCAAGGAAAGGAAAGGAGTTCCAATTCCCTGGATCAAAAGCCTTTAACCAAGCTCATGTATTGATGGCTGTGATTGTAGTCTCTTTCTCTCTCTCTCTCTCTTGCCCTCTCTCTCTCTCTTGCCCTCTCTCTCTTGCCCTCTCTCTCTCTTGCCCTCTCTCTCTCTCTTGCCCTCTCTCTCTCTCTCTTGCCCTCTCTCTCTCTCGTACAGGGTGGAGGCCTCGATCCTCTGTGCGCTGCCAGCCACACACACTACACTCACTGCCAGGCTTTCACTGAGTCATCAAACTCTTTCATATTACAAATAATCCAAAATATTCAAAAATACAATTAATCGTGTGTGTGTGTTGTGTGTGTGTGTGTGTGTGTGTGTGTGTGTGTGTGTGTGTGTGTGTGTGTGTGTGTGTGTGTGTGTATGTTCTGTGTGTGTGTTCTGTGTGTGTGTGTTCTGTGTGTGTGTGTTCTGTGTGTGTGTGTTCTGTGTGTGTGTGTTCTGTGTATGTGTTCTGTGTGTGTGTGTGTTCTGTGTGTGTGTGTTCTGTGTGTGTGTCCTGTGTGTGTGTGTTCTGTGTGTGTGTGTTCTGTGTGTGTGTGTCCTGTGTGTGTGTGTTCTGTGTGTGTGTGTGTTCTGTGTGTGTGTGTGTTCTGTGTGTGTGTGTTCTGTGTGGGTGTGTTCTGTGTGGGTGTTCTATGGGCGTGTTGTGTGTGTGTACTCACCTAGTTGTACTCACCTAGTTGAGGTTGCGGGGGTCGAGTCCGAGCTCCTGGCCCCGCCTCTTCACTGATCGCTACTAGGTCACTCTCCCTGAGCCGTGAGCTTTATCGTACCTCTGCTTAAAGCTATGTATGGATCCTGCCTCCACTACATCGCTTCCCAAACTATTCCACTTACTGACTACTCTGTGGCTGAAGAAATACTTCCTAACATCCCTGTGATTCATCTGTGTCTTTAGCTTCCAACTGTGTCCCCTTGTTACTGAGTCCAATCTCTGGAACATCCTGTTTTTGTCCACCTTGTCAATTCCTCTCAGTATTTTGTATGTCGTTATCATGTCCCCCCTATCTCTCCTGTCCTCCAGTGTCGTCAGGTTGATTTCCCTTAACCTCTCCTCGTAGGACATACCTCTTAGCTCTGGGACTAGTCTTGTTGCAAACCTTTGCACTTTCTCTAGTTTCTTTACGTGCTTGGCTAGGTGTGGGTTCCAAACTGGTGCCGCATACTCCAATATGGGCCTAACGTATACGGTGTACAGGGTCCTGAACGATTCCTTATTAAGATGTCGGAATGCTGTTCTGAGGTTTGCTAGGCGCCCATATGCTGCAGCAGTTATTTGGTTGATGTGCGCTTCAGGAGATGTGCCTGGTGTTATACTCACCCCAAGATCTTTTTCCTTGAGTGAGGTTTGTAGTCTCTGACCCCCTAGACTGTACTCCGTCTGCGGCCTTCTTTGCCCTTCCCCAATCTTCATGACTTTGCACTTGGTGGGATTGAACTCCAGGAGCCAATTGCTGGACCAGTTCTGCAGCCTGTCCAGATCCCTTTGTAGTTCTGCCTGGTCTTCGATCGAGTGTATTCTTCTCATCAACTTCACGTCATCTGCAAACAGGGACACCTCAGAGTCTATTCCTTCCGTCATGTCGTTCACAAATACCAGAAACAGCACTGGTCCTAGGACTGACCCCTGCGGGACCCCGCTGGTCACAGGTGCCCACTCTGACACCTCGCCACGTACCATGACTCGCTGCTGTCTTCCTGACAAGTATTCCCTGATCCATTGTAGTGCCTTCCCTGTTATCCCTGCTTGGTCCTCCAGTTTTTGCACCAATCTCTTGTGTGGAACTGTGTCAAACGCCTTCTTGCAGTCCAAGAAAATGCAATCCACCCACCCCTCTCTCTCTTGTCTTACTGCTGTCACCATGTCATAGAACTCCAGTAGGTTTGTGACACAGGATTTCCCGTCCCTGAAACCATGCTGGCTGCTGTTGATGAGATCATTCCTTTCTAGGTGTTCCACCACTCTTCTCCTGATAATCTTCTCCATGATTTTGCATACTATACATGTCAGTGACACTGGTCTGTAGTTTAATGCTTCATGTCTGTCTCCTTTTTTAAAGATTGGGACTACATTTGCTGTCTTCCATGCCTCAGGCAATCTCCCGGTTTCGATAGATGTGTGTGTGTGTGTGTGTGTGTGTGTGTGTGTGTGTGTGTGTGTGTGTGTGTTCTAGGGGGGGTTCTGTGTGGGTGTGTTGTGTGTGCGTGTTCTGTGTCTGAGTTGTATTTTTTAACAGCGAAATGATAACAGATCTGAAATAGCAGTCTTCTACATAACATAGCTAAAGTAACTGAAATCTTATTCGGTTCCACTGTTGCCTATTCTTTACAACCTCAACATGTGCACCTCAAGTGTCCCATAACTCATTAAATCAACACTCAGGTGCATTCCACATACTAGCCAACATATCCGATGTAAAATTTTCGAGGCTAGCATTTCTTCTAGCAAGGATTTTTTTTTTCAGGTCAGCTATTGCTATCATGAAAACACAATCCTTCACGAACTCCCACAAGAAGTGATTTTTAAAAGTCGTTATAGATCGAGTGGTCACGCCTTATTCAGCTGCCAGGATCTTTGTTACGTACGACAGTTGTTATCGAAGGCTGAGAGGTGCATTTGAATATAATTTATCATATTGTAATGAATTTTCAAAACCGAGAGAGGAGTTTGTTTGGACATGATTCAGTCCAATGAGAAAAGTGAGCGGAACGTATCGGAAATAAACATTTCGTGAGATTAATAGCACATTAAACTGACTAGTTAATAAATAAGATTTGTGTACTTTCACCGGCTGCAAAGGAAGACACGTTGAACAATTTACACGTTTCTTATTCATGAAACTTCCTCAAACACTGCATGAACGTCTTCTTTATACATACATCTACATATATATATTCACAAAAAAGGTATCACTAAAAAAAAAAGGCACAGACGAGCCCCGCTGAACCCTATGGGTCACACACTGAAACACCTTTCATTAGTCAAATGAGCGAGTACACGCTTTCCATTAGCAAGATGTGAGCGCAGCAAAGGTTTTTCTCGTTCTATCAACTCCACTATTCCATAAATTAACTTTCTGATCAGAGAGCAAATATCGAGCCAGTTGGATGGAAAACGAAATCAGGTCTGATGTATTTCCAAAGCCTTTCACGGGCTGATATACGACACAAACGTCGCTAAGGCAAGTGTGGAACGCAAACGTTTTGAGATCTCATGTGCAGCTGACGCTGTGGGAACACAAACGTTGGCAGACTTGGAGAAATGTTGCAAGGACTGGGAGAGTAGTGGGACCAGAGTCCTTGAAGACTTTGTACCCTTAATCGGTTTCAGTTTGTTCTATTCCTACAATCTACTGGCTAGTGTTATCTACCTGTCGTTGATTCTAGCGAGTCATCGCCCCCGCTACCCGGTTCCAAATCAGGCTTCGTGTCTTAAACCAATTTGCAATTATTTGTATCAATCGGATCAAAGCTATGCTCGTGACTTCAGTGCTCGTGGTTACAAGAACTCGTGGCTTCAGAGATCGTGGTTACAAGAGTAAAGCTTTGTTTTCGGTGTCTCGATTTCAGTATTTGTAGTTACACGAGCAGACTATGTTCGTGGCGTCCTGACTTCAGTGTTTGTGGTTACAGGAACAGTTATGCTCGTGGTGTCCTGACTTCAGTATTTGTAGTTACAGAAGCAGAGCTATGTTCGTGGCGTCCTGACTTTAGTATTTGTAGTTACAGGAACAGAGTTATGCTAGTGATAAAGTTTCCAGTAGTTGCGGCACTTAATACCTTTCTTCCTGAGCACCAAGTCAACGACGTTGTGTAAAGGAATATATTATGTATATGAATATTAATATACGTAGAGGCACGAACGAAATTGTGTACATACATTGTATCCCCCTAATACTGTACGCATTCCACCTCTTACTATTTCGTGTCCTCCTCTTTCTCCTCATCGTACTACTCTTTCCCCTCTTTCCCATTACCCCTCTCTCCCTCTCATGCTTCACTCGCCGAGCGAAAAAATCTAAACATTATAACTAGGAGGAGGAGGAGGAGGAGGAGGAGGAGGAGGTCGACACCGGTGTTCTATATGAGGTCGACACTGAGGATAAAGTTAACTGTTGTTCCCAGTATGTATGTGCCATGGAGATCATTATTATTAAATTCAATAAATCCGTATAGGGCGATACAGCACTTTGGGAATGGGAAGTAATTAATTTTGATCCGAGAAAGGCTGCTTCGGCTCCTTGAATCAAGACTTTTTCATCAACATCAAAGGACTATTAAGAATAGTGTAATGGTTTACATAGCGTCCTGTCCCCACTATGTAACTTCAAAGCAAGCTTTCGATCAAACTATGTAACCACTGAATATAATATATTAGCGGTACACTGCTGATGTACCCAGTCTTCTGTAAAAAAAATAATAGCTATTACCTTATATATATGCCACATGCTACCTACCAGAATCTCCCCGCCTGCACTTCCCAATATATCTTACCAAAATTCCCTTCCACTACTCACCAAACTCCTCACCAGTAAGTCGGTATCACAACCCAACCCCCCACCACTGCCCCACTTAACCATTACTACACTCCACTGCCTACCAAAACCATCACCACAAACACCACTACCCACCATTCCCACCTCAACCCACTTCACCACTACCCACCAAAGTCACTACCAACACACTACTTCCCACCACCATTACCCTTCGCTACGGTCTGGTGCCGCTATCATTTTTATGAACCACGAGTGAGTGTCACATAACCCTTCACGTAGTTCTCCTGCTTCAGATTAACAATGAAAACCAGAGAATAATTTGACTAAAATCTCAATTTAAGAATAATTTTTGAAGTGAGGCAGAGACAATGGGACATGACTTGTAACATACCCGTGCCTGTTCTCAAGTGTCTTTTACCCTCGTAACCCCAACGTGAGGCCTGACTATCAGATCAACAAGGCTGTTGCTGCTAGCGACCTATTGTTATTATTACAATTACTTTTATTTTCACGGGGAAGCGCTAAACCGCAAGGTCATACATCGCATGAGCACACACGTCTACACAGCTATCACAGGATTCTGAACAACAAAGCAGCAGTAATAAGTGTGGTTATAAACTACACGTCTCGTGAGAACCGCCGCTCGACGTGCAAATATGAGTCACTTTTGTAAACACTTGAGAGAGTCATCTTTCAGCAGTGCTACAAGTGGAAAATAAATTACCAGCTACAAGTCAGGAAGGTAGATAACAAATAGGAATTATTAAATACGGTAGATTTCATCGTGAGAAATTACATCATTTACGGCTGATCAGTTGTATTGTATATATATTACGGTGAAAGGATTAATTAATTTTTCAGTTTCATTTATCAGGCGTTGAATTAAATCATACTTGAAGGGTACCAGAAGGAGGCTTCCAGGGGTCAACACCCCAGCGACCAGGGCTCAGACCAGGCCTCCAAGTGACTCGAGGCCTGATCAAGAAGGCTGTTACTGGTGGCAGCACATAATTCAACACTCGAACCATAGCCCGGCTAGTCAACGAACTGATTTGAGGAACTTGTCAAATTCCCTTCTGTAGATGGGAGAGCGTTGAAAAGTCGGAGACCTCCGACACTTATCAAGTTTTCTCTCAGTGTATTTGTTGCACCCTTGCTTTTTATTGGAAGTATTCTGCACCGTCTGCCAAGTTTGTTTAAATACTTAGTGATTTCGGTGTGCAAGTTTGGGACTAATCCCTCCCGGATTTTCCAGGTGTATATTAAGATGTACCTTTCTCGCCTATGTTCAAGGTAATGCAGATGAAAAGACTTCAAGCCATCTCAGTAGTTCAGACGTTTGACAATGTATGCAGGCAGTAAAGGATCTCTGTTTTCTAGCCCAGCAGTCTCACCTGCCGTGAAGAAGACCGTCAACAAACAGCAGTGGAAATAAATGGTATAAAATACCGACACAATGGAAATATATAACATATGCAGTATAATGTGATCCTTTATTGACAACGTTTCACCCACACAGTGGGCTTTTTCAAGTCACACACAGATCTACCTGGGGTGGAAGGTACGGGAGTATTTATAGTCATGTTCAGAATGTTGAGGTCAGGTGGAGAATGCTGCATCTGATGATCTACCGGTTGGGGTTATAGAGTCTTGGGTAGCTTGGCAGGGGTATTGGACAAGTTGTGAGTAGACCTTCTGCAGTGTTCTATGTTCTTATGTGGGATAGCGATGAAGAAGTTTCTTGGCGAGTGGTTCAGCTATGTTATAGAAGCCGTTGTTCTGGTTGAAATTGTTGGTTATAGAGATAAGCGATGATTCCAGGATTCTTCGGTATTGAGTGTTGTCTTCTGTGGCGATAAGTCTTGAGTTTCTGTAGTTAATTAAATGGTTGTGTGAATTGCGATGTTGTACACAGGCATTCCGTGTATCGTCAGTCCTGCTTGCATATTGGTGTTCTGAAATACGTGTTTGGAGGTCTCTTGATGTTTCGCCCACATATAATTTGTTGCAGTCATTACAAGGGATTATGTATACCCCTTCAGAGGATGGAGGCTTGTCCTGTCTACTACTGGTGATGTCCTTGATGGTCGTGGTTGTGGAGGTAGATACTTGGAATGATGTATTGGAAAAGATGTTGGAAACATGTTTGGCAATGGAGTTGGTGGGGAGGACTATGTATCTCTTCTCGGCAGTGTCTTCTCTGGGTGTGTTGAAGATGTTTAATGCCCGCCGTCTGCAGTCTCTGATGAAGTGACGGGGATAGTGGAGTTTAGAAAATACTTGTTCAATTATATTCTGAGGGGCTCAGAACAAGGGAAGAAACTTCTGCACACCATGCCCAGCAACCCCAGACCTGCCAGAATGTACGGCCTGCCAAAAACTCACAAGCCTGGTATCCCACTGAGGCCCATATCCTCGGGAATAGGCAGTGCTCCCCACCAGCTCTCAGGAACTCTCGCAAAACACCTCTCTAAACTCTTGGGCACTATCAGTCCAGCACATCTCAAACACTTGGGTGATCTTCTCAATCGTATTCGCAACATCAACATCAGGAACAAGAAACTTTCCAGCCTTGACGTGACTTCCCTATTCACCAAAGTACCTACTACACAAGCCATCGATCTCTTGCGCAGGAAAATTGACGATTCCCTTGATCTTCCCATTCCAGCCAGCGATTTCATCGACCTTGTTGAACTATGTGTTGGCTTTACGTGTTTCTCTTTCGAAAATCACCTCTTTCAGCAGACTTTTGGACTACCCATGGGTTCGCCACTCAGTGCGGTCCTGGCGAACCTATACATGGAACATCTAGAAGCCGAACGATTCTCCACCATTATTCCTTCGTCTGTCACCTGGCTCCGTTATGTTGACGACATTCTCCTCATAACTCCTAAACGCTTCAACGTTCAAGCTCTCCAAGACAAGCTCAACCAGGTCGAGCCTTCAATCCAGTTCACACTTGAAGAAGAAGTCGACAACACTCTTCCTTTCCTTGATGTTCTGCTCTGCAAAGCTGACCACGAACTTCGTTTTAAAGTCTATCGAAAACCCACCAACCAAAACGATCTTCTCCACTTCTACTCTCACCACGACACCAAAACCAAACGTGGTGTAATTATAGGCTTCTTCCTGCGTGCACTCAGAATCTGCAGCAATGAGTTCCTTGAGGAAGAATGCACTATAATTGAACAAGTATTTTCTAAACTCCACTATCCCCGTCACTTCATCAGAGACTGCAGACGGCGGGCATTAAACATCTTCAACACACCCAGAGAAGACACTGCCGAGAAGAGATACATAGTCCTCCCCACCAACTCCATTGCCAAACATGTTTCCAACATCTTTTCCAATACATCATTCCAAGTATCTACCTCCACAACCACGACCATCAAGGACATCACCAGTAGTAGACAGGACAAGCCTCCATCCTCTGAAGGGGTATACATAATCCCTTGTAATGACTGCAACAAATTATATGTGGGCGAAACATCAAGAGACCTCCAAACACGTATTTCAGAACACCAATATGCAAGCAGGACTGACGATACAAGGAATGCTTGTGTACAACATCGTAATTCACACAACCATTTAATTAACTACAGAAACTCAAGACTTATCGCCACAGAAGACAACACTCTCTATAACCAACAATTTCAACCAGAACAACGGCTTCTATAACATAGCTGAACCACTCGCCAAGAAACTTCTTCATCGCTATCCCACTTAAGAACATAGAACACTGCAGAAGGTCTACTCACAACTTGTCCAATACCCCTGCCAAGCTACCCAAGACTCTATAACCCCAACCGGTAGATCATCAGATGCAGCATTCTCCACCTGACCTCAACATTCTGAACATGACTATAAATACTCCCGTACCTTCCACCCCAGGTAGATCTGTGTGTGTGACTTGAAAAAGCCCACTGTGTGGGTGAAACGTTGTCAATAAAGGATCACATTATACTGCATATGTGTTTATATTTCCAACAAACAGCAGTATTCCAGCCTGGAAGAATTGTCGGCACAAACGGCACTTTTTTTTATTTTTTCCAAACCAAGTTTTGCTTGCAAGAGCTAGCGAGAGTGAACCTCTCAGCGAAACTAAAAGGAGAGTTAAGCAAACACTATATATTTTAATGGAAACGTTTCAGTCAGAGGACTTTATTCACTCCAGTGATATACAGGGCTAATCACATGTGACGTGTGTGCGCGTTCAGGTTATGTGTAAGCACTAAGGGAGGGAGGGAAGAAAAGAACTTGAGTTAGTCAGAAGTGGTCTGGGGACGAGTGAGAGAAGAGATGGAGACGTGAGACTATGAGAGCCACTGGACTGTTTTTCAGTGTACCTTTCACTGGTATATTCTATTATGTATTTGTTGTCTTCTCAATAAAAGCTTCATGGGGAAGGGTTGACGTGGAAGCATTCCACGCCCCACAATGAATTATAGTGTGTGTGGAGGTGTGGTGATGTGGGGCACGTACCGAGTATGTTACATTTTATTCAAAGTTCGTCACTATCCTTTGGCATGCCCTCTGGACCAGTGAACTGGTAATTCAGAGTGTAGCAGTTCTGGGTCCCCATTTCTGCTCTTATTATCCAGCGCAAACCCTCCAATCACGTGGAAGCCGACTACTTCAGCCAAGGGTGTCCCGTAGCTCGGTTGCTAATGCACTCAGCTCAGACACTGAGGTCCGTGGTTCGATCCCCGGTACGGGTGGAAACATTAGAACGTGTTTCCTTAAAACACCTGCTGTCCTTGTTCACATATCAGTTAAATAGGTATCTGGGTGTTAGTCGACCGGTGTGGTCGCGTCCTATGACAAAACTGACCTAATTTGCCCGAAATGATCTGCATAACATATTCAGTAGTACGTCATTGATGTCGGTTAGGTCCGTATTCGTTGTACTTGTACTTGTGAAAATGAAGATTATTATTACTATTATAAGGTGACATCACTGAAGCCCACCTGGATGAATGGCAAACTTCCACTGACACTGATCGTGGCCACTACTGCTCTGAGTGGCTCTGATTCGTACGAGTTTCAATTTGACTTATTCTCTCGTCATAAATATTCTGCACAGTGTATATATTGGTGAAGGAATACATGCGTAAAGAAATATATACCTGCTTGTTTACCTTCCTATTGCTTTGTCCTGCCGAATTCTTTGCTTGCTAACTTAGTTACGACCGAGTGTAACAGACTCACCTGTGTTCGTAATGATGTGTCTGTTTCTCTTTGTGTCTGTCTCTGTCTGTCTGTCTGTCTGTCTCTCTCTCTCTCTCTCTGTTTCTAGCTGTCCCCAACATCATTCTGGACGCGCTTGTTCAGAAAGCTTCTCTTTGTCTGCCTTTTTCTGCCAACAACTGAATTTGCTTCAAAGGCGTTTATACTTTTGCTTCCACAAATTTAAATACTTGAATCCTTTTTCCCACATCTGTTGCTCTCCCCCCCCCCCACATCTCACTAACACTTACACAGACACATTTTGAACATTAAATAATCCACAAATTGTACATTTACACATTAAGAAATCATATGATAATTACTGTAACTGACCAGAATCACAAGACATAAAATAATTATGGAACTAAATCACTTGATGGATTTACAGGATAAAATTATGAAAAATATTGTAGATGTATTAGACTAAATCTGTTTTGACCATTACCAAATTTTTTTTAGGCAAATCACGTGTTAACATTTTAAACTGGATACCTTGCATATGATAACAGTTATTAAAGGGAGGGGACAGGGGGGGGGGTTGATGTAGAAACTGCTATATTATACAATGAATTTATTATCGGAAGCGTATCCAACAATATTCAGTGAAACTACAGTCGACGATTTCACGAAAATGTATACAAAAAACAATTACTAGGATCAGGTACCAGAATTAATACTCTTGGTTCATGTGCCAGTGTTAATTTTCAGTGATAATGTAGAATGGACACTGTGATCATGTGCCAGAATGAATACTCTGTGATTATCTGTCAGAATTAACACTGTGATTATATAGAACGTATGCCAGAATAAATACCACTTGTTGAAGGCTTTTAAAAAAAGTGTAAACTACATGAGCATTTAGCTTATTTTCTGGGTCATTTATTACACGGATTTGGATTCACCGGAAGACAAGCAAAATTCATATGTAATATCCACTGATTTTGCAGAAGCCGTCGACAGTCGCGACCATGACATGGTAGTATACAAAATACGTGCAAAAGGAATTACTGGGAAAATTAGGAAAATAAATACGGTATTTAACTTCTTAAAGAATAGAATCTAGAGAGAGCAGTAGTAAACAGGCATCAAAAGCTGCTATAGTGAAAAGTTCTTTTCCCCAGGGCATATTTCTCGCCCCACTTCTGTTTCTCTTATATCCGACACAAACAAGGACATAAATCGATGGGCGTCCAAGACATAGCGTGTCTTCAGGTGGATATAAATCAAGTCTTCCAGGGAGCCTCAGACAACAATATTATCAGTGAGAATAAGCCTCAGAAGCACCATTATTGAAGAAGAATGGAGGAAATAACGACTGAAACTGAGTATAGGACAAACTCAAATCATTCAACAGAGTGAAAGTCCCGTGTGCGAGACTTAAGAGTGATTATTTCAGAATATCTCACATTCAAGCATCACAGCAATGTTGCTATCGTTACAGCAATGAAAATGTAAGGCTGGAAAACCATAACATTCAAGGTAAGAGATGCGGAGCCAATGGTAATACTCTTCAAGTCCCATGTTCTCTCCACGCTAGAGTAACGTTATATACCAACTGCCCCTTGAAAGCCGGTGAAATTGCTAAGCTGGAAAATATACAAGAAATTTTCACTGCCCGTATACATTTAAGCAAACATCTAAACTATAGGGAATTCTTGAATATTCTTAGATTGTGTATGTCCTTTAGGGGCTAATCCAACCATGCACACCGAAGTCACTCCAAATGAAAACAAGATTTGGCAGAAGGTGCAAAGTACCTCCAATAAAAAGCAGAGGCGCCACGAGTACCCTATGAGATAACCCGTTAAGTGTCAGGGGTCCACGGCTCTCCAACGCCCTCTCTTAGTACATAACAAAAATTACCCACGAACCACTGGCTGTCTCCAAGAAGAAACTTCATAAGTTCCTGCAATCAGTTCCTGATCGGCCGAGCTGTGGTGCATTCTCTGGACTGCGTGCGGCCAATAGCAAATGCCTATTCCATCATGCCAGCACCCAGACGGTGTGGTCTGAGACCTGGCTGCAGGGGAGATGACCCCGGAAGCTGCATAGGGAATAATGTTAAGATAATTTGTGGATTGGTTATGTGCCAGAAATTATTTCGTAATTATTTATCATAGTTAATTAATATTTTGTGATCATTCGGCATTACTGATTATTATTAGAATAACGTGTTATCATAATTTGAATCATTCATCAAAATTTTTGTGGGAATCGTGAGTCAAAATTATAGGAAGTCAAAATTATAGGAAGAGTGTGTATACTCACCTAATTGTGGTTGCAGGGGTCGATTCATAGCTCCTGGCCCCGAGTGTGTGTGTGAGAGAGAGAGAGAGAGAGAGAGAGAGAGAGAGAGAGAAACAGACAGACAGACAGACAGAAAGAGACAGAGACTGTATACATGTAAATATCAATGATGTATACATTTCATAAGTATGAACGTATTAATGATATGCAAGTATATTTAAATATAACAATTTTTTCCATTTATCTACAGAAAAAACTATCATTCATTTGATGCTCATTTACTGTGTCCAGATCCTCTTCCAATACATTACATTATATAATAAACTTTTCGCATTATCCGCAGACAAGCTTAGATCCACATTCCTTCGTATTCTGTTTATTTATAGACTGGAAACCTTACTAGAACAAGCGGTGAACTTTGCTGTGTTCACATATTAACAGCAGCAGCAAAAGAGCATTGGTAGCAGGAGTAGCAGCAGCAGCAACAACAGCAGCAGCAGTAGCAGCAACAAGGGCAGCAACAGCAAAAGGAGCATTGATAACAGGAGTAGCAGCAGCAACAACAACAACAGCAGCAGTAGCAGCAACAAGGGCAGCAGCAGCAAAAGGAGCATTGATAACAGGAGTAGCAGCACCAGCAACAACAGCAGCAGCAGCAACACGCCAGAGCTATTCACAGTATTATATTTTTATAGTTATTTAGTTACATGAATATGGAATTCCCAGAGTGTGAGCAAGGGACAGAGTGCGTGGCCGTGTACCCTGCATGCACTAATGGCTTTATGGTAAAATCAGTAGTGTGGAGAGTATGGTATCACGTCCAGGACAAACTCCCACATTATTAATATATTCACGGAGAAGCACTGAACCCGGGGGAGCGGGGAGGGGGGAGAGAACCAACATAGCTCCAGTTATGAGGAACAAGAGCCCTTCATCAGCCTCAACGCACCCATCTTCATCTGAAAGGATTTTACACAAGTCTGCAACTGAAACGAAGAAGTAATTAGATTGATTACATCATCTTCGTTTCACTACTATAATGTAGGCTACTGTATGAGCGAAATGTTTCAACAATAAAGATACCCAAATGTTGCACATGTGTCTTTAATCATCAGCTTATAGGCATTTTATACCATTTTCAACTTCGAGTCTTGTATCAAAGGTATTTCTTCAGTTTTCTTTTGTCCGTGAAGATCCCATTTCGGTGAAGCAGGTCTCTCAACACTAGATGCATTTCTCTCTCTGGATTTTGCAAAACACAAGTACTTTTTCGTGTTTCTTTTAATTTTATAGATGGCTTCCCTGTTGCTCATGCAGTTCTCTCTCTCTCTCGGCATTGCGTAATGTTTTCCCTTTCAGCTTATTGCTTCTCTTTCTCTGTCCGGTATTTCTTTCGTTCTTGGAAGATTTTTGGGGCATTTGGAGACTTCTGCGATTCGTGTTTTTATTCCCACTAATAAATTAGGAGTCATTGTCATTCTAATATACACGGTAACATCTTGTATATGTTTACACTGCCATTTGAACTTTTCCCTTCAAGGTACAGCTTGAGATATCAAGTTTTTGAGGTATCATTGTTTCAGAAGCACATTCATTTGCCAGCTTAAACAATACGTCGATTCTACATACGATATTAACAGCAAACCCAAAATCTGGAGGAAGCTTTAGCCGACATTTCGGTCCCGCTTGGATTTAATAAGGGTCCAGGAGGGACCGAAACGTCAAAAGTATCCTGCCTTACGCAAATCAGTTTTACTGGTTATGAAGCGTTACCCTACCTTAACCCAGGTAGACTCCAGGTAACCCCTTTTAAAGCTCACTCCTATCTCAGGATGCGACCCAGGACAGTCGACTAGAAGCCAGGTACCTACTTACTGCTAGGGTAACAGGGGCAGTAAGTGAAAAGAAACATGCCCAACGTTTCCACCCGTGCGGGGGATCGAACCAAGGACACTCAATATGTGAACTGAGTGCGTTGCCAACCGAACCACGGGACACCCATTTGTAGGTTAGTTTTAAATTATTCAGCCACGCTTCTGTGGTATAATGAGGCCTGTAGTATGATGAGGTCTGGTCATGGATTGGGCCACGAGGGGTAGCAGGCCTCCAGCAGCAACAGCCTGAGTGACCAGGTTAGCACCAGATGAGCCTGGCCCATGGCCGGGCTCCAGGAGAAGAAATACTCTCGAAACTCATCAAAGGTATATCAAAAGTACACTCCAAGTATACCCTCCAGGTTTTGCTATACCCTCCAGGTATCTGTTATCTTAGAAGACCTGGTCTAGGACCGAGCCACAAGAGCAGTGACCTCTGGAATCGTCTTCAGGTAACTGTACCTGGGATTATCGTGCCTGTATCCTGGTCTCAGAAAAAAAAGGTCTTTAAAACTGTTGTGGAAATGTTTCACTAACATGAACGGATAAAAAGGCTTCGAGGAAGAATATCTGGATTCCTTCCTGAAGACATTTCATTATTAATAATGAATATTCAAAAGCCATTGACAAAAAAAAAAAAATAATAATCGACACTCCTGCCAGAGTGCAAAATGTTTAACTGGCTTCTGTTACACACGCATAACATTACAGATTGAAGTACCTGCGAAGTTACTGTTTGTTGGCCTTTAATACGTCAGTAGCAGCCAGCGAAGTGCATCAGTACCAGCTGAATTACGCCAAAACCAGCTTCTGCAGTGCTCCTGTACCAACTGCTGCAATCCTCCAGTGCCAGCTGCTGCAATGCGCTTGTACCAGCTGCTCAAATACACTTGCACCAGCTGCTGCAATACACCTGCACCAACTTCTGCAATAAGCCTGCACCAGCTGCTGCAATACACCTGCACCAGCTTCTGCAATTAGCCTGCACCAGCTGCTGCAATACGCCTGCACCAGCTTCTGCAATAAGCCTGCACCAGCTGCTGCAATACACCTGCACCAGCTTCTGCAATAAGCCTGCACCAGCTGCTGCAATACGCCTGCACCAGCTTCTGCAATAAGCCTGCACCAGCTGCTGCAATACACCTGCACCAGCTTCTGCAATAAGCCTGCACCAGCTGCTGCAATACACCTGCACCAGCTTCTGCAATAAGCCTGCACCAGCTGCTGCAATACGCCTGCACCAGCTTCTGCAATAAGCAACTTTTAATTTCCTTATTTTTCAATTTGTGTTATTAGTTACCTTTTTCATAACATCATTTATTCAAATTAAATTAGGTCGAACAAGCACAACAAACACACTGATATTAACAAGAAATGTGATATATAAAACAATTTAACTTGTCATTTACCTTCACTGATGCAACACAGTTCTTCTTTTTATCTTTTCTTTCTCTCTTTGTTTACCAGTGATTCTCTTGTTTTCTTAATTATCCCGTTTGCTTTTGTTTTGTACTTTGTTGGTTCCTCTCAAGTCTGTCTCTGTCTCTCTCTCTCTCTCTCTCTCTCTTTCTATACTTGTACTAGAACTACCTGGAGAGTGTTTCGAGGGTCAAGGTCTTCGCTGCCCGGTCCCAGACCAGGAGTCCCGGTGGATAATCTGATCAACCAGGAAGTCCAACGTAAGCACCACAACCTGGCTGATCAGGAACTGACTTCAGACAACCAGGTGTTTGTTTTTAATTCGCCTTGGGAATGAAGGGAGGACACTGAGAAGTCTTGGTCCCTTCACACTGAGTTTTTTTTTTAGCATACTCGTTGCACTCCTGCTTTTCACTGTGGGTATTTTGCACCGTCCGAAAAGCCTCTTGCTTTCATGGGGAACGATTGTGTGTAGATTTGGGAGCAAAACCTCTAGAGTTTTCAAGTAGATTATAATGTACCTCTCTCGCCTACGCCACAAGGAGTACAGATCGAGGGGCTGCAAACGTTCCCAGGAGTTTAGGTGCTTGACTCTAGGTCTGCAATTTCGCCTGTCTTGTACGGAGCTCTTAGAGTACAGCCGTATTCCAGCCTAGGGAGAAAATGTAACTTGAAGAGTATGATTATTGGATTGGGATCCCTTGTTTTGAAGGTTCTTGTTATCCAGTCTACCATTTTTTTGCGGTAACTATAACAGGGAGCATATCGCCAGAAAAACACACATAGTACATAATGTTAGTGGAATATGCAAGGTTAGCAAACCTTAGAATATCATTAAGGAATATTGAAAAAAGAATCCCTCAGAACTTTACATACGACATATGTTAAGCCAGTCAATGAGTACACGGCCCCAGCATGAAGCCCACATCTAATAAACAACGTGAAAGAGCTCAGAAACTTCCAAAGATTTTGAACCAGGGAAGTACCAGAACTGAGGGAGATGCACTCTGAGGACCAGGATCAGGGGAGCACAGATGAAAGCCACAGGGAAGTACTTCTTTGGGTTTGTGAAAGGCGCAATGAATGTCTTGGATTAAGCAACGGTGTAACAATACACAGCTTCTATAGTAGATACTATTAGGCCGAACAAAATGATCTAAGGCACATCTATGACGCGCGGCCAAGAGCTGAGTCTCGACCCCACAAACACAACTCGGTGAGTGTAACTTGGTGACAAACTTGACAAACCATTTCAAAAGGTATAAGTTGACAAACAAAAAAAATCCCAACACGGAAATCTCATGATACGTCTAGAAAAAAAAAAGAAAACAAATAAAAAAAAAAAAAAACAAGAAAAAACATATACCAAGCCTGGCAATAAAGTTATTAATTTTAACGTTGTTGTGTCGGCCGTGGCAGTAACTAATGGCAGAGCGACAAGCGTGACCTACCCACCAAGCAATTCCAGCAGACCTTGATTCTCACTGCCAATTACACTGACGTTGTAATCCGATAATTCCTAAGTAATTGTGAAAGTTGACTATGATGATAACGATGTCATGAACGAGATTATCTCCAACGAGTGTAACAAATACACACACACACACACACACACACATACACACACACAAATGAAGTAGTACCCGAACCTGAAGGATACCTGGAGGATGTTTTCAATATCCCCATTTTCCTAACCAGAATTTTCTTTCGTATTTTATATAGTCTTTTATCCGTCGTCTTCGCCTCCTTTGCCATAGAGGTAAGTGTCTGGAGCAGCATACCTGGAGCTCCAGTAAGTTAATCCTGCCGAGAAACTGGTGGTGGTCATATCATTTCCCCAGAGTATTTCATTAGGGTCATCATTTATTTGGTCTCAATTGATGTTCGTGCTGTTGAAATTCAATTTGTTGAATTTGCCCTCATGATTGATCTAGTTTCTCTGTCCCAGACCTGCACGCAGATCTGAACCTTGAATATTGTTCGTAAATTTAAGGTTTACGACTCTAAGGTGTTTCCGTGTCTGGTCGGTTCTGCATTCTGTGGTTTAAGATGAGTTTATTTTAGAGGCTTAATAATTATGTTGTGTGAGTGTGTTCCTCCGAACTAACTTCAGGGTCTCTGCGGTTGTCCTTGCTACATTCTTCCATTTAAGATGTCTCAAACTGAAGTCACTAAGCTACAAGATATTTGGGACCGGATCTGATAGGTTTTGAAGACAACTGGCAAGTTGTATCCTTTGGTTTATCTAAAAGCACATTGACTAGGTTCAAACTTTCGATTCTGACTACATAATCAGAGGTGTTCAGTAGCTCACGAAATCGTAATGACACGATTGCAAACAAACCATACCACGGGAGGGAATAGAACCCGCGATCAGAGAGTCATAAAACTCCAGACCAACGTACCGGCCACTGGGCCAGCTGGCTAAGATTCGTCCAACTATGCTAACCTATGCTAACCTTCCTATGGTGTATAAATATACCTAGTTGGACGAATCTTATTGTAGCCAGCTGGCCCAGTGGCTAGCGCGTCGGTCTGGAGTTTTATGATTCTCTGATCGCGGGTTCTATCCCCACCCGTGGTATGGTTTGTGTTCAGTAACTCAATGCATTATAATCGCCCCCTTCTCTCTTATTGACTACTTTTCCAGCCGCATCTCTATAGACTGTATCGTTATTAAAATAGTCCGTTACATCCGTCTCTGTACAAGCTGCAAACACTGTATTTCACTCCGTGTGAAGACAGCCGATAAACATCATTTAAGTGTTTTCACTCTGATTAAGATCTTGTATGTTTACATATACAACGGTGATACACTGCTAGTTGCTGTAGTAGATGGAGGGGGCGATTGTTGGTTGGACTTACTATCTGTGGAGGCAAATTCCGTACACTGTTTCAGAAATTGGCATGCTGGGCGCAAGGGGCTTGGATCCAATAGCACTTGCGATTGTAGGCTAGGAGGTGCGCGAGGAGCTGAGACTTGATTCAACAAACGGAATTCGGTGAGTAAGAATAATTCGGCGAGTGTAACTCTGAGTGCATCCCAGCAAGAGCACACACTCGTTCCGATCCTGTCCACAAGGGCTATTCAGTAAACAAGATTTTCAGTTTTCAAGATGATTTGGTGAATTGTGATTTAGAGAACTGTCTGGGAGTTGTGACTGGATGTGGTTGAAGACGCAAGGGTTTTGTATGTGTGTGTGTGTGTGTGTGTGTGTGTGTGTGTGTGTGTGTGTGTGTGTGTGTGTGTGTGTGTGTGTGTGTGTGTGTGTGTGTGTGTGCACATGTGTTAAGTTCATGTGTTTGTTTATGGTTATGCGTGAGAGAGTAAGAATGCGGAGAAAGAGAGAATCGTGATAACATATGCAGGAGTGAGAGTTATAAGAGGAATTGTTAAGGACTCAGTAAAAGGAAAGTGAGTCCTAAGCATAATAAGAGAATACTGTGTCAACATCCGTGGTCCAACGCTTATCAACCTGATACCAGCAGATATCAGAAATGTTGCAGGAACTTGAGAAAAAATGTTTAAGCTGAAACTGGACGACTGCTTCCGACAAGTACCAGGTATACGAGGCCCACAGCATCACAGGGACCACAGCATCACAGGGACCCACAGCATCACAGGGACCCACAGCATCACAGGGACCACAGCATCACAGGGACCAACAGCATCACAGGGACCACAGCATCACAGGGACCACAGCATCACAGGGACCCACAGCATCACAGGGACCACAGCATCACAGGGACCCACAGCATCACAGGGACCCACAGCATCACAGGGACCACAGCATCACAGGGACCAACAGCATCACAGGAACCCACAGCATCACAGGAACCCACAGCATCACAGGAACCCCAACATCACAGGAACCACAGCATCACAGGGACCACAGCATCACAGGGACCCACAGCATCACAGGGACCCACAGCCTCACAGGAACCCACAGCATTACAGGAACCCACAGCATTACAGTTACCCACAGTATCATAGGGACCCACAGCATCACAGTTACCCACAGTATCATAGGTACCCACAGCATCACAGGAACTTACAGCAAAACAGCACAAAAGCACAGCACACAGACGGCTTGACGTTGTGGTGCAGTTCTATGTCACTCGATCCTCGTGGCTTCATTAGAGGTGCGCGAAAAGGGAGAATGAGAGGGAAAGAGGGAGAGGGGAAGAGAGGGAAAGAAGGGGAGAGTGGGGAGAGGGAGAGAGCGGGGAATAGGGGGACAGGGTGTAGAAGAGAGAGAGAGAGAGAGAGAGAGAGAGAGAGAGAGAGAGAGAGAGAGAGAGAGAGAGAGAGAGAGAGAGAGAGAGACAGACAGACAGACAGACAGACAGACAGACAGAGACAGACAGAAAAGAGAGAATTACCATATTTTATTGATGTGACATATCAAACAACTAATCATATCAGGATCAAATGACGCACACACACACACACACACACACACACACACACACACACACACACACACACATGTTGGACGTGGTGCTGGAAAACCTCATGCACCAACATGTTAAGGACACTACCAGAGTGAGAGGGGAGGATGAACCAACAAGATTGGACCTTGTGTTCACCCTGGGCAGCTCAGATATTGAGGACATCAAGTATGAGAGTCCCCTAGGAGCTAGCGACCACTTGGTTCTGTGCTTTGAATACATAGTAGAGCTGCAAGTGGAGAGAATAACAGGAGTTGAATGGGAAAAGCCTGACTATAAAAGAGGGGACTACATAGGGTTGAAGAACTTCCTGCGGGAGGTCCAGTGGGACAGAGAACTGGCAGGAAAGCCAGTAAATGAAATGATGGAATATGTAACAACAAAATGCAAGGAGGCAGTGGAAAGGTTTATTCCCAAGGGCAACAGTAACAACGGGAAGACCAGAACGAGCCCCTGGTTTACCCGACGGTGTAAGGAGGCAAAAACAAAGTGCAATAGAGAATGGAAAAAGTACAGAAGGCAGAGAACACACGAAAATAGGGAGATCAGTCACAGAGCCAGGAATGAGTACGCACAGGTAAGGAGGGAGGCCCAGCGACAGTATGAAAATGACAGCATCGAGAATCAAGACTGACCCCAAACTGTTGTATAGCCACATCAGGAGGAAGACAACAGTCAAAGACCAGGTGATCAGATTAAGGACAGAAGGTGGAGAACTCACAAGAAATGATCAGGAGGTATGTGAGGAGCTGAACAGGAGATTTAAGGAAGTTTTTACAGTAGAGACAGGAAGGGCTGTGGGAAGACAGCACAGAAGGGAACATCAAGAGGGAATATACCAACAAGTGTTGGATGACATACGAACAACTGAGGAGGAGGTGAAGAAGCTCTTAAGTGACCTTGACACCTCAAAGGCGATGGGAGCGGACAACATCTCCCCATGGGTCCTTAGAGAAGGAGCAGAGATGCTGTGCGTGCCTCTAACCGCAATCTTCAACACATCCCTTGAAACTGGGCAACTACCTGAGAAATGGAAGACAGCTAATGTAGTCCCCATATTTAAGAAAGGAAACAGAAACGAGGCACTAAACTACAGACCTGTGTCTCTGACATGTATTGTGTGCAAAGTCATGGAGAAGATTATCAGGAGGAGAGTGGTCGAACACCTGGAAAGGAACAAGATTATAAATGAAAACCAGCATGGGTTCATGGAAGGCAAATCTTGTATCACAAACCTCCTGGAATTTTATGACAAGGTAACAGAAGTAAGACACGAGAGAGAGGGGTGGGTAGATTACATTTTCCTAGACTGCAGGAAGGCCTTTGACACAGTTCCCCACAAGAGATTAGTGCAGAAGCTGGAGGATCAGGCGCACGTAAAAGGGAGGGCACTGCAATGGATAAGAGAATACCTGACAGGGAGGCAGCAACGAGTCATGGTACGTGAAGAGGTATCACAGTGGGCGCCTGTTACGAGCGGGGTCCCACAGGGACCAGGGGTCCCACAGGGGTCAGTTCTAGGACCAGTGCTACTTTTGATATATGTGAACGACATGATGGAAGGAATAGACTCTGAAGTGTCCCTGTTCGCAGATGACGTGAAGTTGATGAGAAGAATTAAATCGGACGAGGATGAGGCAGGACTGCAAAGAGACCTGGACAGGCTGGACATGTGGTCCAGCAACTGGCTTCTCGAATTCAATCCAGCCAAATGCAAAGTCATGAAGATTGGGGAGGGGCAAAGAAGACCGCAGACAGAGTATAGGCTAGGTGGACAAGACTACAGACCTCACTCAGGGAGAAAGACCTTGGGGTGACCATAACACCGAGCACATCACCGGATGCACACATCAACCAAATACCCGCTGCAGCATACGGGCGCCTGGCAAACCTGAGAATAGCGTTCCGATACCTTAATAAGGAATCGTTCAAGACACTGTACACTGTGTATGTTAGGCCCATACTGGAGTATGCAGCACCAGTCTGGAACCCACACTTGGTCAAGCACGTCAAGAAGTTAGAGAAAGTACGAAGGTTTGCAACAAGGCTAGTCCCAGAGCTCAAGGGAATGTCGTACGAGGAAAGGTTAAGGGAAATCGGACTGACGACACTGGAGGACAGAAGGGTCAGGGGAGACATGATAACGACATACAAGATACTGCGGGGAATAGACAAGGTGGACAGAGATAGGATGTTCCAGAGAGGGGACACAGGGACAAGGGGTCACAACTGGAAGCTGAAGACTCAGACGAGTCACAGGGACGTTAGGAAGTATTTCTTCAGTCATAGAGTTGTCAGCAAGTGGAATAGCCTAGCAAGTGAAGTAGTGGAGGCAGGAACCATACATAGTTTTAAGAAGAGGTATGACAAAGCTCAGGAAGCAGAGAGAGAGAGGATCCAGTAGCGATCAGTGAAGAGGCGGGGCCAGGAGCTGAGTCTCGACTCCTGCAACCACAATTAGGTGAGTACAATTAGGTGAGTACACACACACACACACACTCGACCCCTGCAACCTCAACTAGGTGAGTGCACACGCACAGTGCAGTGACCTGAAAGTAATATAGCAGAGTAACATATATGGAATCAAAATTATGCATCAGCAATTATGATCAGCAAGTGGCTTGAGGACAGCCATCTTGAAGACAGCCATTGTGGCGTGCTAAGAGTACATTACATTTTATTCGGCCTATGTCACATACCCATGTAGGTATACCTCCCTGTCAGCGAACCAGATTCTATAGGTATAACGACTAGGGGGCCCCATCGTTATGCTAGTACCTTGGTTCAACAAGCTAATGACAAGGAAGCCCACCAAAGTTGTGAAGCGATGTGGTACACTCGTGAATCAAGACTGGCAGACTTACCTCCAATTCTGGTCGCAGTGGTTCTCACCGTGTCTCTTGCTTGCATATATCCTGTATATCCTGTATATATACTGTATATATCCTCTGTACATATTGTATATACATTGCTTGCTGTTTGGTGTAGGAAATATAAGTATTTACTCTGCTGCCTTTTTGCTACGTCCTATCTTGGTTATCATGCTACAACCAGGTGTGCAGTTCACTAGACCACACCAGTTTTCGTAATAGCCATCCGCCTCAATCCTGAACCCACTCTTGCACCACGAGTAATACGCGTTCATATTTAATGTGCTGTGGTCAGTTTATTTTTAATTTGCTTATTTGAGGTTAAATATACACTTTCCTACGTTTGCGTAACCTAGCGTAACCTAAACCATCTTTGATGAGTTTCGAGAAATTTCCTGCTCCCGAAGCCCGGACCTAACAAAAACAAAACTTAACCTAATCTAACCTAATAAACTCAAATTGAGTTAACCTAAACATCCCTAACAAATTTTGACCTTAAATAAACAAAGTATATGTAAGTTTAATTAAAGTTTATCACCAGGAGTTGAGTAAAATGAGGATAAGTTGTGTTCGGCGTCCCCAGTCTCACTCACACAGCAGCCTAACTCAGCTTCCATTGCCAACTCCAGCCACTGTCAGACTACCATTTGTAATTATTATCGTATCCATGTAGAAGCGCCAAAACCGTTTGGTTCGTGCAGTGTCAGGGAAATGGGAGGCAATCAGGTTTAATATACTGAGAGTTTGAAGTTAACAAGCAGGAGGCCGACACTAGAATATATAACTTCTCATTGGCGCACCTGCGATCCCAAACACACGGCGCACAGGCACCGCTCAATATATAATATTTCCAATGCAGTAACGTCGACCATCGGATCAAGTCCTCCATTACACCTGTCAGCGAAGACATCTGGCAATCTGTGCTGCCAATAATATTAAAAAATACAATACCAAACCTCAACAATTCATGAATTGATACAACTCTAACAGCTGAAACGTCGTCGTAATAAAAGATTCCTTTGTAGTGTGTATCTTGTCTTCAATCAGTCCAAAAGCGTATGCGTAAAACCTCACCTACGGACAAGAGAGATGTCAGTCAATGGACAGGAGCTGGTCTCCTGGCTGTACTGACAACAACATCGTGATTGCGCACTGCCCTCCGCCCTGATGCTCCTGCCACTGGCGTTTACTCAGGTGAAACCAATATCAAATTTCTTGGAGCGGCGTTGGCGATATTGCGACAAAAAGGTCGGCTCGTGTGTGTTTTTTTCCTGGGTCACTCGGTAGCAATCTTCCAGGTGGACGAGTTGCCCCAGGCACGGGGAAGGAAACGGGGGAAGGGGAGGTGGAATGGGGAATAGGGAAAGCAAGGTGAATATTGGGGGCTGTATCTAGGGAGAGGGGCTGAAATGTGAGCTAAGAGAAGAAAAAAGATTGATGACAGGACCTAGGGGAGGCGGAGGATGTGACTTTTTGTTTTTTTGGGCAAAAATGTATACGTCAGAAGCGCGTTGCTTCCCTGTACTATATGACAGCTTTAAAGGTTTCGTTCCAGCTGAACTTGAATTACTGTTACTTGGAAATTACCATCTTTCAGCCCGATCCCCCAGGATGGCACCTTGATGCCGGTCATATGGGCTCTTGATTCACAGAATTTGACCTCTTCTTCCTTTGTTTGGCCTCCCATTTCCCCAGGCTCTATATGAAATAATAATAATAATAATAATAATAATAATAATAATAATAATAATAATAATAATAATAATAAAGAAGAAGAAGAAGGAGAAAAAGAATTTCTCAAGATTGAATATCCTAAGCACAGGAGCCATGGAATTTTAGGAAGATATATCTCACAATCACAAAGAGCAAAGCAACAAGAATTTCAGTACGTGTAGTGGGACATGCGCATCCACACTCGCTAACACTTATTCACAATACAGCATGGAAGAAGAGCTACAGCTGCCAGCTTCAGGGAGTTCCAGAAGTCTAGAAAATGCAGTGAGCTTGCTTCTCATTACGTTTGCCACCATAGGTTTAGAGTGAAGGTTCGGGTTTGAGAAGGACCTACCAGCAGATGTGTACAATATTACTACAGTAAAAATAGTTTCCCATGAGGAAATCAGAGCTTTCCATAAAGCAAAAGACGGATGAGACAGGTTGTAATGGGTAGGTAGGAGTATGGGCCACTGGCAACAACAGCCTGGGTGACCAAGCAGTCAACGATAAAGTCTGGTCTTAGACCGGGCATCGAGGATAGGACTCTTGAAAAACTTCCACAGGTATTTTATAGATAAGACAGCAAGTTCACGGGTGTTTGAAATCACAGATGTTTATCGTTCTTGTTGCTTGCAGCCTGACCTCGGCTAGTTTTAAAGTACAACTGCCCCTTCCTCTACCCTTCGTAACTCCTCAGTAAGCACCCTTTTTCTGCGAAGCCAAAACAACACCATGATCTTGCTCCCCTCTTTCCTGACCAACAAAGACGGTCCCTTCTCCTCACCCTAACCAATCACCCCCACTTCCTATCAATTCCGGCCCCTTGAACTGCCATTATTAACTAGCCCCTACCCCCTCTATCATCTCTATTCCTTCCACCAATACCGTCACCAACGCTACCACGGCCCTACCAACACCGTCACCACCACTACCGCCGCTCTGACAGTAACTACCAGCAGTGCCCGGGTTCAGTCCCCGGGCAAGGTAAGATGTAATAGCAACAATTTTGACACCTGTTGCACCCTCTCAGCTAACAGTAAAAATATGTAACTGAGTGTTAGTTATTTTTTTCTTACTTTCTGAGAAGTTTGTTTTTTGTGTACCCTGTATTCATCTTGAGAGTGGTAGTGGATTGTGCACCCAATGCTCATCCTGCAGGTGGTAGGGTATTGTGTACTCAATGTTCATCCTGCAGGTAGTAGGGTATTGTGTATATAATGCTCATTTGCGAGTGGTAGTAGACTGTGCACCCCAAACTCATCCAGTACATTAGACAAACAGGTATGATGACGAGAAAACCTCTTTCCCCACCCACTACATACAGCATACATCCAACAAGCCGCGTGCACTGAAGTATAACCCTCGATCCAACTCCCCCACTACACGCAACCAACATCCGATTAACTATTGCATCTTTGGCTATTCACCAGCATCGAAATGATTACGTATCGAGCTTTTCAAAACATCCTCTTGAGAGGGATGAGGGATTTTCAATAATACCGGATTTGAAAGAACCGTCCAGGGTTCGTTTTCCTTAGAAATGAGGAAATATTTGATATTGGGTCTGAGGCTATACAGAGGCTAAGATAATTCCAGCGGTATTCAGCTGCCGTCCGTCGCACAGTGATACAGACTTTAACTTATATTTCTTGAAATGCGAGGAAATTTAACATAGGAATTTGGTGAAGAAAAGATGCACGTTCCAGATCGGAGTTTTATTGAGAGCATAAGTTTACTGAGTCCCCCGTCTATTCTTTTGTTTACACAATAACAGTCGTTAATTACGCCTTGAGTTTAAAGACTATATGACTTTAAGTGACATGATAACGGATGCATCAAGAAAGATTGGGGAGGAGGAAGGGGGATGGATGGGGCAATAGCGTCACAGATGGTTGCAGCAGATACAACCATGTCAAAGAAGTACTGATTGTACATGTAAAGATGTTTCCGCAGCTTTGGTATTTCTACTACTTATTCGTTTTAAATGAGAGAGAGAGAGAAAGAGAGAGAGAGAGAGAGAGAGAGAGAGAGAGAGAGAGAGAGAGAGAGAGAGAGAGAGAGAGACAGAGAGAGAGAGAGAGAGAGAGAGTGAGAGAGAGAGAGAGAGAATTGGAACCACGTGAGTAGGTGATTTCTGGATTGCAAAATAATCACATCTGAAAGCAAAATTAAAAGTGTCAGATCTTGCAAGCAACTCAATCGTCGTTTCTTCTGAATCGAAACTGAGACAATTTTGTCCTTGAGGCGACGTTTCAGTTGTGAAAGACCTTGAGACTTTTTATTTAACTCTTTACATATAGTTATTTGTGTTGTGTGTTTGTGTGTGTGTGTCTGTATTCATTTATTTCTCTGTGGTTGGCTGCACATGTCTAATCTCAGCTCCTGGCCCTGCCTCTTAACCGAGCATTACTGGATTCACTCTCTTCTAGCTTCATGAGCCATATCGTACTTATTCTTGAAGCTCTGTACAGATCCTGCCTCTGCAGTTTAGTTTTCCAGATCATTATACCACCTGACCAAACTAAAAATAAAGAAAAACATACTTTCTGACTCACTGTTACTTGTGTCTTTAACTTGAAAATGTGCCCTTGTGTGTCTGTGTCCCGTCTCTCGGATTGTTCCCAGGAATTAAAGTGCTGAACTGAATTTCTGCGGGAAGTGAAGATTCTCTGTACATTCTGCAGGTCTGCAATGTTTCCTGCCTTGAACGAAGCTGTTAGAGTATCGCAGTACTCCAGCCTAGAGACAAACAAGGGACTTGAAGCTTATCTTTAGCTCGGTATCCCTTGTTTTGAAAGCTCTAATTATCAAGTTTATCATTTTCCTTGCGGTTGCGATAGTGACTGCTGTGAAATCTTACATGATCACTTCAGGGTCTCTCATGTTAGGCTAATGCTCTGTTAAGTGATTCCAATTTCTTTTATTCTTTACTCCCTTTCCATAACGGAGGTTTTGACACTTACTCTCAATGAACAATATATTGTTATCAGTGGCGAATTGGAAGACCTTGTTTATATCAGCTTGGAGGTTTGCTGTATCCTCAATTAATGCCATTCTCATACAGATTCTAGTATCGTCTGCAAAGGATGATCCGCTTGTATAATTTATGCCTCTGTTTATGTCCGATATGTGAATGAGAAACAGAATAAGGGTCAGTACCGCGCCTTGTGAACAGATATTCACTATGTCAGCTTCCGATTTCACTCTGCTGACTATTACACTTTGATTTCTGTTCGTTAGAAAAATTAAATATCCATCTGCCCACTTTTCCAGCTATTCCTTTAACCTGCATTTTGTGAGTCATTGCCTTTGCAAAGTCTGTGTATATTACATCTGCAATTTGTCTTCCACAGCAATAACACCATATGGTAATAGGCAAGCAACTGCTAAAGGCAGGAACGACCTCATCTAAGCCCGTGATGCCCTTGACTACACAGCTGTTAAGATTCCACGTAATTATCAATCTTAAGATTCAAAGATTTTAATAATGTGGGACAACAGAGTTATCGGTCCTTAGTTTTACTGTGGCTGATTTACTGCCACCAGGACTGAGATCGAGCTTCGGGGGCAATGACTTTTTTTTTTATAGCCCAAGAAAATATTGCAAGTGAAGCAATGTCGAAGGCATCGGCTGTCAAAACTGGTTTGGCATTCAGGAATTGCATTTCTAAACAAAAAAAATTTAAGACTTTTCCAGAGCTTGTCGAAGTTCAGGAGAAATTGTTAAAGCATTTTGTTTTCTCTTTCAGCGTACGGTACGAATTTATTTAGACAGAACTGGCAGCTTTCTATTGCAAGGATGACTCTAAGACCTACATTATTTTTATTTTCTTTTACATTTAAAATCAATGAAAAGTTAATTAAACACTATTGTAGAAATAAACAAGCTCAAAGATTTTCCAGGTCTGAGAGTAACACAATGGGATTGTATCCCTGCAATGAGTAGCTCAGTACATGACAAGTTTCTCAGTACATGACAAGACAAGTTTCTCGGTACAAGTTGTCATGAGAAACAGCACGACGCTGGTAGCACACGCTCATGAGAAATTCTTTATACAGTTGATTGATTTTGTCGTCCTTCTCCGTGTGTTCTCCAATGAATTTACATCCATTCTGTAGTAAAGAGACAAGTGGGTGGGTGGGAACGATTGCTTTTGAGAAGAACGCGCCTAGTCTAGGCCAGGCGGCGTGCTGCAGTGTTCCTCCACTTTTATGCTGTTATGGAAGCCCGGCTGTATAGGTGATCACTGGCCGCGGTGGCTGGGTGAGCACAGGACCCACCCAGCTCTCCACTTCTCAGGACCAATCTATGTTGCATACATAGACTGGCCACTACACGCATACTGTAGAGAGCGCTGTATACTGTATCAGTGTGCTGTCGTTCATCACCTGAACTTTACATAACAAAAACAAGTGGCTAGGCAGACAGAACTTAAAACTCCACAATGATAAGAAGAGAGACAATGAGTATACCAAGAGATATGTCAGTAAATGTAAAGTGTCCTTGACTTTTCAATTACTTCCCCCTGTTTAAGGGAAATAACAAACAGCTTGATTGATTAGGCCATCAAACAAGTGTGGTCTGGGACCGGGTCACGGGGGCAGTAACCTCCAGAGTCGCCTACAGGTAAACTACAGGTAAGATGGCCAGGAATCAACCGAAGTGCACGTCCGAAAGAGGAATACTGACTGAGAGCTGCCAAATGATAGTAGACAGAAACATTAAGGAACCTTCTAATCACATGAAGTTTCTCCCACTGGGGATATCAAGCGCCTGATAGAACCCCAGTGGACGGAACATCGAATAAATTTAAGCTTGTTTGCTCTACGTCTCTCTCTTCTTAAACGTCTTAATACAGAGCGTGGAAATGGGGTAGCCAGTCTATGGGACACATCGGTAGACAAAGTCATAAATATCCAGAAATAGTAGTATTTTTAACTTTTTAAACCTTAAAATCTCTGCTAAGAGAAAAAAAATCCCAAGAAAAAGCTTGTTCTAGATACTCGTGTTTTGAATTTCCTGAAGCGGAGCTCCTGGGCTACTGAAGCAGAGTAATGAATAACAGCAAGGAGACAGTGAAAAAGAACAAAGATGAGGCGAAAAAAAGGGAAGTAGAGGGATATAACTGGAAGGGTGCGAAAGGAAGGGGGTGGGGAAAATATTAGTGATGTAGTAGGATGGTAGGGAAGGGTGAAGAGATAGATTGAGAGAGGATGAGAGAGGATTTAGGTAGAAGGGGAAAGGGGAGTGGACGAGAGAGGGGTAAGGCAGAGAGGAGCAAGAGAAGGGATGAGAGGGAGCGAACAAATGAGAAAAGTGAGGAGAGGAACAAAGAAAGGTTTGGAAAAAATAGAGGAGCGTAGAAAAGAAGAGGAATGAAGCAGATACAGAAACAAAACAATTCCATGAACTAGCCGGAAGACCCGGCAGCGACCCAGCATGTAACTTTTATGATTTACCTTTATCTTGCTGCTACGGTAATCTCTTCTTTAAAGATGGCTACTGATCCACAGAGTTTGGAACCAAGAGCTAGAACTTTCATTCCGTCAGCTGTGTGTGTGTGTGTGATGCGTTGAGTTTTTTCCTAGTCCCACAGCCCTGACCAGGGCCATGCTTCTCTGGTCAAAAAGGCAGTTGCTGCTGGTGGCTTGATGGTCAGCATGTCCAGCACAATCTATGACTCGAGAGCAACTAAAAGATGGGATAACTTGAATGACGAAATGATAGAAGCAAGAGCTTGAACGATAAGTTCCAGGAGGCTAAACACTAGCAATACCGGTCAAGTTAGTTTATAAGGAAGGTTAAAGAGTCATGAATCCATCACCATAAACACACAGAAGGATACAAAGTGGTCAGTATACGTAGTAGTATATAAGGAAGCACAGGTAAGATCCTGCGTCTTCAACACACGCAGGTATAAAGCATAATGAAGTAGACACACACACAGCTGAGTGACTCTTGTGCTGGTTTAGTATCCCAGAAGTGTCTAACATATCTCGTAACTTTTGCCACTTTATGGAACTTGCCTTTGCTGGAAGCCTATTCCATAAAAACAGAAACACGTACCTACATGCACATGTATACATGAACTGTATCTAAACGCTCATATATACAAAGCTTGCACTCACATGGATATACATATACATAGCTCGTACTCACTGGCATGCCTGATGTATCTAGGATATACCTGTCACCGGTTCCGAGAGTTTTTCTATCTTCGCAGTCGGCCTGAGGTCAAGCTTTCCTGTTGATTGCCTGTTCAACCCAGCTGTTGCTGTTGGGGGCCCTCTGGGCAACTAAGCAATAACAATGTGCTTTATCTTGCATTTTGCTGAAGTATATATAGAGATTTCTCTTGAAGACTTCTACACTTGTTCCGGAAATGTTTCTAATATCTGCTGTTACCAGCTGAGTCTAGGACCACGGATGATGATATAACGTTTTCACCTTGGTTTTCAACGGGCCTATGTTACACTTCTTTCACTGTCTCTCAGTCCAATACGTGACAGGACTTGACACTCTTTATATGTTATCAGGCATCTCTTTCTCCTACCTCCCAGAGAGAACATTCCAGAAACTTTGAGGCTTACCCAGCAGTGTATCTTTCCTGCCTTAACGGAGCCGTCAACAGCGAACAATATTTAAATTGAGAAAGCAATAGTAATTGTTTTGAAAGTTCTCATCATCCACTCAGCCATTTTTCTGGCTGAGAGGACGATGCCTGATAGTGTTCTCTAAATGACAGGTCATTTTTCCTTATTATATGTAAACCTTTTACATGTTCCCATCGTCCTAAGGGACTATCTTTCAGTGTACTGTATCCATTGCTCCTTTTAATTGTTTTTTCATTATCTGATCAAATGGAATTTGTCACCACTGGATGTCATATTTTATTTTCTATTACCCACTGGAAGACTATATTTATATGTGCTAGCAATTTTTCTGAATCATATATCTGAAAGTTACCCTTAGACGATTTTGTTGGTCACCGCCCCAGTGATCTGCTCCCACACCAGCCCTCCTGGTTGCTGGCTTGATCACCTAGGCTGTCGGTGCTAGCGGTATGCAATCCAACAGCCAGCAAAACCTGGTTGATCAGGAACTACCTTTAGGAACTTATTCAGTTCTCTCTTGACGACAAGTATGTTCATTTTTAGCTTCCTTTAGGTATGAAGGAAGAGTTCTGCTTCTTTTACACTTACTGAATCATTTTAGTATACTCATTACATCCCTGTTTTTCCCTGGAGACATTTTGCACTGTCTGCCGAGCCTCTTGCTCTCCCAGGGAGTAATTTCGTTGTGCTGACTTGGGAATAATCCCTCGAGAATTTTCCTAGTTATGATTTATCTTTCTCGTCTACGGTCCACGTAGTATAGTTACTGGGACTTCGGACTTTCCCAGTAATTTAGATGCATGATTGAGTTCGTAACGGTAGCGAAGGTACATTATTTAGTACGGTGTACTTCGCCTACCTTAAAATGGACAGTTAGTATGCAGCAATAATCCAGTCAGGAGAGTACAAGTGACTTAAAGAGTATCAACGAAGGTTTTGGTTACGCAATCTGTCAGTTTATCCGCGTTTGTGATAGAAAAACTATTGTAATACTCAAACGTATACACTTCCTACAATAACATTCTTAAGACCCTTACAATCCTCTTCTGTTGTGACAAATAGTTTAGAAAGCCGACGAGCTGAAGAATAAGATATCTGTGCAACATTTGGAATTTTTTATTGAGGAAACGTTTCCCCAGCCAGTGGCTTCTTCAGTCCAATACAAAGATGAATGGTAGAAGAAGAGGAGGTGTTTGAGGTAATCAGTCCCTCAGCTTGGAGTCAATGTGTTCAGTCCATCAGTCTTCATGGACTGATAGACTCCAGGCTGAGGGACTGATTACCTTAAACTCCTTCTGATTGCCACCGTTCTTCTGTATATTGGACTGAAGAAGCCACTGGCTTCAATAAAGATTCCTATATGCTGCACAAGTGTCTTATTCCTCCTCTTCTGCTCTTTAGTGCCTTGAATTTATTTTAATTTCCTTTCCAGTTTTATATTCAAGTTTTCTCTAGCGGGAGAACTGAAATTTGCCCAAAACGATCACATTTTTTTTTCTGTAGCCTACTGAGACATGATACTGGAGGGAAGACATAGTTAATATCAGCTTGAAAATTTGCCATGTCTTCTATTTACGATGTCACTGTCCAACAAATTCCAGTATCGTCTGCAAAGGATAATGCAGAGCTATGATTTATGTTTTTATGTCGGATATGAAAATACGGAAAGTACTCTGCCTTGAAGACCGGAGCTTGTATATTGCGGCTATTACTTAAAGGCCAAAGGCATATCGGGAAAAGATGATACGAAGGAGTGGTTTGTGTTTTATCTATCAGCTATTAGGATGAGAAATACATTTTGCTATATTTAGTACTAGTGTGTGTTCTATTCCTATATATTACTCAACTCTTAACTCACACTAACATCGCATAAAACGTGTTTCTCGAAGCACAGAGGCGGGATAACTGCAACGGTGTGTACCAGGCTGCTCATCATGTGAACCAAGTACGTAACAAGAGTCCTGGAATATGCAACACCAAATGTGGAACCCTCGCCTAGCCAAGCAAGGAGCACATAAAAACAAATTGCCAACAGATTGTTATTGTAGATGAGGGACACAAAAAACGCAGAAAAATTATGCCGGAGCGTAGATGAGAAGATATAATGAGGCAATGCAAATACTCTGGGACATCGACAGTGACGAGGATGAAAAAATTGTCAGGGGGAAAAAAAAGAAGATAATATAGCACTGGAAGATGTACACTAAGATTAGAGAAATAACAATGTGCCTCGCGACTGAAAGGCTAACAAAAAAGGTGCAATGGGCTAGATACTAAAGACAACAGTTAGGGAGAGAGAAAGAGAGAAAGAGAGAGAGAGACCATGAATACAATCAGGAGTGACTCGTATATGTCAAGGCTAGCCATCAACACAACAGTAATGAGAAAACAAATGAAAAACACTGCATGAGACTACCAAACAACATGGACACGATACAAGAATGCTTGAAAATATTTTCCTCTGTAAAGTATCGGTGGTAAATTCAAAGTAATGAAACTGGAAGTACATGATTAAGGAACTGGAAAGATCTGGGAGTAAACACTCCCAACCAGTCTCCCAAAACTATAACAAACTCAGTGGCAGATTAAGAGATATGAGAGCCTTTAAAACCTGAACACATTATCAGAGTGATACTCATCACACACGAAAGACCGATTCTCGAATATGGAGCAGCGGCGTTGAGCCCATACTTTTTAAGGCACCTATAACAAAGATATATATATATATATATATATATATATATATATATATATATATATATATATATATATATATATATATATATATATATATATATATGTGTGTGTGTTACTACAGGTACTGAATTTCGAAACGCTGGTAGAGCGACCAAGAGGAGCCATGATAACGGCATTCAAAACACAGTGAGGACAAGGACTGGCTGTTTACCATAAGACAGACCAGGGAGAGAGAGAGAGAGACAGAGAGACAGAGAGAGACAGATACACACACACACACACAGACACACACATCCAGGGTAGCATCAAGAGAACATTAGCGTTGCCCCACACACGCGACGCACCATTTGCACAACACCCATCCCTTTCTTCCCCTCTCCACTTCCCCTCGTCTCCCCTCCCTCCCCACCCACCCCGCGACACCCGTTCCCATCCTTCCCTCCACGTCCCCCCCCCCCAACACCCACCCCGCCTTTTGCTATCCGCCCACCTGAATTTGCGAGGCTCATTTAGCCTGATATAAAGGCTTGAAAAGTGTCAGGCCAACGACCAGTTAGGAGCGTGTTTGGCGCCTAGTAATTGGTAGGATAACACTAGGAGGGAGGGTTAGATGCATAGAGAAGTGTGGAGAGGAGAGAAAACTAGAGCCAGAGAGAGGGAGGTGAGTGGGAAGAGAAGAAGCAGGGAATAATTTTCATTATTATTCTTATTATTATTATTATTATTATTATTATTATTATTATTATTATTATTAAACCTTTAAGGGGTAGCGCAGAGCTTAGAGAACAGAAGTTAATGTGGTTTGATCCGAGGGAGGAGAGGCTGGGCATGTGATAGTTAGGGAAAGGAAGAAGTGTATGGCTATAGAGGCAGGAATAAGACTCGTTAGGGATCGAACCCAGTACCCTCTATTTCCCAAGCAATGTTTAACCCCTACGGGTTAAACGTGTTCTCATGAGGACACCAGCAATACCACTATTACTATAATAATAATAATAATAATAATAATAATAATAATAATAATAATAATAAATACTACTACTACTAGGAATAATAATAGCAATAATAATTATAAATACTAATACTACTATTACTACTACTACTACTACTACTACTACTACTAATAATAATAATAATAATAATAATAATAATAATAATAATAATTCAGCGAATACGCTGAACAATGCTACAGATATTGTACATGATACATGCGTAACTTACCCGTGAACACTTACAAGAATTCTTCTGCTCTTGAAGCTCGACTCGAGGTTAGACTTCATTGCTGACCCCCTGAATAACGAGGCTGCTGCTGAAAGTTACCTGTAACCTTACAGAGTCACGATAGTCTGGCTGATCAGGCGCTAATGTTGAAGAAATGAACGAAGGATAACTCGAGAAACGTATCCAAGCGCTAAACCCGCGAGGGCCATAGCGCACTGCTCCACAAGTAAATGAGGATTGATCTGGGACCGGGACACAGGGACGATGACTCTTGAAATCCATAAGAGGTAGATAAGAGGTAGATAAGAGGTAGATTACCTTGTAGAATGCTTCATATACGGGCATTGTAAATGTGGATCAGGTTCAGTAATTGCGTGAGCAGTGTGCGACTGCTATTACCTTGGCATAACAAATAGTCAGGTTGATTACCCATTACTTTTAGGTTTAAGCCTGAATCACATCATTTTGTTCGTATTTGTTAGTGTGTGTGTACTCACCTTGTTGTAGTTGCAGGGGTCGAGTCATAGCTCCTGGCCCCGGCTCTTCACTGTGACTGAAGAAATACTTCCTAACATCCCTGTGGCTAATCTGAGTCTTCGACTTCCAACTGTGACCCCTTGTTGCTGTGTCCCATTTCTGGAACATCCTGTCTCTATCCACTTTGTCGATTACTATAGGTATTTTTTATGTCATTATCATATCCCCATGTCTCTCCTGTCCTCCAGTGTCGATTTTCCTTAAGCTCTCATCTTAGGATATTCTCCTTAGCTCCGGGACTAGTCTTGTTGCAAAGTTTTGCAATTTCTCCAATTTCCTTACGTGCTTGGCTAGGTGTGGGTTCCAAACTGGTGCTGCATACTCCAATATAGGCCTAACGTACACAGTATACAGAGTCCTGAACGATTCCTTACTGAGATAATGGAATGGTATTCTTAAGTTTGCTAGTCTCCCGTATGCTGCAGCAGTTATTTGGTTGACGTGCGCCTCAGGAGCTGTGTTATACTACTCACCCCAAGATCCTTTTCCTTGAATGGGGTTTGTAGTCCCTGGCCCCCTAGACTGTACTCCGTCTGCGGTCTTCTTTGACCTTTCCCAGTCGTCATGACTTTGCACTTGGTGGGGTTGAACTCCAGGAGCCAGTTGCTGAACCAGGCCTGCAGCATGTCAAAATCCCTTTGTGGAACTGTCAAACGCCTTCTTACAGTCCAAGAAAACGCAGTCTACCCACCCCTCTCTCTGTCTTACTGCTGTCACCCTGTCATAGAACTCCAGTAGGTTTGTGACACAGGATTTCCCATCCCTGAAACCGTGCTGGTTGTCGTTGGAAAGCTAATTCGTTTCTAGGTGCTCCACCACTCCTCTCCTGGTAATCTTCTCCATGGCTTTTCATACTATACATGTCAGTGACACTGGTCTGTAGTTTAATGTTTCGTGTCTGTCTCCTTTTTTAAAAACTGGGACTACATTTGCTGTCTTCCATACCTCAGGTAATCACCCTGTTTCGATAGATGTGTTGATTGTTGTTAGTGGTATACATAGCGCCTCTGCTCCCTCTCTCATGACCCATGGATAGATGTTATCTGTCCCCATCCCCTTTGAAGTATCTAGCTCGCTAAGCAGCCTCTTCACTTCTTCCTCGGTTGTATGTATTGTGTCCAACACTTGATGGTGTACCCCACCTCTCCGTCTTTCTGGAATCCCTTCTGTCTCCTCGTGAACGCTTCTGTGAATCTAATGCTGAGTTTCTCACATACTTCGAGGTCATTTCTTGTGATCTCCCCTCCTTCCTTCCTCAGCCTGATTACCTGGTCCTTGACTGTTGTTTTCCTCCTGTGTATATGTGTGTGTGTGTATATTAGGGGGCCATAATCCCTGCACTCCATCTTACTAATTCCGCGAGGATCCCTCTCAAATTCCCTGAGAATCCCTTTCAAAATTTCCCATAGAATATCTCTCGTAAATTCTGCTAGAATATCTCTCATAACTTCTCCGAGGATTCGTGTCATAACTTCTCCGAGGATCCCTCTCATAACTTCTCCGAGGGTCCCTCTCATAACTTCTCCAAGGATCCCTCTCATAACTTCTCCGAGGATCTCTCTCATAACTTCTCTGAGGATACCTCTCATAATTTCCCCGAGGATCCCTCTCATAACTTCTCCGAGGATCCCTCTCATAACTTCTCCGAGGATCCCTCTTATAACTTCTCCGAGGATCCCTCTCACAACTTCCCCGAGGATCCCTCTCATAACTTCTCCGAGGATCCCTCTCATAACTTCTCCGAGGATCCCTCTCATAACTTCTCCGAGGATCCCTCTCATAACTTCTCCGAGGATCCCTCTTATATTTCAAGATTTAAATTGCTTACTACCGACAATAGTTAAGAAACGTCACGCTGGAACAACATTTCGCCCTTTGTAGAGCTTAATCGAATCACATCCTTACATTAATAACATTCCAGAGTTCTACACAGAGCGAAACGAAGTCTCGTTTAAAGCTAGTTCTTTAATGTGTTTTTCTCCAGCACGTTTAGAGTTTTTCCTGTTTTGCTACATGGTCATTTTTTTTGGGGGGGGGGGGGGCAGAGAGAGATGAATAAAACACAATTGCAACACTTGGGTGTTGCTGGACGTTTAGACTCCACAACAGACGAATTCGGATGAATGCAACACTGGAATGAGTTTAATAGTAGTAGTTTTGACGTGAAGACTCCGCTAATGCTGTACAAGTGTCTTATTTATCAACACGTCTGTAATGTATTCAAAGAGTAATTTGACACAGGATGTGACTCCCAACAGGACCGGAGTCTTTTAGATGTTTACATTGTATTTCTTCCCCAGGGTGTAACCCATACGAGATTACTAACCCCTAGGTACTGTATATTTAAATAGGTACAGTACATACGTACTATACTTATTTTAACTTCAGCGATGGCAGGGTCAGCAAGGGGATGAGACAGTGTGACCAATAAGTTGTGTTGTGTCTGAGTATCTAACCTTGTGCTCTGAGGTAGTTCTCATCATTAGGCTACGAGTCGGGAATGATGCAGCAAAGAGAGGAGGGGAAGAATGAGGAGGGACAAGAGAAAGTCGAGGGAAAAGGGAGTCGGGTAAAATATGAGGGGAAAATGGGAGGGAGTCGAGAAGAGACAGGAGGAGGTAGTCAAGGGGAAAGGAAAGAGGGAAGAGAGAGGGGAAGGAAGAAAAGGAGGAAGTGAGAGAAAGGGAAGAGAGAAGGGAAAGAGAGAAAAGGGAGAAGAGACGGGAAGAGAGGGAGGGAGGGAGGAAGAGGGAGAGGGAGAGGGAGAGGGAGAGGGAGAGAGAGAGAGAGGGAGAGGGAGAGAGAGAGAGAGAGAGAGAGAGAGAGAGAGAGAGAGAGAGAGAGGGAGGGAGGGAGGAGGGAGGGAGGGGGGGGATTGTTGGGAAGGCTGGAAAGGAGGGTGGAAGTCGGAAAGAAATGGAGGCTGGTCTGGAGAGAGGGAGGGAGGGAGGGAGGGGCGGATGGAAGAAGGGAGGGAGGGAGAGACGGAGGGAGAGACTCAGACATTCACAAGCCAGGTGCCTACATCCACCCTGATGAAATGATGAATTAATCAAGAGACGCGCGAGGACTTACAGGCGGACACACCTCCTAGAGTACGCAGCTGCAGCAGAGGTTCCAATTGATCAAATAAATTCAGGAGTTTAAGAAGTAAAGGTTTGTATCCAGACTATTCCCAGAGCTGGTGTGATTAAACCTGACGATCCTAAAAGAGAGGAGGAAGGGGCGACATGATTATGATATACGAGATACTAAGAGGAACTGGTTGAACAAGTAAGGAGAGTGAGATACGAATACTTTCTAACGAAAAGGAACATGGAAGTTAAAGGCACAAATGAGTTACAATAATATATTAGGAAGTAAATTTCCTGCGTAACTGTGGTGGTGAAGAGGAATGAACAGGGTGCAGAAGTGGTGTGATGGAGATCAAGAGGCTAGGAACCAATAACGTCGATCGATGAAGTTCAAGAAGAGATGAGGACCAGAAACCAAGACTCAACAAATTTTCCAGTGGCCTCCCATCCCCCCGCGCCATCACAAATAAGCGAGTAGGTTGCATACACAGACAGGCAGAGAAAAACCCACGAACAAGCAGACACAAAATAAGGAAAATAACGGCAAAGCGACAAGTGATAAAACTGATGTAGGAGCACTCATGGTAGGCGACAGCGAGGTAGGTATGTAAGGAAAAAAAATAAAAGTCGAGGAGTAATTCACTGAGGAACAAGAAATGTTGCCATAAACATAAGAGTCAGGTAGGATCAACTTAAGCTTGAGAGCATCCACATAACAAAGAACAAAGTGAAGACAACTACCAATGAACCAAATTCAAAAACATCCATGGGTGTTGAGGGAGGAGCAGAACCAATATTTGAACCCACAGCGAGGCGGTTCAAGTACACTTCAATATTTTAGCAGTAGGACAGACAGGAAGCACGGAACTACAAGCTGGTGTCACTGACAAGTATTTGGTTTAAATTAATGGAAAGGATTTTCCAGGTCTATCTATTCTCTCCTCCATTTTCTTTCCATTTTCAGTTTAATTACTAACACTTTTATATTTTCCTAATATACCAGACATAATGGGCAAATATCCCAAAATTTTTTTGCAGAAGATAATACATAAATTGCAGATATGTATCTAGATGTACTCCTGTAAACCCTTTTGGGGCTAGTTTTTAGGCCTTTTGTATATCCATATACTCCTGCACCGCCGTCCACTGGATGGATATGGGGTGAACAATAAACCATCCTCCTCGGCGTCAAAAAATCCCCTTTCATCCAACCCTCCACCAATTCTCTCACCTACGTGATCATCCTTCGGTTTCTATTTTCTTTTCCACCTGTTTTTATTTTGTCTCTTCACCCTCTTTATCTTAACTCTCCACCTTTCTCAATCGTGTTCCGGCAGCAGGAATATCCCTGGAGATACAGGGTCGAGCCTTGTCACTCATGCATCACTGACGTGCTTGACAAGGGTGACCAGAGGCTCGGCTAGTGGTGACACACCTCACTTGAGGCTTCCACTATTAAACCATTCTCACACTACCAATGATACTAGTACAAATTTAAACGTTTCTGCTTCGGAAAACGTGTGATATTTTTTTAATTTGTTTGTTTGTGGATAATTATATATATATATTTTTTATAGGTTAATGTAGCCTAACCTTATCCAACCTAACATTACCTATCTTAAAATAAAGAGGAAAAAATATTTATGCAGCTATATAGTTGAAATGTTGGACTTAAACATCTGACTCGAAAAACACTCTCCTTAGAGCGAAACGTCGCCCCAGTAAAGGCATATTCTGCCACCAAAAACAAACCACAAGACACGTTTACAAAAATGGAGCCTTTACAATGGCAAAGTTTTAATCTATTTTCAAACTTAAAAGAAACTGACGTTTTGATCCTCACAAAATAATACCCCAAAAAATGAAATTGGTTGTCATCGTACACAGACACTTGGGGACCTGAGAACCGTTGTTATTTCCTGCCAGAAGGCTGTCGGCGAAGTGATAGATAATCTGTCAATTCGCTGAGAAGGTTGTCAGCAAACTGTTGGTTGGACTGTCAGGGAGCCATCAGTGAAGTGCATCCCCGTGTGTTTGTGAGCCACTCATGGCATCTGAGCCAATGGAATTGTTCCCCGTTGAGGAGATAGGTAATTCCAAATTAATAACTTATCTGTAGTAATAACTGTGTAGCTGTCACCGTGGATTGTCTCGATGTCCTTGTAACTATCAGCGATGCTTTTATTATTATTATTATTATTATTGTAGGCGTACCTTTGATACCTCTGATGAGTTCCTAGTGTCTTTCTGCTTACTGAGCCCGGCCCTAGGCCAGGCTCGTCTAGTTCTTTCCTGGTCAACCATGCTGTTGCAGGCGCTGCCGCTTCCTGGTCTCGAACCAGGCCTTCCTGGTTGATGGCCTGGTTAGCTAGGCTATTAATTCTAGCTGCACGAAATCTAGCCTTCAAAAGTAGTGCCTTGATGCCGGTGCCGGGTTCTTGATCTACGGAACATAAGGTATGAAATTTAATTACTTCCCATTACCCAGGTGCTGAATGATCCCTACGGGCCTAGTGCGTAGTACCACAGCCAGGCTGATCAGCAACTTCTTGAAGTAATCTGTCAAAATTCCCTTTCGAGGACAGTCCAGACGGTAAAATCTTCACACCTCAATGGGAGGAATTATTGACGACAGGCAGACACAAAACAGTAATGATGGAGCACTTGTTTTGCGGTGGACAACACTGGTGTTGAGGTGGACAACACTGGTGTTGAGGTAGACAATACAGCTCTACATCAAGGAAATCGTAGGAATTAGTAAAACAATTGCCAATATTAGTTTGCTAGTAAAAAAAAAGACCCAGTGCTCTCGAACTGCCAATCAAGCTTATCATATGTGACCATCATTAAAGGCGACGTGTCTTCGTACGCAGGTAGAGTAGCACTCACAGAGGTGGATCCAGCTGTCGTGATGTTGACAAAAGTAAAGACTCGTTGCAGAAAAAAAGTTGTTATTGAGGCAGCTTTAAGTTCGGTGCAGAGCCTGATGAAGCTCAACAGGGAGCGAAGCGTCGAGGATTCCATAACCTGTGATTCTTGAAGGGCCATTAATACAGACGGGCCCCTAACCTGTGAATTTTGGTATAAATGAAGAACAGACTGAGGCTTCATGGGTAAACAAATACGATGTGTTGAGGGCAGGGACATCTCGTGTCATTTCAACTCGATTTCTCGGCTATCGACTTTAACGGTTGCTAATGTCGTGCAGAATAGGTAAAACTGGTCAGCTAATAAGCACTCATTTAAAATTAAACCCTTTATAAAATTTTCTCTTATGCATTTAAATTTTTTTTATTTATGATAATGTAAAAATTAATAATTTTGTACCAAAAAAAGCTTAGATAACTTACTTAAACTTATTATAACAAGCGCAATTTAATTTAGTCTAACCCAACTAAACATATTTTGGGTAAGTTTACAATAATTTAATAATAAACAATGAAATATTTTTCGTCAGGTTCAGAAAGATTTTTGCAAAATTATTGCATACACAAATTTTCGCTTGCCCTATTCGGCAAGAAGAGCGTTGCTATTTAAGCCAAAGCCGCAAGTTTTACCTATTCGGCACGAAACATTATCTCACAGTCCACAGCAGGATTCGAACCTCGAAGGTACTACGTACTTTGATGCAGAATGTGTGTAGGTTCGAATCCTGCTGTGGACTGAGAGATAATGTGTGTGTGTGTGTGTGTGTGTGTGTGTGTGTGTGTGTGTGTGTGTGTGTGTGTGTGTGTGTGTGTGTATGTATGTGTGTGTGTGTGTGTGTGTGTGTGTGTATGTATGTGTGTGTGTGTGTGTGTGTGAACTCACTCATATGTGGTTGCAGGGGTCGAGTCACAGCTTCTGGCCCCGCCTCTTCACTGGTCTCTACTAGGTCTATTCTCTCCCGGCTCCAAGAGCTTTATTGTGCCTCTTCTTAAAACTACGTATGGATCCTACCTCTACTACCTCACTAATTAGAGTGTTCCGCTTCCTCATAACTCAGGCTGAAGAAATACATCCTGACACCCTTATTGCTCACTTGAAACATTTCGGCCCTATTCAACTTGTTCTCTAAGTATTTGATACGTCGTTACCTTGTCTACCCTATCCTTCCTGTCCAGTGTTATCAGGTTGAGTTCCCTTAACCTCTACTTATAGGACATACCTCTTAGCTCCGGGACTTGTATTGTTGCAAACTTTTGCGCTTTTTCTAATTTCTTGTCGTGTTTGACTAAGTGTAGGTTCCATACCAGTGGTGTACTCTATAATGGGTCTAACGTACACAGTATACAGTGTCGTGAATGGCTCCTTACTTAGACGTCGAAACGCTGTTCTTAGGTTTGCCAGGCGCCCATATGCTGCAGCAGGTATTCGGGTGAAGTGTGTCTTAGGAGATGAGCTCGGTATGATGTTCACCCCAAGATCCTTTTCTTCAATGAGGTTTGTGTGTATGTGTATGTGTGTGTGTGTGTGTGTGTGTGTGTGTGTGTGTGTGTGTGTGTGTGTGTGTGTGTGTATGTGTGTGTACGCACCTATTTGTGGTTGCAGGGGTCGAGCTACAGCTTCTGGCCCCGCCTTTTCGCTGGTCGCAACTAGGCCCACTCCCTTCTCCATAAGTTTCATCTAACCTCTTCTTAAAGGTATGTATGGATCCTGCCTCCTCTACATCACTCTTCAGGTTCTTCCACTTCCTGTCAACTCTATAACTGAACAAATACTTCCTAACATTCATGTGGTGTGCGTGCGTGCGTGCGTGCGCGTGTGTGTGCATGTGTGTGCATGTGTGTGCATGTGTGTGCATGTGTGTGCGTGTGTGTGCGTGTGTGTGTATATACAGAGTTAGATAGACATTCCGTGCAGGAAGGAGGAAGCCAATAGTACAAGTGTTGGCCGAGCGCACAAAGGGGTTGGGAAGCCAATTAATGGGGGGAGCGAGGGTGACTTGAACCGGATAAGCAATATGGTCGGAATCTGCCAAATATTTCATAAGGGGGGAGGCAGATGCAGACAAAAACACAAAAATCTGGAGCTTCAGAGGGCGTGGGTAAGGATAAAACCTGGGACTGGACGGGTGACCAATCCCTCGCCTCTGCTCTGGAAAATGGGACTCACTCAAATGTACTCTCCTACTTGTACCCATCCAGTGGTCGCTTGCTTGCATTCGCCTTTTGTGGTTACCTACTTGAATTCACCTAGTTATGTTTCGGGGGTCGAGACATAGCTCTTCACCCCTGTGTCTGGAGTTTTCCTCAGCAACTTTACCCATATAGTTTACTCCGCTTCTATATCACGTTGAGGCTCAATGTTGTCTATCATTCCTTTAGCATATCGGTTTTTAATCGTCATCTGTGTCCTAGCAACCTGTCTGCCTTGTCGATAACGTTTAGGATTTTTTTATGTCGGAATTATATCCAATTCTTTCCCTACAGAACAAGCTTTAATCGCGACAAAGATTTCCTCTACGCAGAGAGAAACATTCCCCCCCCCCCCTCCAGAAAAAATAAAACGTGTTTTTCAACATGTACACTTCCGTGGTAGCCAGAATTAGCGCATTCTGCCGAGGGGTGCATGAACGGCCGCCCTCGTTTCCTCACAGGTAAGACCCAGGTGCCAAGCCAGCAAGCTAGGGCTCCGAGCATTGGCAATGTTTGCACCTGCAAATGTGGCAAAAGATGCTGTTTAGGGAGGGAGGGAGGGAGGGAGGCAGGGAGGGAGGGAGGGAGGGAGCGAGAGAGAGAGAGAGAGAGAGAGAGAGAGAGAGAGAGAGAGAGAGAGAGAGATTGCTACATTAGCTGCATAATAAACTATGCACGATTAGGGTATGTAAAGTAAAAGGACACAAGTGCAACTAATGTGACATTTTATTGTGGCAACGTTTCGCTCTCCATGAGCTTTGTCAAGTCGTAACGGCTTGACAAAGCCGTTGCGGCTCTACAAGAACGAAAGAAGAGCGTGGGTACTATCACAACACACAGGAACGAAGGAAGCGAGGGGATACTCACAACACAGGAACGAAGGAATCGAGGGGATACTATCACAACAAACAGGTATACTCACAGAATTCAATAAATACATATAAGCACTGTACACACAAATCAGAATGCAGCGTCATATATTAAAACTAAATACACATATTTCTTCAGTGTACTACCTATCAAAGGACGTCGATAAAGTACATTGGACTCGTCCTGGAAGAGGAATGAATGTATAAGGGAGATTTATGGTCATTATATGATAGTTTGGGGTTAGAATGTAAATGAGCAAGTAAAGTGGAATTTAATTCTTCACTCAGATATTTACAAATATGTAACACAGGGATGATGTAATATTGAAACCCATCAATTATTTATCTTGGTTTTGTTTTTTTCAAATTAATCAAAATAAATTTTACTGGATAATAAAATCATATATATGACGTGCCGAATAGGTAATACTTGCGATTTTGGCTTAAATAGTAACGCCCTTCCTGCCGAATAAGGCAAACGAAAATTTGTGTACGCAATAATTTCGCAAAAATCATTCTGAACCTAACGAAAAAAATACATTTCATTGTGTTGGTTTATTATTTAATGTAAACTTATCTAAAATATATTTAGTTGGATTAGGCTAAATTAAATTGCGCTTGTTAAAATAAGGCTAGGCAAGTTTTCTAAGGTTCTTTTGGTACAAAATTATTATTTTTTTGCATTAACATAAATGAAAGAAATACATCTTTAAACGTATAAGAGAAAAATTTAGAAATGACTTAATTTTAAACGAGTTCTTGCTAACTGACCAGTTTTACCTATTCGGAATAATATATATATATATATATATATATATATATATATATATATATATATATATATATATATATATATATATATATATATATATATATGCAAAACAACCACTCTGAAAGAATAGAGAAATTCCAAGCGTTTTCGTGACTACTCACATTATCAAGGAACAATAAAAGTAATGCATCAAAGGAAGGCATATAAAGGGTCTAGACCACACCTCATTATCACATCCCACAACAAAGCAACACCTGACGCGCGACTCATAAGAAAGAGAACACTGCAGCAGGCCCGCTGGCCCAACTAAACAGGTCCTTCACACAACCCACAAACAAACTATTCTATTGTGGGTTGTGTGAAGGACCTGTCTAGTTGGGCCAGCGGGCCTGCTGCAGTGTTCTCCTTCTTATGAGTCGCGCATCAGGTGTTGCTTTGTTGTGGGATGTGATAGTGAGGTGTGGTCTAAACCCTTTATATGCCTTCCTTGGACGCATTACTTTTATTGTTCCTTGATAATGTGATTAGTCACGAAAGCGCTTGGAATTTCTCTATTCTTTCACAGTGGTTGTTTTGCATATTCTGAAATCACCTGTTTACTGTGATCTTATTGCACACACACACACACACACACACACACACACACACACACACACACACACACACACACACACACACACACACACACACACACACACACACACATATATATATATATATATATATATATATATATATATATATATATATATATATATATATATATATTATTCAGTAGTCTGAGTAAATATTCTTACAACAGTTAGGATATATACGAACTGCATATGGAAGTTCATGGAAAAAACAGAAGACTTGGTAATCCACACAGAAGGTATCTGATGAAAAAATATTTAACTTAATCTTGGTTATCTCGTCAAGGATAAACAAGCATGAGGAAAACATTTAAGTTAACATAACAAAGAACTATATAGTAAAATAAACAAAAATCTTGTCTTTGAAACGTAATATGGCGAATCCAGATGAAGACTGTTAACATGAATATTAAGAGACAAGTTGAAGAATTTCGAGTTAACGAACTAGCAAACGTAAATATGTGATTATACAGCCTAAAACACACACACGCACACACACACGCACACGCGCACACACGCATACACATACACACACACACACTAAGCCACACCTAACAACATCTCCGCAGTGTTTGCTGCATCTCATGGTACCTGACATAATTGTAAATAAACACACATTGAGCCTTGCTATAATCATATCACGTGTCCCAGGACTGCACAAGTTGCCTGTGCCAGCAGCAGATAGTGCTATACCAAGCTTGCGGCTTACACTTAGGGACTATTTTCCCTGTTTATGAAAGGCGGTAACCGTCTTAAAACGAACGAGGTGCTCAGTACTTTCCCCCTTGCGAGGAACTTCAAGTAAATACTTCTTGAAAGGGGAACTATTGATGTCTTCCACAGCTGCTCTGCATAACTGCTGTAAAGTTTGACTGAAACATACAAGATACAAGTGAAGACAGGATTAAACGAGATAAGTAAATAATACACTTATTTAACAAGAGAATATCAGGAACGTTTCGCTGGTTGGGAGCTCTACTGGCATGATGAATCTCCCAGTGAATGAAACGTTTCTAAGCAAAATGCTCTAGTATAAGTGTCGGCATTTCTATCTCAGAATCAGACATATAAACAGGGTGCTGAGGATATCCAGTCAAGAACACGCTCAAAACAATAGGGTCAAGCGAAGTAAATTAAGATTTACAACGGATATAGGAAAGTGTTAGTTTGGCAGAACTGCAGATAATCTCACCAAGCTGCGTCACTGAAGCTAACACTTCACGCAGTTTCAAAAAGATAGGTTAGACTAACACAGGAACGAGGATGGTAGAGTACCATGTCACAAATCTGACTATTCATGATAACTAGGGAAAGGGAAGAGAATTTTTGCGATGTGAGTGGCAGGGGATCCCATGAATGCACCAGTGGCAGGGTATATCATGAATGTAACAGTGACATGGTGTATCATGAATGTAACAGTGGCAGGGTATACTACGAATATAGCGGGTAGGGTATACCATGAATATAACGGACAGGGTATACCATTAATATAACGAAGTATACCATGAATATAACAGGCAGGGATACCATGAATGTAACAGGCGGGGTACATTATGAATATAACGAGAAGGGTATGTTATAACTGTAACGGGCAGAGTTTGTCATGAATATAACAGGCAGGGTATACCATGAATATAACAGGCAGAGTATACCATGAATATAACGAGAAGGGTATGATATAATTGTAACGGGTAGAGCTTGCCATAAATATAACAGGCAGGGTATACCATGATTATAACAGGCAGGGTATACCATTAAGGTAACGAGAGTCAGGGTAAACACTGAAACGATCCTTGATGGCATAGTATTATATTCAGACACAAGCGCCAAATCCGTATGGGTCATACACCAAAACTGACGCCGTTGTCACTGATAAACGTCTATTTCTGTACGTTCTGCAAACCTCCCACACTCGGGGCATTTTCTGGGTCACAGTACAGAAAACAAATAAAATTAATAAAAAAAATCCAGAGTAGGTGTTGGGTTTCAAGTTTAATCCGAGGAAACAGGAGTAAATTCCTTTACTACAAGGGGAGCCCTTCCCTAGAGAGTTGGGAATAAAAGTGATAAATGTAGACAGCAAGACTGTTACTAGTATTTGTAATAATAATTAGGAGAAGACGAAAGAAGACGAAAGAAGACGAAAGAAGAAAAAGAACAAATAGAAAAAGAAAAAAGAAGTAAAAAAGGAAAATTTATTATTATTATTATTATTATTATTATTATTATTATTATTATTGATAATTATAATGACGGGGGTAATCAGGTTTGGAGCCAGGAAAGGTAAAACTAACCTAACATTTTGGGTTGTACCGCCCAGTGCACCGACAGACCTTACCTCAGGTACAAACACCTGCATCACTGCAGACACCTGCGCCTCCTCACATACCTGCAAAGAGAACACCGATAAATCTCATTGATAAACTGAACTACAGAACTATCGAACAAATGCAATACGATTGAAAGCAGGAAAAATATAAAGCAATAAACTATAAAATGCCAATTGATAACTTTGCAGACAATAAATAATGCAGCTAAAAGGGAAGGTGCAACAAATATTTGGGATTTATTATGCAGTGTACAGCATCAAAATTTTATATATGGTAAATTGTAGTGTAGTGCATGTGTGTGTGTGTGTGTGTGTGTGTGTGTGTGTGTGTGTGTGTGTGTGTGTGTGTGTGTGTGTGTGTGTGTGTGTGTGTGTGTGTGTATGTGTGTGTGTGTACTCACCTATATTGTACGCACCTAATTGTGGTTTCAGGGATCGATTCATAGCTCCTGGCCCCGCCTGTTCACTGGTCGCTACTAGGTCACTCCCTCCCTGCTCCTTGAGCTGTATCATACCTCTTCTTAGAGCTATGTACGGATCCTGTGTGTGTGTGTGTGTGTGTGTGTGTGTGTGTGTGTGTGTGTGTGTGTGTGTGTGTGTGTGTGTGTGTGTGTGTGTGTGTGTGTGTGTGTGTACGTACGCGCGCGCGTTCTCTTCATAAGGCTGAAGTGACGAAGTTCCTGGACTGGAAATCTGACGATCTCAACTTCAGATCTCCTGGAGTTAGGCCTGGTCTGGGACCGGACCGCAGGGAAGGAAAGGGAGGGGAAAGGATACTGACTCCCGAAATGGACTCCAGGAAGGCAGTGCTAGCATTAAATGCAGTACAAGCGTATTATAATCCCGAGTTTATCGAAATCCAACTGGATTTACCTGCACTCAGCTGGCTGACTAATGCCAGATTAGCGTAAAAAATCATATTCCACTGTGAGAGTAACTTTAGGATCTAATAATAACTACCTGACCTGTTAAAGAGGTTTCAGTCTTATTACTGTACTGTATTGAATCCGGTAAGATTATTCAAGGGCATGGAGTGGTGGAAGCCAGATTTTCCTTGCGTATAGCGCGGGCTGGATTCTGATCAATCAGCCTGTTAGTGATTGCCTCAAAACGTCCTGCACTAGGAGTGAGCAACTCTGCACTTACTGTAAAGTCCAGTCCAGTCCATTTATCAATTCAGTTCTATTAAGCAAGTCGAGGGAAGTACCGTACCACCAGTGTCTGAAGAATATAACCCACAATGCTGAAACTGGAGCAGTTCACAGCTACCTATCTGGAGTCTACCTGTAGTGAGTTCCAGGGGATCAGCGCCCGGTCTCAGACCAGGCCTCTCGTTTCATGGTCTCATTAACCAGGATGTTGGTGCTAACCAATTGCAATCCAGTGTATACACCACTGCCTGGCTGATCAGGAACTGACTTGAACTTATCCAGCTCCTTCCTGAAGGAGCTGGATAAGTTCAAGTCAGTGACTGAGTGGTGAATCCACTTTATGAAGGGGAGGGTGTTGAAAAAATCTTGGTCCATTCACACTTGAGTTATCTCTTAGTGTACTTATGGAATTCCTGCTTTCCAATGGAATATTTTGCAACGGCTGTCAAACGTTTTACCTGCATAAGGGATTGATTTCTGTGTGCAGAGTTAAATCTTTAGACGATATTCCCGTCTGGCCCAGACCATTATCATGTCAGCTCTAAAGATTTATCTTCAGTTTGTGTGTCAGGTGTGAGTTATCTCAGGTTTCCTAACTCAGTATATCTCACTACAACATAATATATCAATGGAATTAGAATGCGTTCACTCTTAGACAGCAAATGAATGACAGGAAGTAAACGCATCGTAAATCAAGATTCCGCAGACAGGGAAACCTTGATTAATAACAGCGTTTGGCTTATAGATAAAGCTCTTATTAAGCGAAATATCACTGGTACTGACATGGCTGCCGGCGTTCTCATTTTTCCAGCTAGCGAAATCGGTATGAGAAAAAGATATCTAAGTCACATTCGAGGGCTGGAGTAACGCTGCCACCGCCGCTTTTGCCTGCCAGCCGCGTGTCCCAGCAGCTTATGTGCGCCAGCCGGATGCATTCCCAAAGCCTTAGATTGAAGGAGGGGAAAAAATATCTGGCGAGAATCCGACACTCGCTCGGCAGAGATGGTTAAGGCATAACAGCTGGTCGTGCTAGCAAGGCTTGTCACGGCTCCGCAATTCAATTTCGATGTACTTTCGACCGTTCTAGAGGCATTATCCCAGAGCTCAACTTTCATAGACTACTACCTAGTTTGGGAGAAGTTGAAATCCGCATGGAGAATTCTGGAGCACATTTTCTATTCATGTTGGGAGATAGGCTGAAAAGCTGTTTGAGAGAGGGAGATAAGGGAGAGAGAAAAGGGACAGAAGGCTGGGACAGAATGGAGAGAGGGAAGGGTAACTCCAATTCCTTGAGCCAGAAGCCCTTCGCCAGTATCAAAGAGTGATGCTATTATACTGTAACCTTTTCAGCCTAGTAGAAGTAACCTTATGTTGCATGCATACACCTATTCGTGTGATGTAATTGTTTGGAAAGCCGACATGTTAAAGAATGAGACATTTGTGCAATATTTTCGAATCGTTATTGAGGAAAAGTTTCGCCAGTCAGTATTTGTTACTTCCCTCCCGAGCCTAGCCATGCTCCCTGGTTCCCTTCACCAAGGTCAAGGCAGCCTTGACGCCTATGGAAGGCTTTTGATCTAATGAAATGAGCCTGTCCTTTACTTCCTTAGATCAAATTTGATTAGCTCCCATTTCTCAGGTGCTGTATGATCCCTACGGGTTATGTCCATGGCAGTGCGAGACACCATTGTGCAGAGACCTGAAGTGGAATAATATAATAGATTATGTTACCCAAGCACCCGAGTGGCAGAGAGCATTATGTAAAACCTGCGGGAAGCTTGTCTGCTTGTACCTACAACAATCCCATCGCTTCAGATATTCCGTTTGCATACATACCGTGTAATATTACACTGTAGGTGCACGTTTCGAAGGCTTTCACGAAGTTTGTGTTACGTTGGCACTTCGATTTCCTTTCAGCGCATCCGATACGTTGAGGGGAAATGAACACGAATGTATTCGTAAGTGAATGCATTCGTGTCCATTTCTCCCCGCAAGTTGTCGGCAGTCATTTGCCTTCTTACTACTTCCAGTACCTCGTTACAGTGGTTGAGCAATTACGATAGTCTGTATTTTTCTGTTCTGTTGCTAGAGGGAGCTTGTTACTCGAGTCATTTTCTGAACAACCAGATTGTGGCATCTATGCTTGACTAAGCGCTGCTACCACGAACAGTCTAATAGGATAAGCCATCAACCAGGAGGTCTGGTCTGGGACCGGGCCGCAAATCTACAACAAATATACAATAGGTATCTTGTGTAGACGTTGTGAATCTCACTATTCTACAATGTTTCTAAATAGCATTTTTTCGAAGATGTTAATTTGTGACTTGAGTGCAGTTGGACTATATTCTGTGCTATGATCTTCATTCCATCGTTTAAATTTTCTTTATTTTATTACGGGAATGGTGTTGCTTGCGTCTACTGAGGTTATTAATACAGAGATCAGTTAGACAAGGGGTGATGCAGTGTGCATGTGGATAAACTCTCGAAACTCTTCAAAGGTATATAAACAGCGCTCACTAAAACTACTCTCTGATTTTTAACTCAATACGTTATCAGTCACTTATGACTCTTTGTGACGAGCCTCTGACGGGTTTCGAGCATTCCTCTGCCTTCGCATCATGGTCTGAGGATAGTCTTCCTTGTTGATCAGTCAGGTTGCTCTTACTAATGGTCCACAAATTTATAAAAACATCGCAATCTGGCTGATCTGTAGCCTGAAACGTAGTAATAGTAGTCCAGGTTCCGCTTTATTAATCCATATTATTTCGCATAATAAAGTATGCACTAATAATTATGATTTAAACGGTTATTACAATAATGTGCAAAATAAACACACGAGCCTCGGCGGTTCATTTAAATGCAAAGTGATACTTCGAAATAAAATACCACAGTGATACTAATAGAAGGAAGGAAAGAAGGAAAGAAAGAGGAGGATAAGAAAATGTTAGAAAGTGTTGGTAAGAAAGTGGAGAGGACTGAGGAGCTCACTAACTGGTCTCGTTTTCTTTTATTCTAAACATTTGCATAGCAAAGCTATGCTGGGGTGGGATGAGCTGTCTGTGGCCCTCCCTCCCCCAGACAGACAGACAGACAGATATACCCTCCCCCCACACACACACTCACGTCCCTGTCACTACAATAAGCGACGTCAAGAGACACTGTCACTTCAATAAGGAGCGTGTCTGTCATTCCTTCTCTTCCCATTCTCACGAACAAATCCTCTACGTCCAAAACCATTAACCGGTGTGTCATGTTGCCTTCACAAATATATTTAGACACTGATATGCTGAAAATGTATAAACGATAAAAGTTTATACTTGATGGCATCACGAAAATAAATATAGTCATTGATGAATATATATATATATATATATATATATATATATATATATATATATATATATATATATATATATATATATATATATATATATATATAAATGTAAATGTGTTGAATATATACAATGTATATATCATTGCCTATACCTTATCATAAACATTAGATTTTCCTCTTCACGTCTAAGTATTTTTATTATCGCCAAAATATTTTTATTATCGCCAAAATATTTTTAGATTAGCGTCCATACATTTTCAACATATCAGTCTAAATATTTCAATAATAGAAATATTTTGACGACAATAAAAAATATTTAAACGTTAAGTGTCATACATAAGACTGAGAACAATAGGAAAGTGCAGCTGTTGTTTGATTAGCACTTCAAAAAAAAGCTTATTGAAAAATAAGAAACTAACAGAGTGAAGTTTGTATATTGTATATCACATATCATAAAGCGCTAAACTCATGTGGGCCACTCAGTGCAATGTAGGCTCGATTCTCCATCTGTTAAGAGGATTAGTCTCTGACCTGTCAGGATATTAATACAGTAAAGTAGGTGAAATACTCATAATTCAGAATAATAAATAATGGATATAGATAAGAGAAATAATCGATGCATAACAGAAAATACAAGCAAAATAAAAAAAGAAGAAAAAGGCATAATACCAAGACTGGAACATTACACAAATAACATAGGAGAGAGAAGCTTACGACGACCTTTCGGTCCGACTTGGACCATTTACCGAGTCCAAGTCGTAACGAAATGTGGTGGCCAGCTCCTCTCTCCCAACTGCAGGTTATTTCTGTACGTGTCTTTAATAGGAAGAAAAAACACTGACAATACTTAAAATCATCAGAAGCAGCAGCGAAAAAAAAACAAGAGAAAATATCACTTAGTGTCATGGTACTGAATAAGTTCTTGATCCAAGGAACTCGTGGTGGCTGGGACAACAAGCAAACATATGGGTATATTATTATTATTATTATTATTCAAATTATTATTATTAAACTATTAAAAATTATCATCATTATGGTGAGTTCTAAACCCGTAGGGATTAAACTGCGGGGGTGGGGGTGGGGATGGAAGGCATTCAGGCTCAGTTCAGGGAACAAGAGCACAGATCCAATTCCCTAGATCAAGAGCCCCTCACCAGCGTCAAGAAACCTCGCTTGAGGGGCCAAGTGGGTATAAAGACAGGTTTTTGCGAGGCTCAGAGACAACAAGGCGAGGTGAGGGTGCCTTGAAACTGCTATCATCATAAGCTTCAAGGCACTCACGGGTGCACTAAGTGTACTCAGTGCACCCGTACTCAGTGCACAGGGCCTGTAGCTAGGAAGCTTCTGATGGGCTTACACGACACACGAGAATTCAAAATAGTCATAAAGCAGTGTGACACACCTTAATACATGACACTCGTGATGCTAACCACCTGTGATCTGACAGTATTCAGAGGTCTGACACAGCATTCTAAGGTATGTCAGAGCATTCAGGATCTGGCAAATATACTCCCAGTTTGTGATGGTCTGAATTAAAGCCTTATTTCGTTCTGAAGTTAATGTGTCATTCAACAATCTGTCGCAGTGTACAGTAGACAGATTGACGGCATCTGTCTGTGTCTGTCTGTGTCTGTGTCTCTGTCTGTTTATCTCTCTTATCTACCCTCATTCCACAGAGAATCGTCTCCTAGTAATGCTTCTCGTGGCAAGAAAATTAACACCCTCATCCTATCGAGCTCTGTATAACTCGTTGTTCATCTATCGGTCCTACTTGGCCAATACTTCCCAAGGACATGCCGATGTATACGATCCCATAACTCACCGAGGCAAAAATCTGGTATAGTACACATTCAATAGGGCAACCTTCACCTCAGCATCCGCCCGTTTATTAGCCTAAATTACGACCTTGTTTCGGAGAGCACCAACAAAACTCCAAGTTCTAAAGTGATGATTGGGTTTTGGGTTGGAATGAGGGTGGTAATAGGATTTGGGTGAGTATGGTTATGAGGTTAGGAGAGTGGGTGGTGTTAGGATGGTGAGGGGATGAGAATAATATTGGGACAATGGTAGTGAGGTGTTGGGTTGAGGAGCAGCACTGATGTCCTGAGCACCATTTGGCATCATCCTCACGACCTCAGCACCATTTGGCATCATCCACACGATCTCAGCACCATTTGGCATCATCCACACGATCTCAGCACCATTTGGCATCATCCACACGATCTCAGCACCATTTGGCATCATCCACACGACCTCAGCACCATTTAGCATCATCCTCACGATCTCAGCATCAGTATCTGCCCACTTTTGTGCCATTTTCCTCACTAAAACATTTGTACCAACATAAATTCACAAAACCATTAAATGAAGACATTTTTATCTACTGATATTTTTACTCTCAGGAGCCACAAATTTACACAGAAATACATGACAGTAGAATTGTACAAGCCAATTCTAGCCACATACAAGAAGTAACAGATAATTTTAGCCGCACATAAGTAACTACTGACAATTCTAACTACAATTAAGTAATAACATAATTCTAGACGAATATACGTAATAACAGACAGTTCTACGTAAATATATGCAAAACCTCACGTGTATTCTTTCACACAAATCTGTATTTGGAAAATATTAAAAAAAAAATCACAAACATCATTCTGTACATTTTAAAAGGTATTTTATAAACACAATTCCGCATTCCTTTCATAATGTGACTTCTTTTTATCAAATTTATATTAAAAAGGGGGTTTTAAATGTCACCTTTTATCTGGGGAACCAGATAAAAGGTGACCTGGCTGTCAGTATCGACCCTGCGGAGAAGCGAACTACAGTTCTCATCAGTTAAAAGCATATTTACAATATTTACTTAAAATGTCCTTGATGTACAGTAGATTATTTTATTACGTCAATATTCCTCAATAAGTGGACAATCAAGTACACAGCGTTCAAAAAGTGGACCATAATGCTGATCACTTTGCGTTTTGTTTGATCATGGTCTATGCTCAGTACTGCCAGAAGTAATTGTAAGCAAGCCATAGCTACATCACTCTGTTTTCATTGCGTGTTGCGCCGTAAATATGCGTTCGTGTTATGATATAGATTTATAGATTTGCTAAAGCTTCTAATTGTATACATATGACGCTCATTATTTTCTTCACTCATTAAGAGTAAAGAAAATATTTTTATTGGGCGTCTCTAAAGAGGATGCTCCAAGAGGCACTATGCGAGTAAAGAGCGTTCAGTGATACCATAAAAGCGCAGTAACTATCACGAAATCAAACGCATGTTGTTGTTGGGGTTTATAGGGCCACTGACAGCATACGCCGTATCGAGCCCAATCAAACTCGTCACAAGTAAACTTCTGTTATAAACGCATAAATTCTTTAAAATTTTTGTTTCCACATCGGCCGTTGCCTAACAACGGGTCGTGACCTAAAAAGAAAACATTCACTGTTATTCATTCACGAGTTGTTTTGGTAGAAGTGCGCAGACGTCACCATTCAGACGGCCCTCAGAACTGCAGCATCCCCACTCCTCCTAGAAAGTTCAGGTACTGTACTAACCTACCTTCAGGATTCGAGTCCATCTAACCAGTTTATTTGAATCTTTTCATGAATGTTAAATTTCTCACACTCCATCAGCAGGTCAAATCCGTAAAACCACTTGCCTTCTCTCCGATCAAACACGCTCACAAACGCCTGTTGGATGCTCAAGCCCCTACCACTTTAAACCTCCTTTAAGCCCCCCCACCAACCATCGCATCCCCAGGATTTGTGCATCCTCTTGGCCAGTTTTTAATTTTCATTCCCGAGAGCTTTTCTTTTGTATCTGTGGGGGTGAATGTTTTTATGTCACTACTGAATAGGTGAGAGAAGTGTATAAGTGAAAACAGAGACACTTATTTAATAATTAACTTTAAAGTTTATTAAGACGACTTACTCTGATTCTTTCTCTCTAAATACCCAAACCACCTCACCTCACCAACCCCTCCTCATCCATCTGAATAATATCTATCGTATATTAACATCATCTTCTAGTTTCTTTACCTAATATTCCCATCCAACAATGCTCCAATGGAAATAAGTCACTCTGTCTGACTTTTTTGGGTTATCCTAGGTTCTCTACACATATGCTGCTATGTATGATAATTCTATGTAACTGTATTTGTGTATACCTGAATAAACTTACTTACTTACTCTCAAACATGACTTCTCCACTGCCTCCAGCCACTCCGCTTAAAGCAAGTGATTTGTATTATTTGTGACAATATTGAAGCACTTTGCCTGTGTAAGGCATTCAGCGCAGATAGCCATAAAAAGTATATATATATATATATATATATATATATATATATATATATATATATATATATATATATATATATATATATATATATATATGCAAAACAACCACTCTGAAAGAATAGAGAAATTCCAAGCGCTTTCGTGACTACTCACATTATCAAGGAACTATGAAAGTAAAGCAACCAAGGAAGCTATATAAGGGGTCTGGCCAGTACCTCACTCACTATCAGATCCCACAACGGTTAAACACCTGACGCGCGCCGTCAGGTGTATATATATATATATATATATATATATATATATATATATATATATATACATATATATATATATATATATATATATATATATATATATATATATATATATATATATATATATATATATATATATATACATATATATATATTCAACACACACATTAAAAGCAAGGATAGAATTAACACTAAAAACCACTAAGAACAAACACTTTACACAAGTTAGTACTATCTCACCAAGTTACAATAACTAGCATAAATTAAAATAACCATTACCCAATTGATCTGCAATTATCTAAACTACAAAAAAGTTTTAAATTCTAAATTCTGGCTGATTTACATTCGCGCACATCAATGAAAATCTGCCCTTGCTGGCTCTTTCGTCATCCCACTGTTGACATTAGCTACAGCAGTAAAAGTGTGAAGAAAATACGTGTTTGGAGAACAAGTCTTTCTAGAGACACGGTTGCGCTTGGGCCTGAGAACGATGAGAAATACCTATTATGAATCTCATGACGCTTCATTCCCTTCAAGGAAGGTGATGCCTTGACGCCGGTGAAGAAATCTTGGTCCAGGTAAGTGGAGCTGCCCTTCATATCAAACCTAATTAATCTTCCAGATTTAGAGCCTCCCCATAATGACGACAATAATAATAATAATAATAATGAATCCTCATTCCTCAACGGATCCCAGGTAGCACTTTCCTTCTCTGCTGATTATTATTATTAGTATTACTAATTATTATTATCAGGGGTAGCGCTAGACCCGTAGGGGTCATGCAGCCACTGGGGGGTGCAGACGCCAAGGCCTCCCCTGCTCACTGCAGTACAGAAGCAGCGTTCTTTCATGTTCATTACTCTTCATCTAATAATTATGTCTCTACATTGTACAATCCCGGCCGCTGGCGCATGCTGAACTCTTAAGAAAAAAAATTTAATCTTAGGGAAAAAAAATGTTCCTGCGTTTTATTTTACAACATAGGAATTGTTACCGTAAAACTTCATTTTACTTGCTAGAAGTTGTTATTCTACGTTAGCTTATTTTACAAGCTAGGAGATGTTGTCGTATCTCGGTTCATTTTACAAGATAGGAGATATTGTCGTACCTCGGTTCATTTTACAATCTAGGAGATGTTGTACCTCGGTTCATTTTACAAGCTAGGAGATGTTGTCGTACCTCGGTTCATTTTACAAGCTAGGAGTTGTCGTACCTTGGTTCATTTTACAAGCTAGGAGATGTCGTACCTCGGTTCATTTTACGAGCTAGGAGATGTTGTCGTACCTCGGTTCATTTTACAAGCTAGGAGATGTTGTCGTACCTCAATCCATTTTACAAGGCAGGAGATATTGTCGTTTCTTGGTTCATTTTACAAGCTAGGAGTTGTCGTACCTTGGTTCATTTTACAAGCTAGGAGATATTGTCGTTTCTTGGTTCATTTTACAAGCTAAGAGATGTTGTCGTACCTCAATCCATTTTACAAGGTAGGAGATGTTGTCGTACCTCAATCCATTTTACAAGATAGATGTTGTCGTACCTCGATTCATTTTACAAGCTAGGAGATGTTGTCGTACCTCAATCCATTTTACAAGGTAGGAGATGGCAATATAAACACAAATGCAGTATAATGTGATCCTTTATTGACTACGTTTCGCCCACACAGTGGGCTTTTTCAAGTCACAAACAGAACTACCTGGGGTGGAAGGAACGCGAGTATTTATAGTCCGGCTGAGGTCAGGTGAAGAATGCTGCATCTGATGATGTACTGAGTTGGGTTGTAGAGTCTAAAAACTTGGGTAGCTTGGAAAGGAGACTGGACAAGTTTGTGAGCAGACCTTCTACAGTGTTCTTATGTGGGATAGCGATGAAGAAGTTTCTTGGCAAGTGGTTCAGCTATGTTATAGAAGCCACTATTCTGGTTGAAGTTGTCGGATATAGAAATAAGTGATGATTCCAGGATTCTTCGGTATTGAGTGTTGTCTTCTGTGGCGATAAGTCTTGAGTTTCTGTAGTTTATCAAGTGGTTGTGTGAATTACGGTGTTGTACGCAGGCATTCCTTGTGTCGTCAGACCTGCTTGCGTATTGGTGTTCTGAAATACGTGTTTGGAGGTCCCTTGATGTTTCGCCCACGTATAACTTGTTGCAGTCATTACAAGGGATTATGTATACCCCTGCAGAGGATGGAGGCTTGTCCTGCCTACTACTGGTGATGTCCTTGATGGTCGTGGTTGTGGAGGTAGATACTTGGAATGATGTTTTGGCAAAGATGTTGGAAACATGTTTGGCAATGGAGTTGGTGGGAAGGACTATGTATCTCTTCTCGGCAGTGTCTTCTCTGGGTGTGTTGAAGATGTTTAGTGCTCGCCGTCTGCAGTCTCTGATGAAGTGACGAGGATAGTGGAGTTTGGAAAATACCTGTTCAATTATAGTGCATTCTTCCTCAAGGAACTCGTTGCTGCAGATTCTGAGTGCACGCAGGAAGAAGCCTATAATTACACCACGTTTGGTTTTGGTGTCGTGGTGAGAGTAGAAGTGGAGAAGATCGTTTTGGTTGGTGGGTTTTCGATAGACTTTAAAACGAAGTTCGTGGTCAGCTTTGCAGAGTAGAACATCAAGGAAAGGAAGAGTGTTGTCGACCTCTTCTTCAAGTGTGAACTGGATTGAAGGCTCGACCTGGTTGAGCTTGTCTTGGAGAGCTTGAACGTTGAAGCGTTTAGGAGTTATGAGGAGAATGTCGTCAACATAACGGAGCCAGGTGACAGACGAAGGAATAATGGTGGAGAAACGTTCGGCTTCTAGATGTTCCATGTATAGGTTCGCTAGGACTGCACTGAGTGGTGAACCCATGGGTAGTCCAAAAGTCTGCTGAAAGAGGTGATTTTCAAAAGAGAAACACGTAAAGCCAACACATAGTTCAACCAGGTCGATGAAGTCGCTGGCTGGAATGGGAAGATCAAGTGAATCGTCAATTTTCTTGCGCAAGAGAAGCCGAACGTTTCTCCACCATTATTCCTTCGTCTGTCACCTGGCTCCGTTATGTTGACGACATTCTCCTCATAACTCCTAAACGCTTCAACGTTCAAGCTCTCCAAGACAAGCTCAACCAGGTCGAGCCTTCAATCCAGTTCACACTTGAAGAAGAGGTCGACAACACTCTTCCTTTCCTTGATGTTCTACTCTGCAAAGCTGACCACGAACTTCGTTTTAAAGTCTATCGAAAACCCACCAACCAAAACGATCTTCTCCACTTCTACTCTCACCACGACACCAAAACCAAACGTGGTGTAATTATAGGCTTCTTCCTGCGTGCACTCAGAATCTGCAGCAACGAGTTCCTTGAGGAAGAATGCACTATAATTGAACAGGTATTTTCCAAACTCCACTATCCTCGTCACTTCATCAGAGACTGCAGACGGCGAGCACTAAACATCTTCAACACACCCAGAGAAGACACTGCCGAGAAGAGATACATAGTCCTTCCCACCAACTCCATTGCCAAACATGTTTCCAACATCTTTGCCAAAACATCATTCCAAGTATCTACCTCCACAACCACGACCATCAAGGACATCACCAGTAGTAGGCAGGACAAGCCTCCATCCTCTGCAGGGGTATACATAATCCCTTGTAATGACTGCAACAAGTTATACGTGGGCGAAACATCAAGGGACCTCCAAACACGTATTTCAGAACACCAATACGCAAGCAGGTCTGACGACACAAGGAATGCCTGCGTACAACACCTTAATTCACACAACCACTTGATAAACTACAGAAACTCAAGACTTATCGCCACAGAAGACAACACTCAATACCGAAGAATCCTGGAATCATCACTTATTTCTATATCCGACAACTTCAACCAGAATAGTGGCTTCTATAACATAGCTGAACCACTTGCCAAGAAACTTCTTCATCGCTATCCCACATAAGAACACTGTAGAAGGTCTGCTCACAAACTTGTCCAGTCTCCTTTCCAAGCTACCCAAGTTTTTAGACTCTACAACCCAACTCGGTACATCATCAGATGCAGCATTCTTCACCTGACCTCAGCCGGACTATAAATACTCGCGTTCCTTCCACCCCAGGTAGTTCTGTTTGTGACTTGAAAAAGCCCACTGTGTGGGCGAAACGTAGTCAATAAAGGATCACATTATACTGCATTTGTGTTTATATTGCCATTGTGTCGGTATTTTATACCATTTATTTCCAAGGTAGGAGATGTTGTCATACCTCAATTCATTTTACAAGTTGGGAGCTGTTGTTGTACCTCAGTCCATTTGAAAGGCTGAAAACTACTGTATTGTCGTAGCTGAGGCCATTTTACAAATAGAAGACTGTTATTGTACCTTCTCATTTTACAAACAAGGCTCGGCTATGCTAATCCATCTCATTTTACAAGCAAGATTCGGCTATGCTAACCCATCTCACTTTACAAGCAAAGCTAAGCTGTTCTAATTTATCTCATTTCACAAGCTAGGAGCTCCTATACTATCAGTATTTTCAAAGAATTTTGCACTAGCCCTGAGAATACGACCCTCAACAGTCGACTATCACCCATGTGCTTATTTACTGTTAGACGGCCAGAGGATGCTGTACGAAAAAGCTTTCCAATGCCTATCACCTTCCCTGGAAATCGAACCCAGGAACTTTTAATTGCGAGCTGACTACTCAGCTTGGTTGGTTAATTGGATTTAAAGCCTTTCAACTACACATATAATCCGTTTATCACCAGTCAACATGTTGACAGATCCTTCACAAACCCAACCCATCTCAAAACAATTATACTACTTCTACCCTCGCGGATTTCCACCTGACTCCTGTAACTATATACACTCGTTGCTTAGGTATCTCTGTATTAGGACTGAAGAAGCCGCTCGTGGCGAAACGTTTCCTATAATAAATGCCAGGAAATGTATACGAATCTTTTTCCACAACTTGTCGGTATCACCATACCATTTCTCTAAGCGTATGCATGTTCAGACACACCTCTCCAGGCGTATATATTGCTCTTTCAGTAAATACACATCAAGGGAAATAGACTCATCAGAATACATATTATTAAGGCATATGTACAATACTTGAGTATATTGTCGAAACGTTTCGCCTGCGCAGCAGCCTTTTTCAGTCGAATACGGACGATTAGAACACTGGAGACAGAAGAAGTGAAGAGGTAATTAACTCTTCTGTGTTATAATCGCCTGTATTCGACGAAAGAAGGTTGCAACGCCGGCGGAAAACATCACAAAATACCTAAGTACTGCACATGGATCCTACTCAGATCAACCAGGCTGTGACGGATATGTGGGGCAGCGGGCCTCCAGCAGCAACAGCCTGGCTGATCAGGCAAGCACCAGACGAGCCTGGCCCATGGCCGTGGTCCGAGAGTAGTTAAACTCTCGAAACTCTTCAAAGGTATCAAAGGTATCCACTAGTCGACATTGTGCACCATTTATTGACAAAAAATAACGCAAATGAAGATACTTAAGTGCTGTATATGGGTCTTACTTAACTAGGTGACACTGTACACCCATATATAACACAGTGGTAGCCACCATCTCTACGTTTCCATCGTAATGGAGAAACGATTTCCAGCTTTCTCCAACACGTTGAGAGTTCAATTTTGCTACGAGACTCGCAAGACAATGGTTCTCCTTCAACCCGGTGATTAATCAGCTCCATCAGGACACTCAAGTTTTGTGGTGAAGGCGCATGAGCCGTGACCTCGGCGCGACACAAAGGAAGAAAGATGAGGTCAGTGATGTACGGGAAACGGAAGGTTAGGAAATGAACAGGATGATGGAGAGAGTTACTGAAAGAAAATAAAAATATATCGTTGCCTCATAATATATATATATATATATATATATATATATATATATATATATATATATATATATATATATATATATATATATATATATATATATATATATATATAGGATAAAATGGCTTCAAGGAAGAATATTTGGATTTCTTCCTGAAGCCATTTGAATATTCCACTTCCCCTACCACCCCATCTTTTAAACTATTTTATTTTACCAATAGGAATATTTTATTACATAATATGGCACAGAAGATTTAAGAGATACATTGTTGATATAAAGGTGGCATATGCGGTACATGTTGTTACGTGTGTATCACCGATTATAAGGCGAAAATCTCATCCAGCTCCTCAGAGCTGGGGCGTGTGCCCAAAATGCAGCATGCATTACCCCTTTGAACAGCCGCACTGAGCCGCTGGAACAGAAAACTAGCTGCCCTGGGATCCCTAGTTACCCTGATGAGTCTTTTTCCCAGCTCCTTAAGGAAATTAGATGCACTCTTTCCCCATGAGCCAAGGGTCTCTGAGCCTATGGGAACAAACATATAATGATGGGCAAGTTCTCCATATTTTCTAGACTTTTGAGACTCCCTGAAGCTGGCAGCTGCCCCTCCTTCCTCCCTGGTGTATTAGAGATAGGTATCAGCCAAGGTAGATGCACATGTATAGTCCCACACCACCTGCTTCCCATCTGTCCAGGCTTGAAGGGTGATACCATCTGGACGCTTCTGGCTGCCATCAGATCTGCATAGTTGGGGTGGCTCCCTTACTGCTGGGCATCCAGCTGTTGTGAGGCTCCTCTTGATAATGTTATTAACCTCCTCATGTCTTGCAATCTTTCCCTCGGATTTACGGCACACAAGACCATGGTACCCGAATCGGTCTGCTGCTTCACTGCCACAAATACACCTGTGTTCGGCGAGAATAGGGGCGGCAAGTCGAAGGGCAACACCGATGCGGATGGTCTGTGGGTCGAGGCGTGTGCCAAGGCTGGAGTTGGGAACAGCCAACAGAAAGTCCCCAGCATGGGGGGCTCTCACTGCCAGCAGGCGGGCTCTATCCTTCCCTGACACACTCTGAAGCATCGTTGAGGCTATATATATATATATATATATATATATATATATATATATATATGTATAACTATATATATAAATATATATATATATATATATATATATATATACATACATGTGCCAAATAGGTAAAACTTGCTATTTTGGCTTAAACAGCAACGCTCTTCTTGCCGAATAAGGCAAGCAAAAAATGGTGTATGCAGTAATTTCACAAAAATCATTCTGAACCTAACGAAAAATATATATTTCATTATATTTGTTTATTACACAATTATTGTAAACTTATCTAAAACATATTTAGCTGGAATAGGCTAAATTAAATTGCGTTTGTCATAATAAGATTAGGTAAGTTTTCTAAGGTTCTTTTGATGCAAAATTGTTAATTTTACATTAACATAAATGAAAAAAAATATATCTTTGAACGATATGTATATATATATATATATATATATATATATATATATATATATATATATATATATATATATATATATATATATATATATATATATATATATATATATATTATATATATATATATATATATATATATATTTATATATATATATATATATATTTATATATATATATATATATATATATATATATATATATTTATATATATATTTATATATATATATATATATATAATATATATATATATATATATATATATATATATATATATATATATATATATATATATATATATATATATATATATACATAAAATATATACAGTGAAAATTTTTGGGGTGGGAGAAGAGAGCATGGGAGAGAAAAAAAAAAGAGTAAGCAAACAGGCAAATGGGTGCACCTAATTCTTACCTAATCTAAAATATCCTAACCAGCCCAACTTATCCCAAATCATCCTAACAAAATTAACCCAGTCCAATCTCAGAACATTAGAGGGAACTAAGCTGATTCTCCATTTAACCCAATAAAAAACACTTAGATTCGTCTGCTGGTGTCACCATCTATGCAAATTCAGGGAGAACATTTACCATTAAATAAAGTGAATTATATGTATTTATTTCCTTGACTATTAATATGATCAAATAAACGAGAATGGTACCAGGAACAACAAGGGTGCCAAGTCCGAAACCGAGACTAGGCATCCTTGTAACCGGAATTAGGCATCCATGTAGCCGATTTCAAGGGGCCATCGCCCCTTGAAATCGGCTACATGGGATCATTTTGAAGTTTGTATGAGAGAAAATTTAAGCAAATTTCCAAGCTTGAAAAAAAAAAATCCGTCTGCTAGTCAAAATATAAAGCATCACAGGAAATGCGAATCAGAATTCAGTCGTAAGAAAAAAAAAACGCTGTCAAAGGTGGAACAACAGCAGAAACAGAGTTCTGCAGTTAAACGCAATGCGGAGGACGCCTAGTGTTATTTACGACAACGGTCGTCTCAGCTAAAAGTGCATGGCAAAATATGTATCTTTTCTCAGCGACAAAATATTTCAAAGACAGAAATAGCCGTGAACCCTTGAAGCCAGAAAACTCAAGAACTGACAGACAGGTTCTTATGGGCCAATAGGCCTGCTGCAGTATTCCTTTTTACGTTCTGAACACATTTATAGCAACGTTTCGCACAACTGTAAGCGAAACGCTGCACAAATATAGGCTTGGTCTCCTGTAAGTGTCTGCGCTACCGGTTCTTGACATTGCGATTCAAAGCTTTGGCGAAAAAATTCTTGGTAACCTCTACAGATGTTGTCGCAGAACAAACCAAAAGAACATGTCAGAGGCTACATGAGAGTCCAAACAGCTTCTCGACTGAATTAGTTTATTCAGCTTAGGTACCATTGAAGAGACTACATAGGTATGTACTGAGCAGTGACTCAGGGTATGTCTAGGCGCACTCAGCTCTCACACTGAGGTCCGGAGATCGATCCCCTTGTACGGCTTGAAAACAATAGAACGTGTTTTCATAAGACACCTGCTGTCTCTGTTCACCCATCAGTAAAATGGGTGCCTGGGTGTTAGTCGACTGGTGTGGGTCGCATCCTGGCACAAAATTTACTAATTTGCCCGAAATGCGCTACATAATAAGGGGCATTCTATATACTAGTATGTCATTGATGTCAGCTAGGCCTGTATAAGTTATACATGTACTTGTAAAATAGAGATATTATACACAGATAACAATTAAAGGGACAAAAAGAACATTTCTAGTGGAATATATTTCTCATTATATATATACAGTGTGAGTTTACTTTACCCTACAGTAGCTCACCAAGGGTGTTTATACACAAGGTTCTTTATGGACGATAACTGAAAGCTGGGTATCAGAGATGTTCTGTGTCACTCTCATGGGACTTAACTTTGGGCGCTGGTAAATGCTGTGATGAATGGTTTTGAAAACCAACAAGTTGAAGAATTGAGACACTTATGCAACATATGGGAATCTTTATTGAAGAAACGTTTCGCCACACAGTGGCTTCATCAGTCCAATACAAAGTAGAAGTGGGTAAGGAGAGTAGAAGTTTGAGGTAATCAGTCCCTCAACCTGGAATATAAGCCACCTCTCTGGCCCTATGCTGCACTTCCTACAAGAGTGATGGACTGAACACATCGATTCCAGGTTGAGGGACTGATTACCTCAAACTTCTACTCTCCTTACCCACTTCTACTTTGTATTGGACTGATGAAGCCACTGTGTGGCGAAACGTTTCTTCAATAAAGATTCCCATATGTTGCATAAGTGTCTCAATTCTTCAGCTGGTAAATGCTGTTGACACAATGAGTAAAATACATTTTTTAGCACCGTGTCTGAAGAGCAGTGTGTCATTTCGTCAGAACACTCATCATTATTGTGCTTCACTTATTAATGACATCACTTATCATCAGCTGATGTCTGAAGAGCAGTGTGTCATTTCGTCAGAACACTCATCATTATTGTGCTTCACTTATTAATGACATCACTTATCATCAGCTGATGTCTGAAGAGCAGTGTGTCATTTCGTCAGAACACTCATCATTATTGTGCTTCACTTATTAATGACATCACTTATCATCAGCTGATCATCAGCTCGTTCTTGCTCTGTGAGCAAGAATGAGCTGATGAAATTTCTTGCATGAAGCTTGAGAGAATGAAGTAGAGAACTGCTAGAGAACACAATAATCTTCACCACACGTATTGGAAGCAAGGCTTCAGAGTTACACCCAACTACCGGCAGGACAACGAGGTTCTGAGGGAATACCTAATGCTATCAGGTATTCCCTGTTACATGTAAAGCGTGATACAGGAACCCACTCAGTATTTATCTATACTGAAGCTCTCAGATGTTTTCCTCTATGCCTTTGCATGAAAGAATACATATGTCAATACATATGTCACATGTATCACTATCGCTTATATATTGTACGTTATTGTATTTACCATGTACTTGAGTACAAATAGCAAAAATATAAAGTAAAATATGTACGAAAATCTGCTCACATTACCACAAGAGATATTTTGTGCTACCTTTGAAACCAATAGCACAGTGAACATCAATTAATTACTTTAGCTCTCCACATAATTAAATTACCTCATGGCAAGAGATTTCTCATACTGGGTGTATTTAGTGTTTAATTATGGACAAGTAATGTCGTTCCAATAAGACTAGTGTTATGGACGTGTGACACACACACACGCACAACCATCACCCTGTTAACATAAGCACTCACAAACAGAACCATCATAACAGATAGCCCAACATAATGGACAGTATGAACACACACACCAGCATGATAGACAACACTAACATAACATCAATCAACACAGCACCAACCATCTCCAACATAATCGAACCTCAAGTATTTTCTTGCTTCTCGTGACGTTGGTGTATCAATAGCAGCGATGGTAATGCTTATAAACCATTTGCTTGTCGTTGGCTCCGCCGTTAAGCTGGTTACGACCATTCCAGTGAGCCAGTGAGTGGCAATATCACAGATTGTTCCTTTACATCCTAAGCCTCGATAACCGCCACCCGGAAGGATTATATTCATGGAGAAGCGACAAACCAGTAGAAGTTATATAGACCCTGTGGAAATAGAATGATATCCTGTTTGATCAGATTACAGATTGATGCATATTATACCATGGTATACATTCTAGGTATCTGAGATTGTTGGCCTAATCTGAACTGTGAGGATGGGGGGAAAAATGGTCAAGTAGAGAGATAAAAGAGAATTATTAAATCAAGGTGAAGAATCTGATTAATTACTGGGCCTTAATTAATATTAATTAATCCAATCTGGATGTCTCGGGATCCCCCGACTTGCTGTCTAATACAAATAGGAGAGTAAACTAGAGAAGTTTCAGTAGATCCAAGACCCCCAAAAAATATAATTTGAGTCGGAAAAATAGGGAGGAAAAGTTGCAGTGAGCAAGACACTATATTTGCAAGCAAACTTTATTACAGTATTTCGCCCAAGACGAGGCTTAATCGAAACGTTGTAATAATGGAGAAATGGTATGGTGATACTGACAAGATATGGAAAAAGACACTTAAGTGCAAATGTCCTGAACTGTACACTAGTATCTTTTTCTACGTCGTAATACAGGTTTCCCTGTCAATATAGTCTCTCTCTCTCTCTCTCTCTCTCTCTCTCTCTCTCTCTCTCTCTCTCTCTCTCTCTCTCTCTCTCACTCTCTCACTACTTGCCTCTTTGCACAATCGTTTATCGAGATTAGTTTGCGGTGAGGAAGCCGGGAAAGCAACCATGTGGAACAGAGACACTTGCAATAAAATGGACCAGAAATACTTACCTGAGCAAATTGGGTCACCATAATCTACATGCCTTTGGTACTTAGTTTTAGTATTAGGAACAGCTAGAGAGGTACATGGAACTGGCATCGGAAAAGCTACACTGGTACCTGGACTTGGTACTGGGTACAACTAGACACACCTGTACTTGGTATCAGGAACAACACGTCCCAGCATTTGGTTGTGCGTACAAATCCCAGGCGTCAGTGCATGGTATCGGGAACAGCTAGAACGGTACCAGGCTTGGTATCAGCATAAGCCAGCGTGAGAAGGTATTAGGAGGGAAGGTGGAAGAGGAAGAAGACATCTTGGCGTGGTAATGAGTATAACTCGCAAGGCTACGCACAAAAAGGAACATTAAGACTAGAGATTGATAGCTGCTGGCGTCATTTAGCCGGCACGAGCATTTTTTTATTTCCGCTGGAGGTTGAGCAAGGTACTGTGTGGGAACACTGCCTCTCTACACCAGGTGTGGGACATAAACAGTTTGTGGTTACTGATTTGTGATTACAGATTTTGTATCCTGTCTTCAGAGAATACTTTCAGAGAGAGAAAGAAGATCCAGTATTTGCTATTATTTGTAATCCAGTGGATTACTACAGTGCAGGATCCAAACAGGTGCTGATTTAATAAATAAAGAGTTGTTTCAAAGATCTATCATTAATGTAACTTACTGATATAATAAGAACAACAGATTAGAAGTCAGAAGTAAACCCAAGGACGGAGCGTAGACACTGTACTTCCCAGTCCGGCTAACCCTCTCACAAATGTTACTAGTTACCTGTGGCTCATTGGAAGATCTGGCTTATATCCGCTTGAGGAGTTACACTGTCCTCAATGGATGACACACTCATGCTGGAAAAAGTACGTGGAAAAACAGATAATATTTTGAACACCATGAACTCACCTCTGTTCCTGTAAAACAAAAACAGGTTATATTAAACACATAAACACACACAAACACACACACACACACACACACACACACACACACACACACACACACACACAAACACACACACACACACACACACACACACACACACACACACACACGCACAAGCGCGCACACACAAGCGCGCACACAAGCGCACACACACAAGCACACACAGGCACACACACAAGCACACACAAAGCACACACGCACAAGCACACACACAAGCACACACACACAAGCACACGCACACACACAAGCACACACACACACACACACACACACACACACACACAAGCACACGCACATAAAAAAAACGAACTTCTGAACTACCCTCCTCCCTCAGTTCTATGTATCTACTCATCACCATGAGCCTCTTCCTGTTCTCTCCCCGCCACTACTGTAGTCCTTCCAGCCTAGCTCCCCAGTACACTTGCCAGGCCTCTGAAAACTTGGAGGCTGCTGGCGCTCATCTGCATATCCCCCGTGGCCTGAGAGACCATAAGTTTGAAGAAGGACCCCCAAGGAACACTCGCTAGAGATGCTTCAGACACACACATCAGGTTGAAGGTCCGACGTCGTGGTGGTTGTAGAGAAACATCAGCTCGATGCGTCTCCTTTACTCGATATCCAGTTGGTAAGAGGAGAAGGAATTTGAGACATTCTGTCAGTACTGTTCAGCCAGGTAGGTGGTTTTGTGTGTACTCACCTATTTGTGGTTGCAGAGGTCGAGTCTTAGCTCCTGGCCCCGAGGTGTGTGTGTATGTGTGTGTGTGTGTGTGTGTGTGTGTGTGTGTGTGTGTGTGTGTGTGTGTGTGTGTGTGTGTGTGTGTGTGTGTGTGTGTGTGTGTGTGTGTGTACTCACCTATTTGTATTCATCTATTTGTGGTTGCAGGGGTCGATTCACAGCTCCTGGCTCCGCCTCTTCGCTGGTGGCTACTAGGGCTTTGTCGTATCTTCTTTTTTTTTTGTGTGCATGAAGGGTACGAAGGGAAGTAAAGGATGAAAAGAACTGAGAGAAGGGAAGAGAGAGAGGAAGGGATGGGAGAGGGATTAGAGGGAGAGAAGGCAGAGAAAGATTAGAGGGAGGAAAGTGAGGGAGAGGGATTAGAAAGTGGAAAAAAAAGAGAGGGGGATTAGAGAGATGGATCAGAGAGAGGGAAAGAAAAGAGGGGTAACAGAGAGAGAGAAAAAGGAAAGGAGAGAGGGAATGCAAGAAGGGAAAGGAGAGAAGGATTAGAGGGAAGGGAGAGAGAGGAGAGTGGGAATGGAAGGAGGGAAGAACGTGAGGTACCCGACGGGAGAGCGGAATTAGAGGGAGGGAAGGGAACAGGAAAAGAAACTGAAAGAAAGAGAGAGAGAAAGGAGATAAGAGTTAAGGGTAGGGAAGGAGAGAGGGAAGGGAGAGAGGGATTATGGATAGAGAAGGGAGAGAGGAAACTCGTTCAGATTTGAACGTTTCCTGGCGTTGCTCGGTCACCGAGGATGCCAGACGTGTTGCAGCTACAACCAGGGAGAGGGATTATGGGTAGGGAAGGGAGAGGGAAGAGTGACAGAGAGGCATGATCAAGTCTTCCTGTCGTGTTGCTGTCTTCATGGGGACTTATTCTTCCCATTAGCTTCATATCGTCAGCAAATAGAGATACGGAGGATTCAATTTCATCTGGCAGCTCATTTGCATATATCAGCATCAGCAAGTACTAGCCTAGTTGGAGTTGAGGGGTTCGAGTCTCCGCTCCATCATGCGTTTGTAGTAATGAAAGGGGAGAAGATGGAAGAAGGATTAGAGAGGAGGAATGATATAACAACCTTTTCCAACACTACGAATGATACTCGTTCAGATTTGAACGTTTCCTGGCGCTGCTCGGTCACCGAGGATGCCAGACGTGTTGCAGCCACAACCAAAATTAAGAAAACTGTACGTGTAAGTTTACAAGTAACATGAGCAAATAAACATGGAGAACCGCGTCACAACACCAACGTAATAAAATTAGGAAGATCTGCGAATGAAGTGTCTCCAGTGCTTCCCTTCTTAACTACCACGAAGTTGAATATCAAAATGGTATACAACCCTATCTGGAGTTTATCTGGAGAGAGTTCCGGGGGTCAACGCCCCCGCGGCCCGGTCTGTGACCAGGCCTCCTTAGGTCAGTGTCCCAGGATGCGACCCACACCAGTCGACTAACACCCAGGTACCCATTTTACTGATGGGGAACATAGACAACAGGTGGAAAGAAACACGTCCAATGTTTCTACTCTGGCTGGGAATCGAACCCAGGCCCTCACCGTGTGAAGCGAGAGCGTTAACCACCAGGCCACCCTACCACGAAGTTTTTTCATGGATATATATACAGTGTTAAGATGCATGTCTCTAGGGTTGAAGTATTTTTGACTGGTGGTGAGGAGGTCATATTCAACATTCAGAAACCTACGTGGTGTACCTTGGTGTAGTAGATAGTCTTTTTAGTATGATAATAAGATGTTATCTTCATTGTAGAATAATAAGAAAATATTATAACCTTTATATTATAATAATAAGGTAAAAGGACCCCAATGGAAATAAGTCACTCTGACTTTTTTGGGTTATCCTAGGTTCTCTACACATATGCTGCTATGTATGATAATTCTATGTAACTGTATTTGTGTATACCTGAATAAACTTACTTACTTACTTACGTGTAGACTATAGTTTTTAAACTACCCAGTTACCCATCCTTAAAAAAATATCTTCGTTTTAATGAAGGCTACTTTGCGTATTATAGTATTCATATTGGTATTAGAGTATTTTATACGTCGTGATCCAGTTTCTCCTGATTTTTCTCTCTTCCAACAAAGGAAAACCCAGTTTTGTCTCTTCTGTCTCAATTTCTAATCTCTGATTTAATATCTGAAATTTTTTTTACCTATAATTTATTAACAAATTGAAAGATTAATTTTGTTGTTGCATATTAAAGAACTAAAAATGAGTTTTCTTTAGTGGACTAGTGAATATGTCTGATTAAAGGTGAGAGAGAGAGAGAGAGAGAGAGAGAGAGAGAGAGAGAGAGAGAGAGAGAGAGAGAGAGAGAGAGAGAGAGAGAGAGAGAGAGAGAGAGAGAGACAGAGAGAGAGAGAGAGAGAGAGGTAGGTTATGTCTGGTCTATATATAACAGAGCACAGCCTGTCAAAGATTCCCTCACTTCTGATATACACCGGCCACACCCACCGCCAGACTACTATAAATAAAAAATAATAACACTCCTAATAGCGACAATGATAAAATAACAGGTATGGTACTAATACAAGCATTAGCGTCGGCAGCAGTTGTAGTAGCAGAAACAGTAGCAGCAGCAGTAGTAGTAAGCAGCAGCAGCGCCGCAGCAGCAGCAGCAGCAGCAGCAGCAGCAGCAGCAGCAGCAGCAGCAGCAGCGCTGCTGCTGCCGCCGCCGGCTGCAGCAGCAGCAGCTGCAGCGTTGGGCAGCAGCAGCAGCAGCAGCGCTGCAGCAGCAGCGCTGCTGCCAAGCCAGCAGCAGCAGCAGCCAGCTGCAGCAGCAGCAGCAGCCGCCGCTGGGCTGCAGCAGCAGCAGCAGCAGCAGCAGCGTGCAGCAGCAGCTGCGCTGCTGCCTGGCAGCAGCAGCGCAGCAGCAGCTGCAGCAGCAGCAGCAGCAGCCAGCAGCAGCAGCAGCAGCAGCAGCGCTGCCGCTGCAGCAGCAGCAGCAGCAGCAGCTGCAGCCAGCAGCAGCAGCAGCGCTGCCGCTGCTGCAGCAGCAGCAGCCGCACCGCCGCGCCAGCAGCAGCAGCAGCAGCAGCTGCACGCCAGCAGCAGCAGCAGCTGCTGCCGCTGCAGCAGCAGCAGCCACAGAGCAGAAGCAGCAGTAGTAGTAGTAGTAGTAGTAATAGCACTAACAGTAATAATATTAAAACTAGTAGTAGTACTAATAACAGTGAAAATAATAGTAGTAGTAGTAGTACCATCAGTAGTAATAGCAGCATGAGCAACATCAGCAGCAACAACAATAGAAGCAATAGCAGCAGCCACAACACTAGCAACAACAATAACAGCATCAACAACAACAGCAGCAGGAGCAACAATAACAAAAGCAATACGAGAAGTAGCAAGAGCAACAGCAACAATAGTATCAGCAGCGGTAGTAGTAGTAGTAGTACTATTAATAGTAGTATTTGTAGCAGTAATATCATGACCAGTACTAGTAGAAATAATAGTAGTATAAGAATGCACTCTGTTACCCATTGTCTATTTCCTCTTTTAACAGGCTACGTCCTCTTAATCAGTGCTCCACCTGCCTGTCTACCTACTCTCTCTCTCTCTCTCTCTCTCTCTCTCTCTCTCTCACTCTCTTTCAACCTAGTTCTAGTATTTCAGTTATAATAATCACGATGATACAATAATATCTTCAGTATTTTTTCTAACACATTGGCTGTTTCCCCCAAAGGCAGTTTGACCCATAAAAGAAAGCACGGCTTACCATCGCTCACTCCTTAGCTACTTTTCAGAGGTGATCAAATGTCTTGTCAATGACGATCCACCAAATCCTAACATTGACACTCGACTTTCGGAGTCCTTTCACATATATTACTATATTAACACTCCAACAGCACTTCAAATCCCAAAGGCTACTCACTCCGACCGAACATGATTACATATGCATATTGTGTCTACAAGACCATCTCTCTTCCTTACACTTTTTTCCATCAACGGTAGATTTATACAGCCTCTTAATTAACCTGTTTTTCTCCATTCTTTCCGCATCGCGAAATCATCTCGACAGAGCCCTTTCTACTCCTTGATTTATATCTTTCGTACCACCACAAAGGTATACATTTTCTTTTAATCCTTATTCTCTGAATAACAGTCAACAGGTGATACTAGATACGACTTTTCTCATTTAATAGTTTTACAAAATCATGAATTTAAGTATATTTTGATTCTTTACCATTTTTTTTTTGTATATAAAGGTATTAATGTATTTTTTCGTCCTACATATTCCTCAACTTTTCTATTTTTTTCCTTTCTTTAAGCTGTTCTGTGTTTTACCCAATTATTAATAGATCCATCTACTGATACATTCACCCGCAAAGATATACATTCATTCAATTCCTCCTTCGTTCCTTCCTTCCATTATCTCCATATATCTGATTGGTCAAAAGAGAGGCATATATAGGCAAATCAAAAGAGGAGAGGGGCAATTGAGAAATCGATATATTCAGTTAAAGAGAGAAATAAAAAAGGGAATTAGAAAAGCAAAAAGAGATTATGAGGTTAAAGTTGCAAGAGAATCGAAGACTAACCCAAAAGGATTCTTTCAGGTATACAGAAGTAAGATCAGGGACAAGATAGGCCCACTCAAAAGTTCCTCGGGTCAGCTCACTGACAGTGATAAGGAAATGTGTAGAATTTTTAACACATACTTCCTCTCAGTTTTTACACAGGAGGATACCAGCGATATTCCAGTAATGATAAATTATGTAGAACAGGACGATAATAAACTGTGCACTATTAGGGTCACAAGTGACATGGTCCTTAGGCAAATAGATAAATTAAAACCTAACAAATCCCCAGGCCCTGATGAACTGTATGCAAGGGTTCTAAAGGAATGTAAAGAGGAGCTTAGCACCCCTTTGGCCAATCTTTTCAACATATCACTACAAACTGGCATGGTGCCAGATAAGTGGAAAATGGCAAATGTGATACCTATTTTCAAAACAGGTGACAGGTCCTTAGCTTCGAACTATAGACCAATAAGCCTAACCTCCATAGTGGGAAAATTTATGGAATCAATAATTGCCGAGGCAGTTCGTAGCCACCTTGAAAAGCATAAATTAATCAACGAATCTCAGCATGGTTTTACAAAGGGGCGTTCCTGCCTTACGAATTTATTAACTTTTTTCACTAAGGTATTTGAGGAGGTAGATCATGGTAATGAATATGATATTGTGTATATGGACTTCAGTAAGGCTTTTGACAGGGTCCCACATCAGAGACTATTGAGGAAAATTAAAGCACATGGAATAGGAGGAGAAATTTTTTCCTGGATAGAGGCATGGTTGACAAATAGGCAGCAGAGAGTTTGCATAAATGGGGAGAAATCAGAGTGGGGAAGTGTCACGAGCGGTGTTCCACAGGGGTCAGTGTTGGGCCCCCTGCTGTTCACAATCTACATAAACGACATAGATGAGGGCATAAAGAGCGACATCGGCAAGTTTGCCGATGACACCAAAATAGGCCGTCGAATTCATTCTGACGAGGACATTCGAGCACTCCAGGAAGATTTGAATAGACTGATGCAGTGGTCGGAGAAGTGGCAGATGCAGTTTAATATAGACAAATGCAAAGTTCTAAATGTTGGACAGGACAATAACCATGCCACATATAAACTAAATAATGTAGATCTTAATATTACGGATTGCGAAAAAGATTTAGGAGTTCTGGTTAGCAGTAATCTGAAACCAAGACAACAGTGCATAAGTGTTCGCAATAAAGCTAATAGAATCCTTGGCTTCATATCAAGAAGCATAAATAATAGGAGTCCTCAGGTTGTTCTTCAACTCTATACATCCTTGGTTAGGCCTCATTTAGATTATGCTGCACAGTTTTGGTCACCGTATTACAGAATGGATATAAATTCTCTGGAAAATGTACAAAGGAGGATGACAAAGTTGATCCCATGTATCAGAAACCTTCCCTATGAGGATAGACTAAGGGCCCTGAAACTGCACTCTCTAGAAAGACGTAGAATTAGGGGGGATATGATTGAGGTGTATAAATGGAAGACAGGAATAAATAAAGGGGATGTAAATAGTGTGCTGAAAATATCTAGCCTAGACAGGACTCGCAGCAATGGTTTTAAGTTGGAAAAATTCAGATTCAGGAAGGATATAGGAAAGTACTGGTTTGGTAATAGAGTTGTGGATGAGTGGAACAAACTCCCAAGTACCGTTATAGAGGCCAGAACGTTGTGTAGCTTTAAAAATAGGTTGGATAAATACATGAGTGGATGTGGGTGGGTGTGAGTTAGACCTGATAGCTTGTGCTACCAGGTCGGTTGCCGTGTTCCTCCCTTAAGTCAATGTGACCTGACCTGACTAGGTTGGGTGCATTGGCTTAAGCCGGTAGGAGACTTGGACCTGCCTCGCATGGGCCAGTAGGCCTTCTGCAGTGTTCCTTCGTTCTTATGTTCTTATGTTCTTATCACTTTTTTTCGCATTCGCTATCAAATTTCTTCTTTTACACCTCCTTTTAAACTTATTCATCAACTCTTTTGCATCGTCTTATCTCAATATTGCAATAACAGTGTCATCTGCAAATATCAACAGCGACACATCCCACTTTATGACGACACTTGAGATGTACCAGGTCACCTGATGCTTTATACAATGGAGGCCATGACCTGACATGGTGCTGTCAGCTCTGGGGAATATACCGACATATAACACACACATCTTATTAAGGTCTGGCTCACACAAGGCAAAATACGCACTGTAGGAAGTGTTTGCCACACACCTCGCCGAATACAAGCCGAGGAAAACAAGACACGACAAAGGACAGCACGGACAATCAATACACTCAGAGGAAGGATTTTATTTTTTACGTGAAACATTTGCACCTGTGATACAATAGTTGCTTGCCGCTTAGTGGGTCAGAACGTAACTAAAACAAGCTTTAAGAAGTATTTCCCTGACGGACAAAACACCAACATTCCACCAACACACGACAGCTGCAGACTCACTCACTCTCTTTCTACCCTCCGGCAGAGGACGAAGATCTCTTGTTTCACCAACCCTTGCACAATGAAGCACGGGCCCTGGTGACAAGCCGTCTCCAGCCTCCGGCCCGCTGCCGCCTTGCGCCTCTACTCAAGTCCAACCCACAGCTGGTGGGCACTTGTACTTGATATACAACTCACACTAAGGTCCCATCACAGGCTGTACTCATCAGTTCTTCTCTGCGTCTGACACAGCCAATTCCAGCTCCACACATCTGATATTAGAGTCCATAACCGTAGCTCGATCGCTAGCGCATTCAGATCACACACTGAGATCTGGAGTTCGAATCTGCGGTATGGCTGTAAAACATTAAGACGTGCTTCCATAAGACACCTGCTGTCTATGTTCACCCATCAGTATAAAATGGGAACCTGGGTGTTAGTCGACTGATGTGGGTCGCATCCTGGGACAAAACTGACCTAATTTGCCCTTAATGCTCTACATAAAAAGCGACTTTCTATATAACAGTATGTCATTGATGTCAGCTAGGCCTGTATACCTCGTATTATTAATAATAATAATAATAATAATAATAATAATAATAATAATAATAATAATTAATTATTATTATTATTATTATTATTATTATTATTATTATTATTATTATTATTATTATTATCGTTTGAGTCAACTTCCTATCTCACTTATGGCTACTGTAGATCAGTTTTCCTCCTTGACGAATCTTAATTAAAGTCGCATAATGAATAAATGTTATGAACTAGATAAAATGTGACTGTTTAGGGATGTCTATATGAACATTTTGGCGGGAGATACTTTTATGTTTACTGAGGTACTACGTCTGAATGTTTAGTGATATCCTGGTGAATGTTTGGCGAGGCATTCGTTTGTGAATGCAAGAACACATTTTGTAGGTTTGGAAAGATTTTTTTTAAGAATGCTTAGAACATTTCTTTTGCAACGAAATACTGGAGAACAAGAAAAGTTTACTCCTTCCCATAAGAGACGAAAACAGACTGGTTGTGGTCCGTCCTGGACCAGTTTGAAGTACAAGACGGACTGCAACGTCATCCAAACCGGTCCCAGACCCGGCTTCCTGCCTGTTGGCCTGATCGACCAGGCTGCTGGAGCCAGCTGCACGCAGTCCAACGTATGCTCGGGAGCCTGCAACTGCCTGTACTTGGAGTACATTTCGTAAATGCATATTCATGGTGTACTTCGTAACTCCGTATATTTTGCACGCTACTCCGTAGTATTATTATTCGCTAAACAAAGATCTCTCACGCGAGGCTTAATTTTTCTAGTCTGCTGCATTTAGCAAATTATCTGGGTAATTATACATGTCAAACATGCAAATTACAGTCAGTATCAGAGACTAACCCATTTATCAGTTCTCTATGCAATTCAGCGACTTCATATTTTTTTTCATATATTAACTAGCGTTAACACAATTCCCAGAGCGCCAAAGCCCCTCTGGTGACATAGTATATTACACGCGCGCACACACACACACACACACACACACACACACACACACACACACACACACACACACACAATATTATATATATATATAAATATATATATATATATATATATATATATATATATATAAAATATATATATATATATATATATATATATATATATATATATATATATATATATATATATATATTACTAAGTTAGAATTCGTACCTTTACCTTTGATACACCTTTGAAGAGTTTCGAGAGTTTATCTACTCTCTGAGCCCGGCCATGGGCCAGGCTCGTCTGGTGCTTGCCTGGTCAACCAGGCTGTTGCTGCTGGAGGCCCGCTGCTCCACATATCCATCACAGCCTGGTTGATCTGGCTGATCGTGGTGCAAACAACTGTACACAATACCAAGACAAAAATTTAATATATAAAAATGTGTAGTACTGTTTGACGCTTCTAGTCAGAAAACTCGACAAATAATCTCATGGCCCCTGAGACAGAGCCTAATGCATATATGACACTTATTTACCAGAATTACTGCGTTAAAACTAACATTTCACCCTCTTGTTCCCAAATGTATTGGATAAACCCAAAGTACATTTACCCGCTTAACATCCCAGGAGTAATATATACGGTAAATTCGAGTTCGACTGGAGTGAGTGGCTTTTTAGCGTTTGGTGTGCTGTTGGAGTGCGAGCAAGGGAGTCATGGAAATCGGTTCGCCGGATTAGAGAGGCCTGTAGGTGGGAAGTAGAGTGCCTGCACTCTGAAGGACAGGTTATGATGGTGTTTTTCGGAGAGTCTTCTGAATTGTAATGTCTGCGCATTTCTGGCAAGACAACCCCTGAATGAATAATGGTCAATATGTTTCTTTTATCTGTTCGTCCTACCTTATAGGGAAAAACCGATGTATTAAAAAAAACTATATGATTAGTTTTATATACATTAAACTAGCCTCAGACTAAAGAATAAAAGAGTTTAATATTTTTGTGACCTAAAAGACAACTTTAAGTGAGCGAGAAGAGGAAGTTTGGCCCAGTGTAATAATAAACTATGACTGGGCCCCCTCAGCTACCTCAGGTTGTGAGAGCCACAGTGAGCAAGAGTTTGTGAGCAAACGAGTGAGTAGTTTGTGAGCAAGAGAAAGAGCGAGAGAGCAAGTGTGTGAGCAAGAGAGAGAGAACGAGTAGAGTGTCAGCAAGAGAGAGGGAGAACGAGTAGTGTGTTAGCAAGAGAGAGTGAGCAAGAGAGAGTGAGCAAGAGAGAGAGAGAGAGAGAGAGAGAGAGAGAGAGTAGAATGTGACAAGAGTATGTGAGTAAGAGAGAAAGAGAGAAGAGTGTGTGAGAAAAAGAGTGTAAGCAAGAGAGTGTAAGCAAGAGAGTGTAAGCAAGAGAGTGTAAGCAAGAGAGTGTAAGCAAGAGAGTGTAAGCAAGAGTGTAAGCAAGAGAGTGTAAGCAAGAGAGTGTAAGCAAGAGAATGTGACCAAGAGTTTACCTTTGTGTATCCTACTTTCGACAGCTGTGAAGAGCCAAGGAACCAGGTATTCGGTGTGGTGTCTTCGTGAATATTCAAGACTCAGTTAATTAAATCTATACCGAGAGTATCCAAGAAGTCAGGTCTGAGACCAGGCTGCGAGGACGATCTCGAGAACCATCAACAGATAACATACATTATTTTACTTAAAAAAAAGTCTTCTTTAAACAATCACAGATTTATATTGAACGTACCAGAGGTTTCAGTGTGTTTTTGCTTTACTCTGCACACCCTTTATGGGGGAAGGGATGTGTCGACATGCTAGTAAGGGCTCTTCAATTCACATAGAAGTACCCTTCTGAGTAGTGAGTTAAGTTGGTCTACATTACTGGTGGTGATCTGTACCGTGTGAAGACGTGTCTAGTGACCTAATAAATTTCCAAACCCAGTTTCTTGGGGCTGAGGAATTACTTGGCAGGGGTAAACTGGTGTGAAGTGATTGGTTCAGGTTGGAAAATTTTAGATTTAGAAATGATACACGAAAGTATTAGATTGGTAGGGTTGTGATACAGTAGTACGAACTCTCGTGTGTTCTTATGTTCTTCCCTTCCTCTACTCGAACCTGACTGCCTTCCATTCCTCAGGAGTTGAATGATCCTTATGTGTTTAGCTAACATGTGTGGATGCTGTATTTATCTCGTACTAGGCACCGGCATATCTGGGACAGATTCCGAGGAGAACACCTGCGACCCGACCTCAGATCAGGCCTCTTTGTTGATGGCCTGATCTGTTAGGCTAATCTTGAGTGCAGCATATCGGCACAGCGTATCGGATGGATCAAGAACTGACTTGAGGAACTTATCAAATTCACTCTTGATAACAACTAGAGATCTCATGGTAATTTCCCAATATATGAAGGGAGGATATTAGAAAGTCTTGGCCCCTTTACACTTTTTAAGATATATCTTCACCAAAAATAGCCGAGTATTGGAATGTTTACCCTCTAGACTTTAAGATACGATATTTCCCCGTTGTGACGTGAGCTTTAAACACTTGGCATTTCCCATGTGAGAAGAGAATCTCCAGAAACAGACATTCTTTGGTATACAGCAGTCCTTAACACTGTTATTGCTTGAAAACCACCTGCGTGACAATACAGTTATGCTGACAACACAGTAGATTGTTGGTATCGTGTTACTGCCTCAGAGAGAATTATTGGCAGGTGTCAAGATGGCGTCACTGAGCATGACATTGTGTACAGTGTCATGGTATCGGTTCATGTTTGGAAGGAAATGTGCTCATAGATATAGGCAAAATGCAGCAAAGCTTGAGCAGGGTAAGCCGCTGTTAAGATAACATTTCGCTCGAGAGCTTTATCCAGACATAATAAAGCAAAACTTTGACCATATAAAAGCTTGTCTTTTTTTATTATTAAAGTCTCGGCTATACATCAACTTTGGTCAACTTAATGACTGTTATCTTTGCTACTCGTACTCATGAGATGTTGGAGTTTTTTTTATTCATGAGAGAGTGCTAAACTCGTACTGGGTGGTCATACAATGAAAAGGCAATGGGGGGTAATAAGGTAAGATCCAAAGAACGGAAGGGGAGCTCGTATGTCTTGGATCAAAATCCCTTCCCGGCATCAAGGCACCTCCTGAAAAGCGCAGTGGGATAACTACCGCGTGCTCGTCTTGAGCGAAGCAATCAACCATAATCTACCTTTAATCAACCATAATCTACCTTTAATCAACCATAATCTACCTTTAATCAACCATAATCTACCTTTAATCTACCATAAAGAAAATTTATTGTCCTTCAGTAATGTGAAGCACAAAGCCTGTATAAATCATTCAGCGACCCAGTATTTTCTTCCTTACTAGCTAGTGCTCTCTTCCTAGCACGAATTAGTAAAGTTCTCGCCGTTGTAGGGACAAATATTGCCTTCGTTGTACGAGTTAATATTCTCTTCCATAAAGGAGCATCAGGCCATCAGCATGATAAAGCTTAACCAAAAAGTTCAATATTGGTTATCCCAGCTTTTCCAGGAAAGGAAATTTAGCTCGGTAACAGTAACTATTTCCTTATGTTTGCATTGCTATTTACATTATCACCTAAGGAATTTAGGAAAACACTAGCAGTATGTGTACGAAATACAAGTAATTATTCTGAGAAGAGCTTTCGTGTCCAGCTGTAATTTTCGTGGCTATTTAACTAATAAGTAGCATGTTAAAAATGCAATATCGGTGTTAGGTAGGAGGGGGAAGGAGGGAGGGGGAGGGGGAAGAAGGGAGGGGGAGGGAGGGAGGGGGAAGGAGGGCGGGAGGAAGGTATGTTGAAACCAGTTTGGGAAGTGTGCGTTAACTCACTATCACCACCCACCCCTTTAAACTCCAAGCAACAAACCACCACTGTCACCACCCACCACTTTAAACCCTACCAACACACCACTGTCACAACCCTTCCCTTTAAACCCCTACTAACATACCACCACTGTCACCACCCACCCCATAAACCCCCTACCAAGACTACACCACAATCAGAATCCCCACCATTACCACCCTAGCAAGCCCCATCCTCACTAGCAACACCTCTCCTCCTACCATCACCACAACAATACACTAATTTAAGTGGAATTATCAATAGTCCCGCAGGATATACCACTTCTCATCTCCTGTTCACCTTCGTCACCAATATTATCGTCTTTATCAGGTGTGCCAGTTACTGTCCTCGTTACGAGGTCATTAAGAAGATTCCCACCACGCCATCCCTAACGAGTTACCTTCACCTGGATAATCAACTATTAATTAACTCTTTGTGTTCAGCATCTAAGAGCCCATCGTGGTCACGAAGATCAGTATCCAATTACATCAAATGGTTGATAGTGATTATAGGTCCTTCAGATCTCGTGTTTTGTTTACTAAATCTTTGTTCCGTTAGTGCATCCTTTATTCTTTGTGTACCATATTACAAAATAAATATATGGGGTCGTAGAAGTGGAATACACAAACGGATTCCGGGGGACATCCAAATGTTTTCCCCCAGAAGCCTTTTATAAACTTCCCCATGGCTATTACTGTCTCCCCGACAATTTGCATTATTGAAGACATATTTTTAAGTACATGACAGCGCTCAGTTTTTTATTCTATTTTCATAGGGGTATTTTTATATGTCTGCAACTTCTTAAACACACACACACACACACACACACACACACACACACACACACACACGCACGCACACGCACACACACACACACACACACACACATATGTATTTTTTTTTTTTTATTATCACACCGGCCGATTCCCACCAAGGCAGGGTGGCCCGAAAAAGAAAAACTTTCACCATCATTCACTCCATCACTGTCTTGCCAGAAGGGTGCTTTACACTACAGTTTTTAAACTGCAACATTAACACCCCTCCTTCAGAGTGCAGGCACTGTACTTCCCATCTCCAGGACTCAAGTCCGGCCTGCCGGTTTCCCTGAATCCCTTCATAAATGTTACTTTGCTCACACTCCAACAGCACGTCAAGTATTAAAAACCATTTGTCTCCATTCACTCCTATCAAACACGCTCACGCATGCCTGCTGGAAGTCCAAGCCCCTCGCACACAAAACCTCCTTTACCCCCTCCCTCCAACCCTTCCTAGGCCGACCCCTACCCCGCCTTCCTTCCACTACAGACTGATACACTCTTGAAGTCATTCTGTTTCGCTCCATTCTCTCTACATGTCCGAACCACCTCAACAACCCTTCCTCAGCCCTCTGGACAACAGTTTTGGTAATCCCGCACCTCCTCCTAACTTCCAAACTACGAATTCTCTGCATTATATTCACACCACACATTGCCCTCAGACATGACATCTCCACTGCCTCCAGCCTTCTCCTCGCTGCAACATTCATCACCCACGCTTCACACCCATATAAGAGCGTTGGTAAAACTATACTCTCATACATTCCCCTCTTTGCCTCCAAGGACAAAGTTCTTTGTTTCCACAGACTCCTAAGTGCACCACTCACTCTTTTTCCCTCATCAATTCTATGATTCACCTCATCTTTCATAGACCCATCCGCTGACACGTCCACTCCCAAATATCTGAATACGTTCACCTCCTCCATACTCTCTCCCTCCAATCTGATATTCAATCTTTCATCACCTAATCTTTTTGTTATCCTCATAACCTTACTCTTTCCTGTATTCACCTTTAATTTTCTTCTTTTGCACACCCTACCAAATTCATCCACCAATCTCTGCAACTTCTCTTCAGAATCTCCCAAGAGCACAGTGTCATCAGCAAAGAGCAGCTGTGACAACTCCCACTTTGTGTGTGATTCTTTATCTTTTAACTCCACGCCTCTTGCCAAGACCCTCGCATTTACTTCTCTTACAACCCCATCTATAAATATATTAAACAACCACGGTGACATCACACATCCTTGTCTAAGGCCTACTTTTACTGGGAAAAAATTTCCCTCTTTCCTACATACTCTAACTTGAGCCTCACTATCCTCGTAAAAACTCTTCACTGCTTTCAGTAACCTACCTCCTACACCATACACTTGCAACATCTGCCACATTGCCCCCCTATCCACCCTGTCATACGCCTTTTCCAAATCCATAAATGCCACAAAGACCTCTTTAGCCTTATCTAAATACTGTTCACTTATATGTTTCACTGTAAACACCTGGTCCACACACCCCCTACCTTTCCTAAAGCCTCCTTGTTCATCTGCTATCCTATTCTCCGTCTTACTCTTAATTCTTTCAATTATAACTCTACCATACACTTTACCAGGTACACTCAACAGACTTATCCCCCTATAATTTTTGCACTCTCTTTTATCCCCTTTGCCTTTATACAAAGGAACTATGCATGCTCTCTGCCAATCCCTAGGTACCTTACCCTCTTCCATACATTTATTAAATAATTGCACCAACCACTCCAAAACTATATCCCCACCTGCTTTTAACATTTCTATCTTTATCCCATCAATCCCGGCTGCCTTACCCCCTTTCATTTTACCTACTGCTTCACGAACTTCCCCCACACTCACAACTGGCTCTTCCTCACTCCTACAAGATGTTATTCCTCCTTGCCCTATACACGAAATCACAGCTTCCCTATCTTCATCAACATTTAACAATTCCTCAAAATATTCCTTCCATCTTCCCAATACCTCTAACTCTCCATTTAATAACTCTCCTCTCCTATTTTTAACTGACAAATCCATTTGTTCTCTAGGCTTTCTTAACTTGTTAATCTCACTCCAAAACTTTTTCTTATTTTCAACAAAATTTGTTGATAACATCTCACCCACTCTCTCATTTGCTCTCTTTTTACATTGCTTCACCACTCTCTTAACTTCTCTCTTTTTCTCCATATACTCTTCCCTCCTTGCATCACTTCTACTTTGTAAAAACTTCTCATATGCTAACTTTTTCTCCCTTACTACTCTCTTTACATCATCATTCCACCAATCGCTCCTCTTCCCTCCTGCACCCACTTTCCTGTAACCACAAACTTCTGCTGAACACTCTAACACTACATTTTTAAACCTACCCCATACCTCTTCGACCCCATTGCCTATGCTCTCATTAGCCCATCTATCCTCCAATAGCTGTTTATATCTTACCCTAACTGCCTCCTCTTTTAGTTTATAAACCTTCACCTCTCTCTTCCCTGATGCTTCTATTCTCCTTGTATCCCATCTACCTTTTACTCTCAGTGTAGCTACAACTAGAAAGTGATCTGATATATCTGTGGCCCCTCTATAAACATGTACATCCTGAAGTCTACTCAACAGTCTTTTATCTACCAATACATAATCCAACAAACTACTGTCATTTCGCCCTACATCATATCGTGTATACTTATTTATCCTCTTTTTCTTAAAATATGTATTACCTATAACTAAACCCCTTTCTATACAAAGTTCAATCAAAGGGCTCCCATTATCATTTACACCTGGCACCCCAAACTTACCTACCACACCCTCTCTAAAAGTTTCTCCTACTTTAGCATTCAAGTCCCCTACCACAATTACTCTCTCACTTGGTTCAAAGGCTCCTATACATTCACTTAACATCTCCCAAAATCTCTCTCTCTCTTCTGCATTCCTCTCTTCTCCAGGTGCATACACGCTTATTATGACCCACTTCTCGCATCCAACCTTTACTTTAATCCACATAATTCTTGAATTTACACATTCATATTCTCTTTTCTCCTTCCATAACTGATCATTTAACATTACTGCTACCCCTTCCTTTGCTCTAACTCTCTCAGATACTCCAGATTTAATCCCATTTATTTCCCCCCACTGAAACTCTCCTACCCCCTTCAGCTTTGTTTCGCTTAGGGCCAGGACATCCAACTTCTTTTCATTCATAACATCAGCAATCATCTGTTTCTTGTCATCCGCACTACATCCACGCACATTTAAGCAACCCAGTTTTATAAAGTTTTTCTTCTTCTCTTTTTTAGTAATTGTATACAGGAGAAGGGGTTACTAGCCCATTGCTCCCGGCATTTTAGTCGCCTCATACGACACGCATGGCTTACGGAGGAAAGATTCTTTTCCACTTCCCCATGGACAATAGAAGAAATAAAAAAGAACAAGAGCTATTTAGAAAAAGGAGAAAAACCTAGATGTATGTATATATATATATATGCATGTGCGTGTCTGTGAAGTGTGACAAAAGTGTAAGTAGGAGTAGCAAGATATCCCTGTTATCTTAGCGTGTTTATGAGACAGAAAAAGAAACCAGCAATCCTACCATCATGCAAAACAGTTACAGGTTTTTGTTTCACAGTCATCTGGCAGGACGGTAGTACTTCCCTGGGTGGTTGCTGTCTACCAACCTACTACCTTCATATGTATATATATATATATATATATATATATATATATATATATATATATATATATATATATATATATATATATATATATATTTATATGTCGTGCCGAATATGTAAAACTGGTCAATTAGCAAGAACTCATTTAAAATTAAGTCTTTTTTAAAATTTTCTCTTATACGCTTAAATATATATATTTTTCATTAATGTTGATGTAAAAATTTATAATTTTGCACCAAAAGAATCTTAGAAAACTTCCCTAACCTTATTATAACAAGCATAATTTATTTTACCCTAACCCAACTAAATATATTTTAGATACGGTTACAATAATTTAATACTAAACAAACACAACGAAACATATTTTTTTCGTTAGGTTCAGAATGATTTTGGCAAAATTATTGCATACACAAATTTTCACTTGTCCTATATGGCAAGATGAGCGTTGCTATTTAAGCCAAGATAGCAAGTTCTGCCTATTCGGCACGACATACATACATACATATATATATATATATATATATATATATATATATATATATATATATATATATATATATATATATATATATATATATATATATACATGGTATGTACTAAGCCAGGTTCCAGCCTCCTCTAGCCTGGGATATAATGTTTCTAAATTGTTTCGTTCTTCTTCGAATGGTTAAGCTCAATATATATCCTCTTTAGTTACCTGAATACTCGACGAGGTAAACAAGGAACATCCGGAATACTTTAGAAAATCCCTGAATTCTTGAGGAAATGTTTTGCAGGGTGAATGTCCCGCGGCACCACGAGGCAGCCACAGCCCAGGATGGGTACTAGACTGTGCGCAACAGTGGCACCCAGGGTACCAGACGCAACAGTGGCACCCAGGGTACCAGACGCAACAGTGGCACCCAGGGTACCAGACGCAACAGGGGCAGCAAGGGGCCACATGACATGGTCACCAGAAGCAGCAGGGGACTAGGTGCATGGTGGACGAGCAACTAAAATTTCACGTTTAAAAATAAATAGGATCTTTTTTTTTTGGGGGGGAGGGGGGGAAGTAAACAGTCATTTGTACTCGCCCCTTTGTGCTTGCTGTGGAGGGGGGGGGGAGTGGGTCGAGTCTTGGCTTCTGGCTCTGGCTCTCAGCTTGTAAGATTCACTCTCTCTTAGCTTCTTGCGCCCCATCCTGTGAGTGTACGCGCATGTGTGTGTGTATTCGCGTTTGTGTGTGTGCGTTGGTGCTTGCTGATAATACAAATGTGTGTAATGGTGTGGGTGGTGATGTATATCCTGTATTTGCGCTCTTAGATAATGCTGGGAACCTTCTATTAAGGCAGTGGGGCGGGGGAGAGTAGGAAATATCGTGGCGTGTGAGGGTACGCATTATTGCATGTGGAGACGTATAACAACGTCTTTAGTCGTATAATAGCATTTGGAGGCGTACAGTTGCGTGTGGAGGCGGAAAATGCGGGTGTTTGATTACCTCTTTGTAGTTACAAGAGCAGCCACTTCGACCGCTTTCTGTCAGCTAGACATGGAAGACTGTTGTCCCAAGTGGTACACACAAGGCTCACAATGCCAAGTGACTCCAATAGAATAGTTTTGATTTTGTATGTTTTGAGAGTAGGTCCACCATGGACGCACACTTGAATTGAGACACCAGTGATGCATACCTGAATGATGACACCAGTGACTGAACGATGACACCCGTGACTGAACGATGACGCCAGTAACTGAACGATGACACCAGTGACTGAACGATGACACCAGTGACTGAACGATGACACCAGTGAGGAACACTTGAATGATGACACCAATGACGCACCTCCGCATCTTTACCGTTAACTACCGTCTACACCATTTTTGTACCAACGAGCGGTAGACAACACCGCCTGCTACGAGCTGCTGCTACAGCCATTGTCCAGCAGCGGAACTTGAATGTTAGACAGCAATCATCGGCACCTCAGCCACAAACCAAACATAATATCTACTTTCATATTTACCATATTTTTCGGCATATAAGGCGCATTTTTTCCCACAAAATGCCGTGGAAAATCATCCTGCCCCTTATATGCTCAAGGTCAGGGTCAAGGGTAGGCCTTGGATAACGCTTTAGCAGTTTACTAACGTTACATTACAACTGTTTGGAAACATCGTCTTGTGTCTTACATGATCGTGCGCCTTATATGCCGGAAAATACGGTAAGGCTCCTTCAAAGAGCTTCCTAAGTGAATCGTTATATGATTATAACCTGACAAAAAAAAAGCAATGGAATGAAGTAATTCTCACGATATTTCGGCTTTTGCTTTGCATTTTTCCCCATAGAATTTGCCCAGTAAGATTCTTCTAAATCTTGGGAATCAATTTACTATTAAATGCAAAGGGGCAACAGAAGAATGGAGACTTACCTGCGAGTTGAGCCCGAGACCTCTTGCTTGTGGGCCAAAGTGCATGAATAACGCACATTTAGAGGTAATGCGTTATGGTGTAACGCACTATCAAAGAACCGCAATGGAATCACTTAGCCCGACGCACATCTGACGGACGTTCCGACCATCTCAAAGCTTCTCTCTTGAATGAAGTGCTGCCTGAAACTTGCCTACGGAGGCCCCGAGTCATAACTCAATTTTTACCAGAGTTCTACCACCGCAGGTCAGTCTAATACCAGCCTTCCTAGTCAACTAGGTTGTTGCTAGCGGCACGTAGACTACGAAGGCATCACAACTTATCTGTCTAGCTTCCTCTTGATATGTACAAAGCTAAAGAATAAATGTTTGTACAGGAAAGTCTGCAATACAAATTTTCTGTAGAGTGATGATCGGGCTAAGCAATTTATGAGGTGAAGAAACGACCATGTTGCAAAACAAGCTATTATGTGGGACTAAATGTCGCTCAGTTAGAGCTTTATGGAATGATGTGGTAGAGCTCTAACAGAGCAACAGACTCACTTGAATAAAAAGATCGTTCTGCAACGTATGTCTTTACACGGTATCTAATGCCACACAATCACGATGATTGGAACTGGAGCATAAAATCCACAATAGAAACCGGAGAAAAAGCGACAGCAACTAGAACAAGAAAACCACGAAAGGAAAAAAATTGATGAAGCGAGTACATGAGAGTAACGATGGAAAAAAAAGCTTAGTCCAACAGCTAAACTGAGAATAATGTGGATTATTATTGCATATTTAAGAGGAGAAAAGGAAGGGAAGGGTAGCTTCAATTTTCTTGGATCAAGAGTCATGCACCAGCATCAAGGCACCTTTCCCCCACCTTCACAGGGTACAAAAGGAGTAGCATAGGAGAAAAGATAATGTTACAGCGTGGGCACAACACAAGGGAGAAAAACTAAGATAAATTATTACAAGAGAGGAAGAAAAGATTCGCTGAGGCGGGAGAAGGGAAGGAATGGGAGAGGCAGCGCAGGAGACGAGAAACGATGATAAAGATGATGACAAAGTGCAAAAGACATGGAAATGAGCCAGAAACAGCAACGAACTGAAGGTACAGTACCAGGCTGGAGGGAGGAAGGGAAGGAGGGAAGAGAGAGAGGGAGAGGATGGGTGGGTCGAAGAAGTACATAGAAAACCGATAGCCGAATAACTTAAGGCCCATATCGACTGTATCTGCTGAGGTAGAAACACACTCCAGTTACCTCAGCTTCCATCTCCAGAATGGAAGTGAGGACAGCTTAACGGAAGGCTCTCTCCCCACCCTCCACGGCATTCGGCCACGCCGAAAACATGAAACGCAAGAGAATTACCATTAAGTATTAAAAATATTCTTGCATATTTAACAGGAAAGGTGTAGGTGGTCTAGCCTTGCATTATTATTCTTGTTGTTGTTGTTGTTGTTAGTATTATTATTGTTGCCAGTGTTGCTGTTTGACAGTCAGGTAGAATGGGAGGCACTCAGGTTTGATGTAAGATCTCCAACACCTTGGATAACAAACCGGTGCTGCCAATAACACATTCCCAGTATGTTTTCGCACTTTATATTAAATAAAGATCACACCTCTGAATAATACACTGCTTAGTGAAGACTTTGAAATGCGCTGAGGGAAAAAATAGCTCTTAGCTGGTAAAATAAATGCGAGGCTTATAAGCTTAACCCTTCTTGGCAGAGTAAGAGTGAGAAAGAGACGGGGGAGAGAGAAAGAGAGAGAGACGGGGGGAAGAGAGAGAGGGAGGGGAGGAGGAAAGGGGAGGGTAGCAGGTGGATAAAATTCGATTTAAGTCGAATATGTTACAATAGAGAAGAGGATGAAGTACAAGACAAGAATAAAGGCCACAAGTTGAGACAAGAGGTTGGTGATGGAGTGAGAACTGGGCGACAGACAATACAGCAAGTGGTGGCTGTTGAGGCACCGAACAGTATGGCAGCAGCGGCAGCAGCCTGGCAGCAGCCTGGCAGCAGCGGCAGCAGCGGCAGCAGCGACAGCAGCGGCAGCAGCGGCAGCAGCCTGGCAGCAGCGGCAGCAGCCTGGCAGCAGCGGCAGCAGCCTGGTAGCAGAAGCAGAAGCAACAGTCTGGCAGCAGCAGAAGCAAAAGCAGCAGCCTAGCAGCAGAAGCCTGGCAACCTGGCAGCAGCAGTAGCAACAGCAACAACAGTAAAAGCAGGAGCAGTTCAGGCTGATATAATCTGGCAGCAGCAGCACAATATTGTACTATCAAGTAGCGGCAGGTCTAAGCCCTAGGTGCCCTGAACTGTGCCGGAACTGCACAACTAAGAGCAACGTAGACTTGGTCGAGGTCTATTCTAGTTCTCACAACTGCTCGACCGTTAAGACATGCTCTTGGATGCACTGGAAAACAAATAAAATGCAGTGGTATACACAGACATTGCAAAAGCCTTCGACATTTGTGATCCTAGTGTGATATCACATAAAATACCTGGAAAAGGAATAACTGGAAAGATGGGCGGATACATTTTTATAATTTTCTAGCAAATCAGGATGCTGAGATTAATAGGCAATGATCTAAAATCAAATGACACAAGAGTGAATAAAAACTTTTCAAGGTACAGCTCTTGCCCCCAGTTCTCTTTTTCATATAGTACGTACACAGAGACACGAGTCATAGCACCGAATGATCCTCTGGAAACGATTCTAGAGTTTGCATGAGAGTATCATCCGAAGAGGTGACAGTTAATTTCCAAGCTGATATTAACCAAGTTTTTCCATTAGGCTACTGACAATAATATTATGTTCAGTGAGGATAAAGTTACTCAGCTATAGAAAACTTGAAGAATTAAAAACTGGAAAGGATTATCAAGCAAACTCAAATCACTCAACTGATCGGAGGAGATCTGTGAGGAATTTAGAAGTGATGTCAGATCTTACATTCAAAAATCACGATAGTGTTGCTATCACAAACGGTATGAAATCAATAGGCTGGATAAGCAGAACTTTCAAAAGATGTCAAGTTAATGATGAGAGACTTTAAAGAACAAATAGGCACGATACCGTGACTGAAACATTACACAAACAATCCGCACATAGGAGAGAGGAACTTACGACGACGTTTCAGTCCGACTTGGACCATTTACAAAGTCACACTTACAGAAAAGAATGAGGTAGCCAGTAAGTATAGGCAAACGGGCCAAGGACTGAAACAAGAAAGGAAGAAAAGGAAGTAATGATACTCATTAAGGCATGTGCTTTCTTTAGACTGAAATATTGCTACACACTAACAACCCCCTTCTAAGGCAGGCGAAATCTCTGAGCAGGAGAATCCACAAGAACTTTCACTGCTTGCATAAACTTAGTCAAGCACCTAAATTATTGGGAATACCTCAAATCCTTGGAAATGCCTTTACTGGGACGTAGGTGAGAAAGATACATCATAATTTACAGCTGGACAATTTTGGAGGGACTGATCCAAAATCAGCACATCGATATTATTTCCTCCACAGGCAAAGGGCTAGATAAACTATGCAGAACACCTGGGAAAGGCAGGGTTCCATGAGTACACTAAGAGACAGCCTCCCTTCGTATATAAGAATATAAGAACATAAGAAAGAAGGAACACTGCAGCAGGCCTACTGACTCATGCGAAGCAGGACCATGTCCACCCCCCCCCCGGATTAGCCCAATGACCCACCTAGTCAGGTCACTTCCACTTAAGGAAGGAGCACGGCATCATGCTAGTCAGGTCCAACTCACACCCACCCACACCCACTCATGTATTTATCTAGCCTATTTTTAAAACTACACAACGTTTTAGTGTCTATAACTGTACTCGGAAGTTTATTCCACTCATCCAATAAATCCCTGGCTGTCTTCAACAGGGTGTTTCTAATATTAGTTCTTGATCGATCGAGGTGTGGTGACGCGTGCAGTTAACACCAACAGCCTAGTTGATCAGGTCATCAACCAGCAGGCCTGGTTGCCCCCGAAATCGTCTTCAGATAAACAGAAGCAGCAGCCAAGCAGGCACAATACAGAAGTAACGAGTTCAGGGACATTACGGCAACAGCAGCAGCAGTAAGAGGTGGGATAGTCTAGCGCAGCAAAAGCAGCAGTAGCACGGGCAGGAATACTGTGGTAGCAGCAGCAGCATCAACAGCAAGGACAGTCTGGCAGTAGCAGAACCAGCAGCAACAGAGGCATCAGCAGCACCACCACTAACAGCAGCTCCAGTAATACTAGCAGTAAAAGTAGCAGCCGCAGTAGCAGCATCAGCATCATCATCAGCAGCATCAGTAGCATCACCATCACCACCATCATCATCATCATCATCATCATCATCATCATCATCATCATCATCATCATCATCAGCAGCAGCAGCAGCAGCAGCAGGAGCAGCAGCAGCAGCATCGTCTACAACTATTGTCTTCAAGTTAACAAGAGGAGAGCAGCAACGAGGAAGAATCAAACAAGGGATAAACGGTGGGTGAAGGCACAAAGGCAGAGAAACACAAGAACCAAACAATGACCGATAAGAAGATATATAAACAAGAGGAAAACACAGAATATGGAACATCCGCAAGACATCACATTTAATCTCAAATTCCATCATCGACCCCAAGAAACACACCTAAACTTCCCACGGAGGAGGGGGAGAGGGGAGGGAAGGACGAGTAGTGGGGAGGGAAGTGGAGAAGGACGGGGAGAGGGGGAGGGAAGAGAAGGGAGAGGAGAGGGAAGGACGGAGAGTGGGAAGGGAAGAGAGGGAATGACGAGGAGTGGGAAGGGAAGTGGAGATAGCAGGACGGGGAGAGGGGAAGGAAGAAGAGAGTGGAAAATAGGAGAGGGGGAGTGAACAAGGTGGAGGGAAGGAGGTATGATGGAAGGGGGTGATGGAATGAGGCATGGAGGAGGGCAGGAATAAGGAGTAGAGGGAGTGGAGGGAAGCCGTGTGTAGGGAGGGAAAGGTGAGGAGAAAGGAAGAGAGAACAGCAGGGAGGAGGAATGACGTAGGGAAGGGGTGAGGGGAAGAATTATGTGAGGGAAGGAAGAAGAGTGGTGAACGAGAGGGAGAAGAGGGGAAAAGAGAACAAATGAAAAGAAAAGGAGAAGAGATGATGGGAGAAGAGAGGATGGTAAAAGAGAGGACAGGAGAAGTGGGGACAGAAGATGAGAGGAAAGCAAAGTAAAAATAAATAAAAACCGCAAGGATCATTCCACTCCTAGGAAACAGGCGCTAACCAGGATAAAGTCAAGAAAAGTACCTAGTACCAGTACCTAGGATCAAGAACCCACCAAGAAATAGCGCACCTTTGTGAATGTTAAGATCCAATTTTCATAATGAATGACCCAGAACAAATGATCAAAAAAACGTAGTATCGTAAACGAAATTTTTACGATGGTTATGTGATAAATGGTTTGAAAAAACGGCAAGTTGAAGATTGAGACACTTATGCAACATATGAGAATCTTTATTGAAGTAACGTTTCGCCACACAGTGGCTTCATCAGTCCAATACAAAGCAGAACGGTGGAAGGAGGAAGAGTTTGAGATAATCAGTCCCTCAGCCTGGAGTCGATGTGTTCAATCCATCAGTCTTGTAGGAAGTACAGTATAGGGCCAGAGAGGTGGCTCATATACTGTAGTCAGGTGAAGCGAAGCAGAAGGAGGCGGAATCACAGTGAGATCTTCCACTAGTGTAAGTAGGTCGTCGTCCAAAAGTTGGACAAGTATTGAAGAATTCTTTGTATCAAGATCCCATGATGTTGCAGTGTCTGACAGATGTGATGAATGGTTTAAAAAACCGATAAGTTGAAGATTGAGACACTTACACAACATAGGGGAATATTTATCGAAGAAACGTTTCGCCTCCTCCTGCTTCGCCTCACCTGACTACAATATATAAGCCACTTCTACGGCCCTATGCTGTACTTTCTAGAAGATTGATGGGCTGAACACATCGACTCCAGGCTGAGGGACTGATTATCTCAAACTCCTCCTCTCCTTACACCTTTCTGCTTTGTATTGGACTGATGAAGCCACTGTGTGGCGAAACGTTTCTTCAATAAAGATTCCCATATGTTGCATAAGTGTCTCAGTCTTCAAGTTATCATGAACTTAATAACACTGCCGTCTGTTCGGACCATCAGTTTTAATATACTGTTTATTCTGAACATTCCAAAAGAATGAAAAAAAAAAAAAAACACGGTAGGCAACGAAATAATATTACAGACGCTGAAGATGGTTAAAATGGAAGATGCGAGAGCACTGCCACACACACACACACACACACACACACACACACACACACACAGGTGTCCCTGTTTGCTGACGATGTGACGCTAATGCGAAGAATTCAATCGGACGAGGATCAGATACGACTACACAGGGATCTGGACAGCCTGCAAGCCTGGTTCAGCAACTGGCTCCTGGAGTTTAACCCTACCAAGTGCAAATTCATGAAGATCGGGGAATGTCAGTGAAGACTGCAGAGTACAGTCTAGGGGGTCAAAGACTGCAAACCTCACTCAAGGAAAAGGATCCTGGGGTGAGTATAATACTGAGCACATCTGTGGCGCACATCAGCCAGATAACTGTTGCAGTATATGGTCGCCTGGCAAACCTAAGAAAAACGTTTCGACACCTTAGTAAAGAATCGCTTAAGACTCTGTACACTGTGTACGTCAGGCCCATATTGGAATATGCAGCACCAGTTTGGAACCCACACCTGGTCAAGCACGTCAAGAAATGAGAGAAAGTTCAAAGATCTGTAATAAGACTAGTCCAGAAGCTAAAGAGTATGTCCTACGATGAGAGATTAAGGGAAATCGACCTGACGACATTGGAGGAGAGAAGGGATAGGGAGGACATGATAACTACATATAAAATACTGAGACGAATTGACAAGGTGGAGAGAGACAGGATGTTCCAGAGATGAAACAGCAACAAGAGGTCATAACTGGAAGATGAAAACTCAAATGAGTCACAGGGATGTCAGGAAGTATTTCTTCAGTCACAGAGTTGTCAGGAAGTGGAACAATCTGAAGTGATGTAGTGAAGGCAGGATCCATACATAGCTTTAAGAAGAGATACGATCAATCTTATGAAGCAGGGAGTGTGTGGACCTAGTAGTGAGCGGCGAAGAGGTAGGGCCAAGAGCTGTGAATCGACCCATGCACCCACACTTAGATGTATACCCCCGCATACATGCACACGCTCTCTCCCTCTCACTTTTTTTTTTTTTTTACACAGGGTTTGACAAGGTTAAGGATCCCTACTTTATTGGCAAGCTATTTACATGTTAAGGATTCCTAACTTTATTGACAAGCTATTTACAGGTTAAGGATTCCTAACTTTATTGACAAGCTAAGAGCTGTTGCCTACATCAGCTCATTTGAAAGCATTTTTATTGTTATGAGACATACAAGTAGGGAACAGGATGAAGTTGGAGTCATCTGTGGGCCAGCATTTTCATTTGATCAACTGACTTTATCTCGTTGACATCATTATCCTGTACGAATGTGTTCCATACTCGAGTCATCCTGGGTATGTATGATCTCAGATGGAGTGATGTTCTGGAGAAGGGTACAGCCAGAGTGAAGTTGCTGCTTTCTGCCCGTCTTGTGGCATAAAAGCTTGTTTCACGCTGTCCTCGAAGTGGATCCAAGTGTGGTATTTTGACAATATTGGTCTTGTACATAACAGTAAGGCCACCCACATCCCTCCTGTGTTGAAGGCTCTGCTGAAATGACAAATCTATCCAGGATGGGTCCAGGCGAGAGATGAGACGTCTTGCTCTGTTCTCTACTCTGTCAAGCAGTCGCAGATGAGAGGGGGGGCAGGCAAACCAAGAAAGTGGAGCATACTCAAGGTGTGAGCGTACTTGTGCCTCGTACAGAATCTTGCAACCCCTACTGTCAAGCAGATGCGAGATACGGCGAAGTGCTGTAAGCTTCCTGGCTGCCTTGTTTGCAAGATTTACATCATGGTTCTTCATGGTTAGTTTGGAGTCTAATTTCACCCCAAGGATATCAACTTCTTCTCCAGGTGCCAACACCCTCCCATTCATCCTTACTACTGCACCAGCATTACCATCATGGTGCCTAGAGACGATCATCATTTGCGTTTTCTCAGGTGCAAATGTTACTTGCCATCTATTTCCCCAAGCTGATATAGCTCTCAGCAGGTGATTGATGTAGCTTAGAGCAGCTGGCATTTCTTCTCTAGGATAAGTGAATGTCAGTGTACAGTCGTCTGCATATGCATGTGATTCTGGGATGAGATGAAGGTCGTTGAAGTAGACATTCCATAACAATGGTCCCAGCACGCTTCCTTGTGGAACACTTGCCTCAATAGGATGTCTTGCTGATTCCGTTCCATTGAGAACTACCCTTAGAGATCTACCATGAAGGTAATCACTGAGGAGACATAGCGTAGAGCCTGCAATTCCCAGTGCTTGAAGTTTTGCTAAGAGGCCCTGGTGCCACACCCGGTCGAAAGCGCCAGCAATGTCCAGTGCAATGTCTCTCTCTCTCTCTCTCTCTCTCTCTCTCTCTCTCTCTCTCTCTCTCTCTCTCTCTCTCTCTCTCTCAGCAGGGTGTACCATGCTTGGTCAGAGATGAGTTATCTTCACACCCCTTAAGCGCTGGATACCTGAAGGGCAACCTGGTTATCCAGCCTATGATTTTCCATTGTTACAGCAAGGAAAGTGATAGGCTGGATAACTAGAACTTTCAAGGGTGGCTCTAATTCCTTGAAACAACTGCCCTTTGCTAGCATCAAAGAGATCCTTTTGATTTCCCATTTGATTTCAGATCTCCTTCATCTTCATCATCGTCACCTTCATCATCGTCACCTTCATCTTCGTCTTCATCTTATTATAATTATTATAATTATTTTTATCATAGAAACACTAAATTATATGTAATACAGCGCAAGGGAACTCGGAGGTAATCAAGTTTGATACGAGAGGAAAGTAGTTCCAATTCCTAGGATCAGGAACCCTTCACCAGCATCAAGGCACCCCTCCTTCCCTTACCCTATCCTGGAACTATGACATAAACCCCACCTGGTAATCAAACCCAGGTCTTCCCCCTTGTTTACCGGAAACTCTGATCATTGTGCGGAAGTATTTGAGCGCGCTCGCGCTTATGTGCGTGTGTGTGTATACATACGCGTGTACGTGTGCACGAGAGAGCGCGTGCGTGTGATCATCCTTGCAGGGCTCAATTTGTGTTCCGCGTATTATCCCGGACACGACCAAACACGGTCTGGCGAACATTGTGTACCACAGGCGCTGGGCGCGAACAGCTCCCGCCGACCAAATTGGAATCGCTATCACCAGAATGCGTTTCCGAAGTAACGAAAAAAAAACGCCCACACACACAACGCACACACAACTAACTTTAGACGTTTTCCCCACAGAAACTCCCTTTCCAACAAAGCCAATTTTCCCCTGCAAACAATACCGTGTCGGCAAAGCATTTTTTTTTTTTTACACTCAAGCTTTCTCATTATACGACTTGTGGACGACAGTTTCACTTCAGCCAAGACGGTTTCATCAAAACTTGACAGGTGACAAGGAAAAAAGTTAACAGAAGCTAAATAAAGAAAGAGATTGCAGTTTTCACAAAGAATAATTATAAAATCGTATAATATATATATATATATATATATATATATATATATATATATATATATATATATATATATATATATATATATGCAATAAGATCACAGTAAACAGGTGATTTTAAAATATGCAAAACAACCACTGTGAAAGAGTAGTGATATTCCAAGCGCTTTCGTGACTACTCACATTGTCAGGGAACTATGAAAGTAATACATCAAAGGAATGCAATTAAAGGGCTTAGATCACACCTCATAGTCAACTCCCACAACAAAGAAACACCTGACGCGCGACAATACCGGAGTCATAAGAAAAGAGGAACACTGCAGTAGGTCCGCTGGTCCAACTAGACAGGTCCTCACGGCATACCACTAACAAATTATTCTACCCAAGAAATAAGGTTTATTATTTGTCCAATGTATTAAGCCAAATTTTATTAATTATAAATATTCATATTATTTTCAAAACTGCTTTTTATGAAACAAGATTCAATTATATTTCTGTCAACCATGGACTTGCTTGATACAAATTTCTCAACTTTTCGAAAATCAATTGGATGGTTAAAATCTCTCACATGAATAAATAGAGCATTGGAATCTTGTCCAGTTCTAATGCTATATTTATGTTGTTTTAATCTAAGTTCGAGACTTTTACCAGTTTGACCGTAATAAACTTTATCGCAAATTTTACAAGGAATCTTATAAACACATCCATCAGTATTTTGGAGGGAATTCTTTATCAAAAGTTTTTTTACTGTATCAAGATTTTTGAATACAACTTTAATATTAAAAGTCTTAAGAAGAAAAGGCATATCAACCAAGTTTTCATGGTAAGAGAGAACCAACATATTTTTAGTTGAATAAGGTTGGTTGTCCCTTTTTACCTTGTTCTAAGATTCGTAGGTTCGAGTCTCCTTCAGCCAGAGATTAGTGTTTGTGTATATTTCGCCTGCTCTTGCGAATTCCTTGCATTGTTCAAATCTCTAGTAAGACTGATGCATGCAGGGGATGAGATGAAAAGCTGTAAGCCTTCTCCCTGAAAGCTGGCTGCCTTGGATCAAAGTTTAGCGCAAGCTGGACTCCAAGGTATTAGGATAGGTTCTGTTACGATTGGTTATGTTAGGTTAAACTACGTTAGGATAGGCTGTGTTAACATAGGTTATGTTAGTTGAAAGTGGCCTATATTTTCTTCTGAATATTTACTCTGCAACCTTAGTGATTCGTGAGATGGGCTGTGACACACAGTGCGACCTAGGCAGTGACCCCGAGTCATGACCTGCTCAATGACTTGGGGTGTGGCATAATCACTGACCTGGGGTGTGACCCGTTCAGTGACTCAAGGTGTGACCAGGGTGTGGCCTGAGACAGGCTGTGCCTCGTCAGTATTCCACTTGCTCCGTCCTCCGTCAACAGCGCCCCTGGGCCCTGCGACAGCTCAACCCAAAATTGATTTCGCGAATGTTACAAACTATATCTGCCATATTTTTTTTGGTTGGGAAGGAAGGAAGGGAGAGAGAGAGAGAGAGAGAGAGAGAGAGAGAGAGAGAGAGAGAGAGAGAGAGAGAGAGAGAGAGAGAGAGAGAGAGAGAGAGAGAGAGAGAGAGAAAGAGAAAGAGAAAGAGAAAGAGAAAGATAGAGAAAGAGAGAGAAAGAGAGAAAGAGAGAGAGAAAGAGAGAAAGAGAGAGAGAGAGAGAGAGAGAGAGAGAGAGAGAGAGAGAGAGAGAGAGAGAGAGAGAGAGAGAGAGAGAGAGAGAGAGAGCGAGCAAGCTTGGTTTGTGTATATATTTATATGTGTCGTGCCGAAAAGGTAAAACTTGCTATTTTGGCTTAAAGAGCAAAGCTCTTCTTGCCGAATAAGGCAAGCGAAAATTTGTGAATGCAATAATTTTGTAAAAATCATTTCGAACCTAACGAAAAAATATATTTCATTGTGTTTATTATTAAATTATTTGAAAACGTTTCTAAAATATATTTAGCTTGATTAGGCTAAATTAATTTGCGCTTGATATAATAAGGTTAGGTCAGTTTTCTAAGGTTCGTTTGGTACAAAATTATTACTATGAAAAAAATATATCTTTAAACGTATAAGAGAAAATTTTAGAAAGGACTTAATTTTAAATGAATTCTTGCTAATTGACCAGTTTTACCTGTTCGACACACACACACACACTATATATATATATATATATATATATATATATATATATATATATATATATATATATATATATATATATATATATATATATATATATATATATAATGTCGTGCCGAATATGTAAAACTGGTCAATCAGCAAGAACTCATTTAAAATTATGTCCTTTCTAAAATTTTCTCTTATACGTTTAGAGATATATTTTTTTTATTATTGTTAATGTAAAAAAAAATTTAATTTTGCACCAAAAGAATCTTAGAAAACTTACCTAACCTTATTATAATAAGAACAATTTATTTTAGCCTAACCCAACTAAATATATTTTAGATTTGTTTACAATAATTTAATACTAAACAAACACAGTGAAATATATTTTTTTCGCTAGGTTCAGAATGATTTTGGCGAAATTATTGCATACACAAATTTTCGCTTGTCCTATATGGCAAGATGACCGTTGGTATTTAAGCCAAGATCGCAAGTTCTGCACACACGCACGCACGCACGCACGCACACACACACACACACACACACACACACACACACACACACACACACACACACACACACACACACACACACATTCGTGTTAAACAGTAAAAATTCTAAAATACAAAATTATAAATGGCCTGAAATATCGCATCTGTGTATAAGATGTCACTAGTAAACGAAGCAGGGTTCTCCGTTCACTGGAGAGCAGAGGACAGTATCGGTGGAGTTGGGTACATAGCCAGGCTATAGCGAAGTTTACAGACTTAACAGAACGTTCAAAAGGATGTCTGGTCTTCTGTCTAGATAAGCTCAACCTAAGAGCTATAAAATATTGACAAGTTGCAAAACAAAGAATGGGCACTTTATTAGGATAAAGTCTCGCCTGGAGTACCAGCTTTTTCCTAGTCAATAGGTAGTACATTTTAGAAAGCGTCGAGACCCTGGCGTCGTTAACGAGTGACAATTTCCACACTGGTAGGATGCTGGGAAGCAGTCTCCGTGGCGTTATGGACAGAAACATTGTTGAACACATTGGCAATTTAGTCACCACTGTCAAATTCGTCAGATGTTTATATTCATCTTTGTACTCTTGACTCTCTGAAGGAGCATTGGTACTCTTCAGTTGAACTGAAGGGGGCCTGGCACCCTTTGGCTGAAATGAATGTTCACTGGGACTCTCTTTTGGCTTTTGCCACTGGGTGCTTTCAGTGGTTTCAGCTGCTAACCAATCTCTTGACATCTACACAATCAGGAATTCGTAAGCATGTTCTAGGGCAGAAACGCAGCTGTTAATAATCACACTAAATTAACCACTGTTAACGCTCAGCTGAAGATTAATCGCTAACTCGCGGCTGTATTCCATCAGCTACTGGAAGGGCTGTTGGAATACGAAAAACCATTAGTAGTATTTTTTTTTCTGGACCAAGGACACCATCATTCAGACACAAAGGCAAAAGAACTTTCATCTAGCTGAATCTCACGTTTGGAAAACTCCACGAGATTCGACCTTTACAGTGATTCACATGCTCATGTCTCCCTCACCTCTCCACCTACATTTATTTTCATTTCCCATGTACTCTTTACAGACATGAAAAATAAATCTTTGTCCCCAAACGAAACATTCTGCTTTTGTTTCTTCGTTTTGCATTTTTTACGGTATTATATACATCTTATACCAAAGATATTGGTACTAGGTAAATCCCCTTCGTCTGGTAATTTGGTGATTCTTCTCTTGTGCTGGTAATTTGGTGATTCTTCTCTTCTTGTGCTGGTAACTTTGTGAGTCTTCTCTTCTTGTGCTGGTAACTTGGTGATTCTTCTCTTGTGCTGGTAGCTTGGTGATTCTTTTCCTATGTTGAAAGCTTTGGTGATTCTTTTCTTGTGCTGGTAACTTGGCGAGTCTTCTCTTCTTGTGCTGGTTACTTGGTGATTCTCCTTGTGTGCATAAACTTGGTGATCCTTGTGTAATAAAAATAATGTTTACAATACTGGGCAGCAGGTATAGGACGACTTGCCTGTCTGTCTCGGCTCAAGAATGGAACCTGAGTCCCTTCGCCTGTAAGCCCACGAACATGAGTTAACAAGGGTAGCTACACTGGTGGTACCAGTAATTTCATGCTACCTGTGTACTCTATGTCATGGGGTTTTGTGTGCTCCGAGAAAGACTGACAGCGAGAGTGGCAGAACATTTGACTGACGTCGACGGGACGACGTGGATTTGGGCCAACGGGAAGCTCTTGTCATATGAAAAGCGAATAATTTGTTTTGGGGGAAAGACAGATTCTTTTTTTTTTTTCATTCATATAAGCGTAAAAATTGGTTAATGACTGTCAAATAGCGAACAAAATGACAGACAATGGAACATGACAGCGTGGGTCAGTTACTCTGACGAGGACTCGTACTGAATTTTCCTGACGTATCTGTGACACACCTGAAGCTAGATTCGAGAGTTCTTGTACTCGTATGGCAAGGTATGAAATAAGACTCTATGGTTAGCTGCCTGATTAATCAGGCTGTTCCTGCTAATACCTCGCATGTCTACATAGGCATCATAATCTGACTAATCTAATACACGCAGAAAGTATTATTTCAAGTTTCTCTTGAAAGCTTCTAGGATTGCTAATGCAATATATACTATATCGGCCGGTGGAAAGTTTTCAATAAATTGGAAGTCATATAATAGGCTACACTGGCCTAATTATTTTATCTCGAAATGAAGGAATACTATCATAAAAAATACTATCATAAGATAGTTCCTGATCAGCCGGGGTGTGGTGCTTACTTTGAAGTGAGTGATGCTGAGCTGACCAGGCCATCAGCCAGGATGCTTGGCCGGGAACGAAATTACGAAGGAAGGGGGGCGATGACCCCTAGAACAAATAACATGTATTCCTTGAAATACTCAACATCATCAAGGTTGTAAATGGCTTGATGATACCAACAAGCTGTGAATTAAAGACACTGCACAGTTTATAACATTTTTTTAAAGGAAATGTTTTGGCATGTATGTTTAGATCATTAAAACAATTCTATACCTGCGACAGGTTTCGAGAGTTTTTATATTCTCGTGACCTTGCCTGAGGCCAGAATACTTTGTGTACTGTTAAATTAGACACATGTGCAACTCTTGGGTATCTTTATTGAGGAAACGTTTCGCCACACAGTGGCTTCATCAGTCCTCCTGAAGAACAGGAGGAGAATGAGGTAAGCAGTCCCTCAGCCTTGAGTCGATGTGGTCAGTCCATCAATCTTGAATAGAATAAGGCATATGAGCGGAGAAGCAGCTTATAAACCGTATGGTAGGAGAGGTGCAGCAGTCGTAGGTGGTGTCACATTTGTCCAATGTGGAAGTAGGTCGTGCCCAAGGGTTAGGCAAGCGAAGAATTCCCAAGTATTAAGATCCCAAGAAGTTGCAGTGTCTGACAGGATTGTAGATGAATGGTTCAGAACCGACACGTTGTTAAATTAGACACATGTGCAACTCATGTGCATATGTGTCTAATTTAACAACGTGTCGGTTCTTTGAACCATTCATCTATACTCTGTGTACTGTCTGATTAACCATGTTATTATTGTTGCCAGCAGAGTCACACACTCGGAACTTGTTGTAGAAATTGATTAAGGTTCCTCTTGATTATTATAGTCACGAGGAAGCGCTGAACTCGCACGAGTAATGCATAGCCAGGGAACTTGGTGGTATCCAGGTTTGAGTCAAAGGGAGAGTATGGTATAAATCTTGGTAATAGATACCTACAAAGTGGTTTAGAAAGACACCTGAGAAAACACTAGGACATATTTGTTAGAAAACGTTATGGTCTTGAAACCTTGATCAAGGTCTCAGTACAGAAACGTTTTCTAATAAATATATCTGTGTGTTTGCTCAATTGTCTTTTTAAACCATAGGGAGAGTAGCGTCAGTTTATTAGATCAAGAGCCCTTCACCAGCATCAAGGTACAACCCTAGGTAGCAGTTGCAGCTTGAAACCTAAATATGCAACCGGAAGATTACAAAAAAAAAAAAATAAAAAAATAAACTCAAGTTATATAATTAAGTTCTCTTTCCCGTGGTCTTGGTGTTTGTGTGTTGGCGCGTAAGAGCTGCCTCTGACACCAGCGGGATCTGATCCAAAGTTTCGGAGAATTTAAAACTCCTAATAAAACACCAACACGCTTTTACTGCAACGGATGACTCTGACAACTGGAACCCGTAACAAGAGAACAAAAATCATTAGGACACAGGCGGACAGAAATGATGAAGAAAGTTTCAAACACGAGCCCCTCTTTTCCCACCCACTCCCCACACACACGCGCACACAAGCACGCACTTACACACTAACCCAAGCACATACGCACACGCTAACCCGAGTACACATACGCACATAAATACTCACGTACCCACACATGTGATCACAAACACGCACACACACATAGGAGATTTTAAAGGAATTAAACCTGACGACCTTGGCAGAGAGAGCAAAGGGGATACGATTTGCTACATATAAAATCCCATGCAGAACTGATAAGGCAGATAGGGACAGAGTGTTTGAATTAAGAGAACCAGGATCAAGGAACACATATGGAAGATGAACACAGATGAACTACAGGGATGCCAGGAAATATTTCTTTAGTCTCAGGTGGTTGAGAGGTGGAATAACCTATACGAGGTAGTCGTAGAGGCAAACTTTAATACACAGCTTGAAGAGTAGATATAGCAAGGCCCCTTAACTAGAAGCCGGTAATGATAACCAAAGTGGTCTAGGCGGGGCCAGGAGCTGAGTACACCCTCCTGAAAAGCGTAAATCAGTGACACAGAGAGAGAGAGAGAGAGAGAGAGAGAGAGAGAGAGAGAGAGAGAGAGAGAGAGAGAGAGAGAGAGAGAGAGAGAGAGAGAGCGAGAGACTTCTGCAGGAGCACTGCAGAAGGCTTACTGTGCCAAGCCAGCACTGAGAACACATGCAGACTCTCTAGAACTAGTTTGTCAAGTTACCACAGAACTGGTGGGGTTCAAACCATGGCAATCGCTTTTTCACGATTTCCTAAGTTTTGCTAACATATATTTGATCTGTTAAGGTTGCTGCAGATCAGGTTCCTCCAACGCAAATTTGGCTATTATAGGAATTAGTCTCCACTGTTACTTCAGTGACTGAAATTTCTTGAGAATCGACTATAGTCGATTCAGTGACTCCTCCATGTGAAAGTGAAACTTGAGTTCGTTTGACTGAGTACTTAACACACGTGCATGTGATGGAAATGGGCAGTTTTCTTGACTGTATCAAACAGCACGTTTTAGTTCGGCTAACCTTTTAGAGAGAGAAAAAAAGATACAACATGCAAAGCCCAGGACATTTTATTGGTAACGTTGCGGTAGTAGGACCTCGGTCAAAGGTCCCTTTTAAGGCGAAACGTTTTCAATAAAATGTTCTCGTGTTTGCCATTTGTGTGTCTTTTTTCCAACTTTTTGTCAATATCACATAGCATTTTTACCAACTAGTCGCTTGTTCAGACCACGTCCCGTCTCTCTTAGGTACACTGTTACGAAAGAAAAATCAGTGAATTACTGACTTGGATTAAGAGGACAGACTGTATATTGCATTTAATTAAGTGGTGGAGGCTCGATACCTGGTCAGTTAAGTGGGGCCGGATCTCTGACCGTCCAAGCTGTTAGTGAACACTCCGGTGTGTAGTTATGTCGCGTGCTGACGGAGGATCGAGCCTCCACAACTCCATCTAAGCGCATCGGCACCCTGTACTCCACACACAGGTCACATCGTCCACGTTAATAAAAATCAATTATTGATCTTTATTAATTGTGGGAGCGTCCGACAATTAACCTGAATGATTCCTCACTAAAATTTCTGATTAGCCAAGGAACTTGAGCTAACTTCCTTTCCCCTGGATTAAATCAAATTAATCTCCATTTTCCAGGCCCCTGTGAACCCTACGGCTTTAGTGCTTCCGTATAAAAATAATAAAAGCCCGAAATTTGTTCAGTATAGTCAAACCATACCACGGGCGGGATTTGAACCCGCGGTCAGAGAGTCTCAAAACTCCAGATAGTGGCTAACGCGACGGTCTAGAGTTTTGAGACTTTCTGACCGCGGGTTCAAATCCCGCCCGTGGAATGGTTTGTTTGCAATCGTGTCATTACGATTTCGTGAGTCTTGTTCAATATAGTCATTTTGAGAGAAACTATGACTCAGCAAAATCTTGCCCTGCCCTGCCCTGCCCCCCTGCCCTGTCCTGTCTTGCCCTGCCCTACCTTCCCCTCCCTTCCAGTCCCCTCCCCTTCTCTCTCTCTCTCTCTCTCTCTCTCTCATGCCTCTTATTCCCACTTATCTCCCTCTCGATAATGCCCCCTCATCTCCCACTCGATAATGCCCCCTCATCTCCCACATTCCCTTTCTCCCTCGTTAAAGATGATTTCTTTGTTTTATATAAATCTTTTAATGGTCCATCAAAAGGCATCTATGCCGTTGATATCGTTAATTCCACTACTCAGCACTTCATTCCCAACAACCAAAATATGCACACAGTATATAACCTCAACACCAGCACCACCACAACACAACATTACACCACCAACACCTCAGTACCAGCACAACCACAACACATCATTAGAATACCAACACCAACATAATACATCATAACACCACCAGCACCACCACAACACATCACACCAGCAGCACCTCAATACCAGCACAAACACAACACATCATTAGAATACCAACACCACCATAATACATCATCATAACACCACCACCTCAACACCAGCACCACCACAACACATTACACCACCACCTTCATGCAGCCATCTCTCCCCTAAACTTAAACTCCAAACACTTTACCAGAATATTAAAAACAGACAATCTTGCTAATAAAAATTCTGGTGTTTTTCCAGGTCAAGCTGGCTCACCTGATACAAAAAAACTGCAATGACAAGAAGAATGGATTGAAAACTGGAAAAAAAGTACATCAAGATTTACAAGAGGCGAGGTCTGAGACAGGGCCCGGGGGCTGTGACCCCGAAATCGCCTACATATAGTAGGAAGATCCCGGAAAACAGGAAGGCCGGTGACTAGTGGTATACACAATATACAAGGGAGGTACTCGAGAGCCTGGTCACTTGTACTCTGCTTCAACAACTTACTGGAATGAAAAATTAGAGAACAATGTGTCAATGTAAGTGGACCAAGACATTTCAAAATATATCAGCAGGTATCTGAAAAGTGCCGGAACGAAGATAGAAATTCTCAAGAAGAACCTGACCACCTTTTCTCTATAACTGCTAGCTCAACGGCGATGTTATGGCTATGTGAGCTTACAGGCTGCTAGCACAAACAGCATGGTTAACCATGCAATTAACAGGGAAGCCTAACCTCAAGCTGAGCTACAGGGCAACAAGAACCCTCCTAAGCGGCAACAGGTAACAGGTAATCATGTTAAAACGCTAAACCCAAGAGGTGATACAGCGCCTAGAGAATGGGAGGTAATCAGTTCTGGTCTTAGAGCACCTCTGAATTCATGAATCAAGAACACTTCGCCGGCATCAAGGTACCCCCGCTTTTTCCCCCGAATGGGACTAGTGATATGGATTAGGGTTTTAGTGGAGACAGACTGAATGTATTGTGGTCCCGTGATGAATGAAGAGAGAACAGACGAAGGATAGAACACTCTACCTCGTCATTCTCTATGTATCACTATTTAAATATCAACTTTTTTTCATCTCTCTCTCTGTCTCTCTCTCTCTCTCTCTCTCTCTCTCTCTCTCTCTCTCTCTCTCTCTCTCTCTCTCTCTCTCTCTCTCTCTCTCTCTCTTTCCTACACTCAGCCTTAAAAGCAAGACGAGCACATACTCCTTAACCCACTGCAGCCTCATGCTGCCTCCTGGTTTTCAGTACCGCCCCTTGGTTTTCAGAGCCGTACCCTGGTTTTCAGTGCCTCCCTTTGGGTTTTAGGGTCGTACCCTGGTTTTCAGTGCCACCCACTAACCCTCAGTGCCACCCGTTGGCACTGAGGGTGGCAGCTGGTGCCGGAAATACCAGCTGGATGATGAGAATCGGGATAACACTATAATGGTCTGATTGCAACCTGATTGTGTCCCGGCCCATCGATGCCTCTGAGGGGCTCTTGATCCACAGAACTAAACCTTTTTCATTTTTCCTTGGATCGAACCTAATTGTCTCCAGTTTCCCAACAACTGCATGACCCCAACGGGTTTAGCTATTCTCTAGAAATGAAAAAAGGAAAGCTACCTCCAGGACAGGTGGGAGGGAGGTTACCACTACCTCCAGGACAGGTGGGAGGGAGGCTACCACTACCTCCAGGACAGGTGGGAGGGAGATTACCACCACCTCAAGGACAGGTGGGAGGGAGGTTACCACTTCCTCCATTACAGGTGGGAGGGAGATTACCACTTCCTCCATTACAGGGGGGAGGGAGGCCGCCACTACCACCAGTACAGGTGGTAGGGAGGTTACCACTACCTCTAGGACAGGTGGGAAGGAGGCTACCATTATCTCTAGTACATGTGTGAGGGAGGTTACCACTACCTCCAGGATATGTGGGAGGGAAGTTACCACTACCTCCACTACAAGTGGGAGGGAGGTTACAACTACCTCCAGTACAGGTGGGAGGGAGGTTACAACTACCTCCAGTACAGGTGGGAGGGAGGTTACAACTACCTCCAGTACAGGTGGGAGGGAGGTTACAACTACCTCCAGTACAGGTGGGAGGGAGGCTACAACTACCTCCAGCACAGGTGGGAGGGAGGTTACAACTACCTCCAGTACAGGTGGGAGGGAGGCTACAACTACCTCCAGTACAGGTGGGAGGGAGGTTACAACTACCTCCAGTACAGGTGGGAGGGAGGCTACAACTACCTCCAGTACAGGTGGGAGGGAGGTTACAACTACCTCCAGTACAGGTGGGAGGGAGGTTACAACTACCTCCAGTACACGTAGGAGGGAGGCTACAACTACCTCCAGTACAGGTGGGAGGGAGGTTACAACTACCTCCAGTACACGTGGGAGGGAGGCTACAACTACCTCCAGTACAGGTGGGAGGGAGGCTACAACTACCTCCAGTACAGGTGGGAGGGAGGCCGCCACTAGTCACCTCTCTCAGATATCAGTATCGTATACATTTCATTTAATATATACATCCCAGCTAGCTAATGCATACACCCAGCTTCACTAATAGCTATTTCTAGCAGCATACATCGTTATCACGTACATCTCGTCTCGTTAATATACACACCGTCTCGTTAATATAAATTTATTCTCGATAACATATACAGGTATTTCCAATAACATACACATCCCGTCTCACTACTAAATGCATCCCATTGCGCTAATTCACTTGTCCTGTCTAGCTAATCCACATATTCCATCTCGTTAGTTTACATATTTCATTTGCTTGATTCAAATATTCCATCTCTTGAATTCACATATTCTGTCTCGTTATTTCATAAATCTCATCTCGCTAACAAATATTTTGCTGGCACACACGAACGGCAATCATTATTTCACTGTAAGTTTCAGAATCCGGGTTGAAATTCAGGGTTGGAGGTTCAAGCTTCTACCATTTCTTGTGCTGAATGGCTTTCACAAATTCAGCACTTCATGAAAGTGCAATTTTTTTGCACTATGCAACCGGCTGACACACACACACACACACACATACAGGAAGTGGAACAATCTGGAGAGCAAAGTGCTGGAGGCAGGAGCCATACATAGCTTTATGAAGAGGTACGATAAAGCTCTTGGAGCAGGGGGAGAGTGGACCTAGTAGTGAAGGGGGTCAGAAGCTGTAACTTGACCCCTGCAACCACAAATAGGTGAATACATACATACACAACTTGGAGAGTGCTGTAGTGAAGGAAGGAGTCATACATAGCTTTATGAAGAGGTACGAAAAAGCTCTTGGAGCAGGGAGTGAGTCTAGTAACGACCAACGAAGAGGCGGGGCCAGGAGCTTCGAATCGACCCCTGCAACCACAAACAGATGAGTACAAATAAGCGAGTACTCAGGGGGAGCATAAATTAAACATGGCGAGCCGCACCCGCAGACTAAACGACTCCGCCCACGCTGCGATCTGCATATCTCGTTTCCCGTTTAACAGTAGGGCGTTCAAGGGAGCCTTCCCAGGACCCACAGTTTCGCTTTTGTTTCATCACGTTCTCTCGGGAAGGTGCAGTCCTCAGGTGCCAGTCTCCATATCAACTCACAAGGAAAAACTCAACAAGTGAACCAAACAGTGCCAGACTCAGCTCTTACCATTTAAGCAGATTTTATCCCCGAGTTTGACACAGAGATGATGGATCAACACACAACACCGATCCCGCTCCTTCCTTACCTGAAACAATAATAAAAAAAACAAAAATAAATAAAATGCAAAAGAGCACTTACCCAAAACAAGGAACAAAATTTCTGGAGAAAAAATCAGAGAAAGGAAAACACAATGAAGAGAAATGCAGAGAGCAGAGATTGGCTCTGTCCGCCGTACTTCCCTTCTCCAAACTTATAGGCTAAGGACGAGGCTAACAATAGACTAGCGGGCCATCTGAGTCCGTCCGTGAGGCTCTCGATTAAGTGTGAGGGCAGCGAGGAAATCTTGAGGCAGAATTTGAATAAGAGTTTACGAGAAGCGTGGAGCGGCTAGCAGAGAGTGGGTACGGTACCCACACCGGAGCTATTAACAGAGTGGATACAGTACCCACACCAAGACAGAAAGAAAACCCGCTTCTGGCTGACTGTGTTGGGGTGGGTCAATGAATTATTAATGGGGAAGTGCTAAAGTCGTAGGAGTCACACAGTGCCTGGGAAATAGGCAATTAGATTTGATCCAAGGAGCGAAAGGGTATCTCCTCATGGACTGAGGTAAGATATCAGGGAAAATGTAGAACTTAATAAAGCTCTACATAGAGCGAAACGTCGTATCAATAAAGGCTGGTTGTAAAACGTGTCTTTCCTTCAAAATAAAAACTCTTGGGCTGACAAGTGGGTGAGGGATTTTGATTTGCTCCTTTTGTTTATAATTCATTAGAATACTTTTTGACATCACCAGTTTCTGATATCACCAATTTCTTACATTTATTACTGACGTCACCAATTTCTGACATCAGTTACTGACATCACTAGATTGTTACTACCACCAATTATTTACTATCGTAATAAATTCATAGATATATTACGAAAATTACGACAACAAAACAAGACAGCAATTCAAACTAGGGCCCTTGATCCAAGTAACCAGAGATACCTCCCATTGACCAGGTGCTGCATGAACCCTACGTGTGTAGAGCTTCCCCACGATTATAATAAGAATTAATCAGTGTCATTTATTCACACTCAACAAATCATAGCCATAATAAATTCCAAGTTATTTACACTAAAAAAAATTTAAACGAAAGGGGAAATATCCCTAATATTTAGGACGAAAGAGGGCCAGTGCTCAGTGGAGAGAGGGCAACGCCTTCCCGTGTTGAGTGTAGATGACAGAGTAGGTTTTGCAGGGAAGTAGGATAGTCGTCATATTTCATGAAGCACTAAACCTATATGGGTTATTCAACATTAGGAGAGGTGGAAGATCGATCCACACTATAAAGAACGATACATATACAATGTATTAGTAATGGACATTATGATATTTTCAGTGCCAGCAAGAAAAGATATTTTATTTTTACCATAAAGATTCTTCTGTCACTAGTATATTGGTTACATTACTCTTACAAACTTTAATTCCTCGAGATTCAGCTTTTACATAGCAGGAGCAAGCAGCCTTCCAAGCAGGAACTATGTAGAGTTTTCTGCAGTGCCGAGACCTGGAACGATGTGGATAGCATATGCAACTCTCAAAGCCTGTACCGTGCTGCCATATTCTTCCTCTGTGCATTTCCATGCGAGCAATGACACAAAGGTATCAAAGGATTTGGTTATCAATATCGTAAACCTGAGACACACCGAGATGTCTTGCCTGAGCTCCTTGCAGGCGAGGCCAATATCAGCGTTGTGGTGGAAGCTCTCTACAGTGGGTAGTGGAGAACACCGACTTTGTTTATAATATAAAGAACTGATCTCTCTTGATGTGCATATACTGTGACAACCAATATATATATATATATATATATATATATATATATATATATATATATATATATATATATATATGGTATCTCATTAAATACAGAGCTTAGAATTTAGTTAAATCTCAATTTTATAAATTAGAATATCATTGACTAGGGTGTATGACGTGCAGTTTATACAATAGGGTTTAAATCTACTAGATCAAGCAAGTGGCAGACAGCAACAAATGGTAATGACGCTAGTTGTTGGCTGTTTGCAAATATGAACCATGTTCATGTAATCCATGTTAAACTCTGTCACCCGGAGTTCTGGTTTGAAGGCCGATGCAATGTGAACTGTTATCAGAATGGTGACCTCTAGGTGTGCTGTGGAATTCTGACTTAAGTACGTTTATTCTCTTCTCTGAGGATAAGGGTCCCCAGTCCAGTCCAGTCCAGAGGGCTGAGGAAGGGTTGTTGAGGTGGTTCGGACATGTAGAGAGAATGGAGCGAAACAGAATAACTTCAAGAGTGTATCAGTCTGTAGTGGAAGGAAGGCGGGGTAGGGGTCGGCCTAGGAAGGGTTGGAGGGAGGGGGTAAAGGAGGTTTTGTGTGCGAGGGGCTTGGACTTCCAGCAGGCATGCGTGAGCGTGTTTGATAGGAGTGAATGGAGACAAATGGTTTTTAATACTTGACGTGCTGTTGGAGTGTGAGCAAAGTAACATTTATGAAGGGATTCAGGGAAACCGGCAGGCCGGACTTGAGTCCTGGAGATGGGAAGTACAGTGCCTGCACTCTGAAGGAGGGGTGTTAATGTTGCAGTTTAAAAACTGTAGTGTAAAGCACCCTTCTGGCAAGACAGTGATGGAGTGAATGATGGTGAAAGTTTTTCTTTTTCGGGCCACCCTGCCTTGGTGGGAATCGGCCAGTGTGATAATAAAAAATAATAATATATATATATTATATATATGTATGTATATGTATATATATATATATATATATATATATATATATCGGCCGTTTCCCACCAAGGCAGGGTGGCCCGAAAAAGAAAAGCTTTCATCATCATTCACTCCATCACTGTCTTGCCAGAGGCATGCTGACACTACAGTTATAAAACTGCAACATTAACACCCCTCCTTCAGAGTGCAGGCACTGTACTTCCCATCTCCAGGAATCAAGTCCGGCCTTCCGGTTTCCCTGAATCCCTTCATAAATGTTACCTTGCTTACACTCCAACAGCACGTCAAATACTAAAAACCATTTGTCTCCATTCGCTCCTATCTAACACGCTCACGCATGCTTGCTGGAAGTCCAAGCCCATCGCACACAAAACCTCCTCCAACCTCCCTCCAACCTTTAATATGCCGACCCTTACCCCGCCTTCCCTCCGCTACAGACTTATACACTCTCGAAATCATCCTATTTCGTTCCACCCTCTCTACATGTCCATACCATCTCAATAACCCCTCTTCAGCCCTCTGGATAATTGTTTTGGTAATCCCGCACCTCCTCCTAATCTCCAAATTACGGATTCTCTGCATCATATTTACACCACACATTGGCCTCAGATATGACATCTCCACTGACTCCAGCCTACTCCTTGTTGCAACATTCACAACCCATGCCTCATAAACATACAAGAGCGTTGATATAACTATACTCTCATACATTCCCCTCTTTGCCTCCGTGGACGAAGTTCTTTGTCTCCACAGACTCCTCAGTGCACCACTCACGTTTTTTTCCCTCGTCAGTTCTATGATTCTCGTCATCCTTCATAGACCCATCTGCTGACACGTCCACTCCCAAATATCTGAGCACATTCACTTCCTCCATACTCTCTCCCTCCAATCTGATATCCAGTCTTCCGTTACCTAATTTTTATCCTAATCACCTTACTCTTTCCTATATTTCCTTCTTTTATATACCCTACCAAGCTCATCAACCGACCTCTGCAACTTCTCTTCAGAATCTCCCAAAAGCACGGTGTCATCAGTAAAGAGCAACTGTGAAAACTCTCACTTTGTGTTACATTCTTTATCTTTTAACACCACATCTCTTGCCAACACCCGAGCATTCACTTCTCTTGCAGCTTCATCTAGAAATATATTGAACAACCACGGTGACATCACACATCTCTAAGGCCTACTTTTACTGGGAAGTAATCTCCCTCTCGCCTACATACTCTAACCTGAGCCTCACTATGATATATATATATATATATATATATATATATATATATATATATATATATATATATATATATATATATATATATAATGAAAACTAAATAAAAACGCCAGATACGCCTCAGTGAACGTGACCACTGGTCGAGGGTGAGACTCCCCAAATATAATGACAACATCCTTCGTCTTACGGTGGTTTGTGAGCCCCTAGTTCCCCGATCCCAGTCTCAGTCACTAAGGGCCCGGGTCAGGTTACTACTTGCTGCCGTATACTTTGTGCCCTACACCTTGTGCGCTATGTCTGGCTCCTTATTCCTCTATTTCTAGTCGAGCATCCACTTCTTGACTTCATTCCTTTGACTTATTAGAATACGTTTTCGAGAGGAACTCTTCTGAGACTAGACATCACGGCTGAGAGCCTGGTCAACTAGGCTGTTACTATTAGCTATCCACAGATCTACATACCAGTCATGAGGAATGTGAGGGACTTAGGATAACAGCAGCGTTACCCCAACTGCAAAGAAACCAATGATCTGGATAACTAGAATCTTAAAACAAACATGCTAATACAGCGATGATGCTCTTTGTGTCAGTTCTGTGCTCTCTAGACTGCAGTGTTGCTACCCACTAACATTCCCTTTTACGGCAGGCGAAATTATTTATAGGCAGAATTTACAATGAACCTTCGCTCCCCGCATAAATTCGGTCTAGCAACTGTTACTGGGAACGCTAGTAGTTCTTTGAATTGTACTCTCCGTTAAATGTGGAATTTCACGAGTGCATGGGCATGCTGCGAATTTCCTGTTGAGTATGGGTAGGAGTATGTCAAATTTTGGAGATAGGAGGATTTTGAATCTCACTGATCATTCATTGAAATGTCGATCATTAGTTTCATTAATGACTCACTAAATACAGAATTGTATTGTGACTTCAATATTTCTCTAGTTTTTTTTCTTATCGTCAGTGTCAATTCTGTCTTCTTTAAGCAAGGACCTGATACAGGATGTCAATTCGTTCCCTTGATTTTGCATGTGAGAAAAAGTATTATGGATTTCTTTCAATTTCATATATTGCTATTTGCTCCCTCCGCCTCTCCTGGACTTCGCACGATTCAATTTGAGCTCAGTCTTTTCCATTTCTCTAGCTGGTGTTTATCTTAGTTCTTCAGATAGTCTGGAACCATTGAGAAGTTATGTGATTCTTCGTCTTAAGAATTGCTCTCTCTTTCCAACTTGCATCTTCTCTTTCCTCTCAACAGTATATCCTCTGACTACACTTTTAGTGTCAATGAGTTAATCCGTCCGAGACACTTGGTCGAATCGATAAGTAGAATCTCTTCACATATTAATAGAAAAATCAACAGACCTCTAACTTCACGAAAGAGCGTGTTAAGTTCCTCAAACCAGTTCCAGATCAGTCAGGCAGTGGTACCTTCGCTAGACTGCGTGATGTTAGCACCCATTACCTATTAAGACACATGTGCAACATCTGGGTATCTTTATTGTAGACGTTTCGCCATCCAGTGGCTTTATCAATACAAATTCTAGGACATAACTTGAAGACAGTAGAACTATATACAGAAGATGAGGTAATCAGTCCCTCAACCTAGGAGTAGGTGCGAAGAGCACCATAGTCGTGGAGATTCTGAAGCAGAAGAAAGGAGCCTGGCGCTTATATAGTAACGTCAGGTGTAGCAGACGAGGGCATAGTCACTGGTAGGCGGGATTCCCCAGTGGAAGTAGGTCCTTCCCAAAGAGATGGGTTAGTTGTAATAGTAGTTGTCGTAGTCGTGAAGGTTATGTACATGTCCTCAGAATCAAGATTCCATGATGTTGCAGTGTCTGACAAGATGTGTAAGAATGGTATATAATACCAACAAGATAAAATTAAGACACATGTTGCACATGTGTCTTAATTTCATCTTGTCGGTATTATATACCATTCTTACACAACCCATTACCTAGGTGATCAGATCATCATTCAGAAGGCTTGGTCTGAGACCAGGTAGCGAGGGCGATGATCCCAGAATCGTTTTCAGATAACTTCCAAGTTTCCAGGTGTATAAATTCCCACATGCTCCTGGGAGTACACATGTTCCCTGGAGTATACACGTAAATGTGCTCTGAAGACCTGTCGTACCATCCTAGATTATTTCTCACTCAGCCTTCTCGCAATTCTTGTATTGAAGAAGTCTAGAATAGACGTTTTAAAATACCATAAAAACGAAAAATGCACCTTGCTTACCTCCTTGTTTTAAAGAGATGAGTCTCTTACGCTGGCACCTCGTTCTATTATATATATATATATATATATATATATATATATATATATATATATATATATATATATATATATATATATATATATATAGAATGTTACGAGGAGAAGGCTGGAGGCAGTGGAGATGTCATGTCTGAGGGCAATGTGTGGTGTGAATATAATGCAGAGAATTCGTAGTTTGGAAGTTAGGAGGAGGTGCGGGATTACCAAAACTGTTGTCCAGAGGGCTGAGGAAGGGTTGTTGAGGTGGTTCGGACATGTAGAGAGAATGGGAGCGAAACAGAATGACTTCAAGAGTGTATCAGTCTGTAGTGAAAGGAAGGCGGGGTAGGGGTCGGCCTAGGAAAGGTTGGAGGGGAGGGGGTAAAGGAGGTTTTGTGTGCGAAGGGCTTGGACTTCCAGCAGGCATGCGTGAGCGTGTTTGATAGGAGTGAATGGAGACAAATGGTTTTTAATACTTAACGTGCTGTTGGAATGTGAGCAAAGTAACATTTATGAAGGGGTTCAGGGGAAACCGGCAGGCCGGACTTGAGTCCTGGAGATGGGAAGTACAGTGCCTGCACTCTGAAGGAGGGGTGTTAATGTTGCAGTTTAAAAACTGTAGTGTAAAGCACCCTTCTGGCAAGACAGTGATGGAGTGAATGATGGTGAAAGTTTTTTCTTTTTCAGGCCACCCTGCCTTGGTGGGAATCGGCCAGTGTGATAATAAAAAAAAAATAATATATATATATATATATATATATATATATATATATATATATATATATATATATATATATATATATATATATATATATATATATATATCTTGTTTTTTCTGTCTGAGAAAGCGTTGGTGGGTGCACACCAGCTATGCACAGCTCGTCCTCTTAAAGCTGTACACTCAGTTATTCTCTCAGCTCCCCCAAGTAAGTTCTCCCACAGGCTGAGGGAGATGAGAAGTAACGTGCCTCGCCTGATGAACACGTAAATTTATTTATAAACGATGTAGAAAATAGAAAGAAGGATTTTTTTTTTAGGCGAGATTCAAAATTATGGAATGACTTACGAAATCGTAATTACACGATTGTGTACTGCGTCATAATTAAGGGTATTTCTGATTGTACAGCAGTGGTTTAGTACGTGAGTGAAAGAGAGAGAGACAGAGAGAAAGAGAGAGACAGAGAGAGAGAGAGAGAGAGAGAGAGAGAGAGAGAGAGAGAGAGAGAGAGAGAGAGAGAGAGAGAGAGAGAGAGAGAGAGAGACAGAGAGAGAGACAGAGAGACAGAGAGAGAGACAGAGAGAGAGACAGAGAGAGAGACAGAGAGAGAGACAGAGAGAGAGACAGACAGAGAGAGACAGAGACAGATATTCACCACTCGGTATAAAGCTGCATGCTACCTGTTCACCACCAACCAAGAATACTATAATTCACAATACGGACATATAATGATTAGGGGTAAAGTCTAGGTATATATGAAGTGAGACATACACCCCTATCACGTGTGTATGCGCTGTTGCTCCTAGTGCATACACATCAAAAGAGAGATGCTCCTCAGAATATGCGTGAAGTATGTTGATTGGTTAATGGGGACTTAAAGCCTCTCAATTACACGAAGATCATTAAAGCTACATGTCGCCTGTTCCCCATCAGTTGAGAATATTTAAATCCTTAAATATGGATTAAAATAAACTCGCTGTATATACAATGGTGTATATATATATATAAACATCACGAAATGGTTGGTGACTTAATAAATGACGTGACTAATATGACCCTGAACAGTATTAATCAAATTATTATGTAAAATATTATTATACCTAACTAATTTTGTCATTCACCAGTGTGAGAGAAATTATTTTTAAACCAGTCGAAATACATTTAAAAAAATCGAGAAATCATAAATCTTGGACAAAACATTGTGGTGGTCTGGAAGACCGTACATACTGTTTGTACCAAAGATTAAACTAAACAAAAAGATAGTGGCAGGCTTTAAAAACAACAACAGGAGTGTCCTGACTTTATTTATTTTACGGAGGAGGGAGGCGGCAGAGGCCAGCAATAACACGGTACCTAAGTACGTTCTACACCATACGTTTCCCGTATGCTTTCTGAGAGACCGGGCTACGCCATTCCTTACGGGTCATCTGCTCATAGTCATTCTGTGGGAACACGAACCTTACCTACCATGCCCTGCTACTCTTTCCCTTACGGCTCATCTGCTGGTAGTCATCCCGTGGGAAAGTGACCCTTCGCTGCCACACGTGCAGGGGCTATTCCACACGCCACGGTAAACAATATTACACTGCAACTATAGCCGACACACGCACATTACTCCATTTGCGACCCTCCGGCCAGCCAAAACGACCGAGAATGTCTCCTTTCGTCGACCTTACGATCTCGTACAGTCCCAGTCAACGACCTGATGACCTCGAAGACGATGGTTTTCCCCGTGACCTTTGCGGAAAACGAGATCCCGAAATCCAGCCTCTGAAAATCCCGAAATGTTCATTTAAGGCAAAACGTTGGTTTTCTACGGTATGGATAAAGAAAAAATCAACACCGTGGCTGCAACAATTTGCAATTAACACAAGCTAGAGAAGCTGCTGTAAACTGGCCGAGTGGGCAGGCGGGAATTATGGAAGATTTAATGAGTGTAAGGAAATGTGAAGAATGGTAAGAGTTGCCTTGGAGGGATATTAGATTTTCCTACCTATCCAAAATTAGCTTATGTAGACAAATCAGCCTCGGTTAGTCTAGCAGGAAAACAACGTTGTAATTTAGGCAGACAAGCTGAAAAATATCTGTAACCTGCTCTCCAAAGGCACAGAGTTGCTTTTAAAAACTATCTTTAATTCGTCAATAAACACTCGTTCTCTTAGGAGAATGGGTTGAAATCCGCAGCTGAGGCGCCGGGTTGGGCGGGAGTGCTCTCTAGGACACAACGTCTGACCAACGCCACTGCCAATTTCCTCGCTTTATTCAGGAACCCTAATCCCATCCTGGGCTCGTCCCTCTATCAGATGTTCTCATCTCTATTCACGAGGGCTCTGTCTGTTCAGGGCGTCCAGCTGCTGCCTCACTTTCAGTCCAGGGCTTTCTACTGCTGCTTAACGTTCAGTTCAGGGCTTTGCGCTACCGCACATTCTGTTTAGGACTTCCTCATGTTGTCTCACGTTCAGCATAGGTGAGCTTTCTCTGTTCAGGCTTTCACTCTGCTGTTCAGCTCTGTCTCTGTTCAGTGTGTCCTGCTAAGCACTGTCTCCTGCTCAACACACCAGTTCTCTCTCAGATAAAGGTTCCCTGCTGCTGCCGTTCGTTCACATTCTGGATATCGTTCACTACACGAGCACAGTAAAGCCATTAAAGACTCCAACGACAGAATCTGCACACAGGGATTACAAACGATTATGTAATGGACACACACATGGAAGCTGTAGTAGTACTTTGCCCAGAGATACTATTATATTTCCAGGTATATACACGATACTCTGGTCATTAGGTATGAATGCCGGGGTTATCAGACAGCGCCCCTCCACGATCTTGGCTTAGAGAGGGAAAATTATTTTTGCTAAACAAGCGTAAATTCAGTGTTGCAGTTAATATAATTCATTGGTGTTAAACTGTGCTAATTAAACTGATGCTGATTCAGGATAGGTTGGGTAGGATTAAGCTAAGTTATATTAGGGTAATTTTAACTGGGTTTAGGGAGGCAGGTGCAAATTTAGACTATTTATATACCATGTTAGTGCACACACACACACACACAGGGGTAAAGGGTGAGTACGACGGGTGAGTGTGAAGGACGAGGGTGAGTGTGAGTACCAGAATGTGTTAGCCTGAGTTTGTTGATCCTACAGAGGGACGAACACACTAATTATCTGAGCCAGGCACCTCATTAACATGTTAATTATCGGCGGAGCAGCGCTAGTGGACGTTGCCATACTCGCCTGCATCAAGTGCTGCTTTAAACCCTCCTTTACCACAGTCGCTAAAGATTTCTTTTAATTTTGATTCTAAAATGCGTTATTATTTATTCTTAATATTTTTTTTGTGTTTGTTCTTATTGTTTTTTCTATTATTCTATTGTTTTTGTTCCTGTCCTTTTTCTAGTTCTTGTTTTCGAAGTCTGGTCACAGTACTCACCCTCATCACCTAGGTCTGAGGTCCATCTATATTCACCTGTCTCTGAATCATCCTAAAAAACTCACCTAGCTTTGAGGTCACTACAGGACAGACCTATCTAATTCTATTCCTCTAAATCAAAATGAACTAAGAAACATTTACATCAGAACATCGGGGATGAAACTGTTAAACATAGTACTGTTTATCAGATATTTTACACACACACACACACACACACACATACACACGATAGAAGAGAGGGTTACTCTCTTCTGTCTCGTGTGTGTCGGTGTGTGACCAATAAATCGACACCTTTACGACTCTTGTTCCTTAACCTCTATAACAGAGCATTTTAGTACCGTTTACTATTTTCACTTAAAAACGAGTGGAATATGCGTAGTCTTAACTCGCTCAAGTATAGCATTTATTGAGGCAATGGTTCACCGCACAGTAGGAAATATCAGAAAATATATATAAAAAAAAATAATTCGAAATACGTACGCTCTCTCAACCTATTAAAAGGAGCAGTAATTATTCATTTGTTGAAATCATGAAAAGTAGTAACAATAAACTTTCTATAACCATGAAAAGTAAACACTATGCAGTTTCTCAGGCATTAATAGTAACAGTAATTGAATACCTCGAACCATGGATAGTAGGAGTTAATATACACTTTTTCAGACCATGAAAAGAAGGAATAAGAAGGCACTTTTTCTCAAGTTACGAAAAGTACGAGGAATTATACACCATCAGAATATAGAAAGTGTCTTTAAGACATATTAGAGTGAAGAGAGAAAGAGAGAGAGAGAGAGAGAGAGAGAGAGAGAGAGAGAGAGAGAGAGAGAGAGAGAGAGAGAGAGAGAGAGAGCGAGAGAGAGAGAGAGAGAATGATACTATACAAAATAAAAAAAAAAACTGAATTCGCATAACCCCAACTGAGTAAGTAAAAAGTTGAGAGAGCAGAGAAGAGAAAGAGAAGAGAAAAGAGAGAAAAGCATCTCCAAAGGCAGATTGCCAAGATAAGGAAGAATGTGAATTTTTCCTCCGACACGCTCTTGTCAGAGTATAGATGGTAAAAAAAAAAAAAACACTCAACATTCCCCTCAACACTCGCTGGTTTGCCTTAGAGATACAAGATAGGAAAGAGGCACAAGAAACACGCTCGTTCACTCCCTCTCAAAATGAAGTCAAAATGGGAGAGGGTTCCTAAATTCGAAAGGGTTACTTAACAAGCCTCAGGACTATAAAAATAATCAAGAAAATGTGTGTATTCTGAAAGCAAGAAGTGCATCATCTTGTAAGTTTAGGAGAAGACCCCAGAATTCTTCCTCTAAAAGCTTCAAACATATATTATTGTGTGGACTCGGGAGATTCGATCGTCGTTCCTGAACATCTGACCTCCCTGAGAGGAAACAGGAGTGTGACCATCCAGCCACAACAGGTGGTACGCCCTTTAAATCTAGGGGGAAAAAAAGAGGCTTTTGGGGAGGACTCTTAGCACAATAAAAGGCCGACGTTAGAGTTTCCATTATGAAGAGCGAATACAATTTGACTGCACTAAAACACTACGGCCGACGATATCGATTCTCAATATCGTCTGTTTAACTTGAGGCGACGAGGATTTCAGCTGCGGTGCGGGCGATCATATGGGTGTTAGTCAACATTAGTGGTTCCCCTACCTATTATATTTATCCGGGAGAGACACAAATAGGCAGACTGAAAAACACACACACACACATGCACACACACATGCACAAACACACTAAGCACTAAACACACGAAGCACTAAACTACAGACTAGTGTCACTAACATGTATTCTATGCAAAGTCATGGAGAATATTACCAGAAGAGTGGTGGAGCACAAAGAAAGGAATGAGCTTATCAGTGATAACCAGCACGGTTTCAGGGACGGAAAATCCTGTGTCACAAACCTACTGGAGTTCTATGACAGGGTGACAGCAGTAAGACAAGAAAGAGAGGAGTGGGTAGACTGCGTTTCTTGGACTGTAAGAATTCGCTTGACACAGTTCCACACAAGAGACTAGTGCATAAGCTGGAAGATCAGGCAGGTATAACAGGGAAGGCTCTGCAATTGATCAGAAAATACCTGTCGGGAAGACATCACGGTTTCAGGGACGGAAAATCCTGTGTCACAAACCTACTGGAGTTCTATGACAGGGTGACAGCAGTAAGACAAGAAAGAGAGGAGTGGGTAGACTGCGTTTCTTGGACTGTAAGAATTCGCTTGACACAGTTCCACACAAGAGACTAGTGCATAAGCTGGAAGATCAGGCAGGTATAACAGGGAAGGCTCTGCAATTGATCAGAAAATACCTGTCGGGAAGACATCACCGAGTCATGGTACGTGAGGAGGTGTCAGAGTGGGCGCCTGTGACGAGCGGGATCTCACAGGGATCAATCCTAGGACCGGTGCTGTTTCTGGTGTATGTGAACATGACGGAAGGAATAGACTCAGAAGTGTCCCTGTTTGCAGATGTGAAGTTCATGAGAAAAATTCAGTCGGAGAAGGACCAGGCGGAACTACAAAGGGATCTGGACAGGCTGCAGGTCTGGTCCGGAAACTGGCTCCTGGAGTTCAACCGCACCAAGTGCAAAGTCAAGAAGATTGGGGAATGGCAAAGAAGACCGTAGACGGAGTACAATCTAGTCTGGGAAGTGACGTAGTGGAGGCAGGATCCATACATAGCTTTAAGAAGAGGTATGATAAAGCTCAGGGAGCAGGAAGAGTGACCTAGTAGCGACCAGTGAAGAGGTGGGGCCAGGAGCTGTGAATCGACCCCTGCAAATACAACTAGGCGAGCACACACACACACAATATATATATATATATATATATATATATATATATATATATATATATATATATATATATATATATATATATATTTATTTATTTATTACAGCAAACCGGCCGTATCCCACAGAGGCAGGGTGGCCCATAAAGAATATAAAAATTTCTCTTTTTAACTTTAGTAATGTATACAGGAGAAGGGGTTACTAACCGTTTACTCCCGGCATTGTAATCGCCTCTAACGGCACGCATGGAGATAAGAAATAAACAAGAACAAGAGCTAGTAAGAAAACAGGAGAAAACAGAGAGGGGTGTGTATATATATGCTTGTACATGTATGTGTAGTGTGACTTAAGTGTAAGTAGAAGTAGCAAGACGTACCTGAATTCTTGCATGTTTATGAGACAGAAAAAAGACACCAGCAATCCTACCATCATGTAAAAAAATTACAGGTTTTCGTTTTACACTCACTTGACAGGACGGTAGTACCTCCCTGGGTGGTTGCTGTCTACCAACCTTGATAATGTGAGAAATCACGAAATTACTGGGAATTTCACTATTCTTTCACAGTGGTTGTTTTGCATATTCTGAAATCACCTGTTTACTGTGATCTTATTGCATATATATACATATACATACATACATTATATATATATATATATATATATATATATATATATATATATATATATATATATATATATATATATATATATATATATATATATATATATATGCTCATTTAAAAACTACGAAATCAGGAATAAATATAAAAGAATGGAGAACTGGGAGGTAGAGTAGGAAGCCAGGGAGGGGAGGAGAGAGAGAGAGAGAGAGAGAGAGAGAGAGAGAGAGAGAGAGAGAGAGAGAGAGAGAGGGAGAGAGAGAGAGAGAGGGAGAGAGAGAGAGAGAGAGAGAGAGAGAGAGAGAGAGAGAGAGAGAGAGAGAGAGAGAGAGAGAGAGAGAGAGAGAGAGAGAGAGAGAGAGAGAGAGAGAGAGAGAGGAGACAGACAAAGAGAGACAGAGACAGAAAGAAGAGGGAAAATATAAAAGAGAGTAAGTGTGGTGTGTGTGTGTGTGCACAAGTAACATGACTCCTGGTCACCAGCACAAATAACGCTGTGAAATCCTATCGAGAAATTCCCAGCTTTTATCTCAAAAAATTTAAGGGCATACGATAAAGAAATATCAGTTGAGTAAAGAAACACTTGCAGAAATAATTGCAGATACTTTTTTTTTTTTCAGAAGAGTGACGGGAATCGAACTGGAGCGAGGCAAAATACGAATCCTCTCCTCTAGTTCGACTTCCCACACTCCTCTGAAAAGTTAAAAAATCGTTCATTGTAATTTTCCAGTTGAATTTTCAGAACCTGTACTTCAGAAACGCTCAAGATCTCAGATTTTTTTTATTTTATTAATAAGAAAGCGCTAAACCAGTAGCGATCATATAACGTTTAGGAAACAGGTGGTGGTTAGGTTCGAGCCATGTAATGGGCAGTGATCAACAATTTCATGGATCAAGAGCTCTTCACCAGCATCAAGGACAAGCCGAAGAGAGTTTACCTGGAGAGGGTTTTGGGAGTCAACGCCCCCGCGGCTCGGTCTGAGACCGAATATGAGGCTTTCGACATTTCACTGAGAAGACGTTTCGCTACCATGGATTTTCTGAAGTCCCTAGTGGACGAAACGTATTCTCAATAAAATACCAAAAATACACAAATAACCCGCACATAGAATGAAGCTTATAACGACGTTTCAGTCCGACTGGGACCATTAAATACCACACACCCCATATTGTCTTTTATTAACCAGCTTGCCAATATAATTCACCACTGATACTTATGTGGATAACTCTTCAAGTATCTTAGTTTCTGTTTACCTTCAAACAAGCACATTTCTGGCACTTCTACGTACGTTTCTTTCTCTACGATGTTTACGTCCTGGAACGGACTGAACCACATCAAACGAAACAAGCGTCATTAACCACGTTTAGATCATTTAAAAGTTTCGTGTCAAATTAAATATTCAGACTTTTTTTTTGCTTAAAATTATAAGCATTAATTAGTCTACATTAAAAAATGTATTAGGAAAAAAAGGCATTTCTTTTAATCGACAAATTATGCGGTAATTTAATAATGATTTTTAAAATGATTTATTCTAAAAATGAGAGTCGGTAATCGACGCATCGAATAGATGAAATGTGTCTAGGAATTAGTGAATTCTTTCTTTAATTTACGACTGGGTTGTGTAACCACCCAGGGAAGTTCTACTGTCCTGTCATGTGAGTGTGACACAGAAGTCTGCTAAACGTTTTGCACTCTGGCAGGACTCCTGGGCTATTCAATATACAGTACACTATTCATTACTTTCTTGTGCATCTGTTAATGCTGGTAGTCGTATACCTGAATATTTGCTTTCCATTTTAGGAGGCCTGGTCTGAGACCGTGCAACGGGGGCGATGACTCTCCCCGGGACCATTAATTTACATTAAATATATAACCAACGTCATTAAGATAATTAAGAAAACAAAATCCGTTTTCAAGAAGAAACTCGATCATACTTTGTTGATTGGTCATCCAGGTAGCGATGTCTATGTGGGCCTCTGGGTAGCTAGCACCAACAGCCTGGTTAACCAAGTAGTCCCTAAGATACCAGGGCGAATGTACAGGAGTCCTCATGATTTCTATTTACTTCTCAGAGAGCCAATCACAATTCAAGTGTGTGTGTGTGTGTGTGTGTGAATTCCAAGCGCTTTCGTGACTTCTCACATTATCAAGGAGCTATAAAAAATACATCAACAGAAGGCATATAAAGGGTCAGGACTACACCTCACCATCACATCCCACAACAAAGAGACACCTGAAGCATGATGACACCCGACTCATAAGAAAGGATGAACACTGCAGCAGGTCTGTTGGCCCATACTAGGCAGATCCTTCGCAATCCATCCCACTAACAAAATATTTGCCCAACTCTAGTACTCAACCCTAGTACGGGCCAACAGACCTTCTGCAGTGTTCCTCCTTTCATATGAGTAGGGTGTCGTCACGCGTCAGGTGTCTTTGTTGTGGGATGTGACTGTGAGGTGTAGTCTTGACCCTTTATATGCCTTCCTTTGATGAATTTTTTATAGCTCCTTGATAATATGAGAAGTCACAAAAGCGCTTGGAATTTCACACACACACACACACACACACACACACACACACACACACACACACACACACACACACACACACACACACACACAAACCTTCTGGAGTTTTATGATAAAATAACAGAAGTAAGACAAGAGAGAGAGGGGTGGGTTGATTGCATCTTCTTGGACTGCAAGAAGGCCTTTGACACAGTTCCTCACAAGAGATTAGCGCAGAAGCTAGAGCATCAGGCGCATATAACAGGAAGGGCACTGCAGTGGATCAGAGAATACCTGACAGGGAGGCAACAACGAGTCATGGTACGTAATGATGTATCACAGTGGGCACCTGTGACGAGCGGGGTCCCACAGGGGTCGGTCCTAGGACCAGTGCTATTTTTGGTATATGTGAACGACATGACGGAAGGGTTAGACTCAGAAGTGTCCCTGTTTGCAGATGATGTGAAGTTAATGAGGAGAATTAAATCTGATGAGGACCAGGCAGGACTTCAAAGAGACCTGGACAGACTGGACACCTGGTCCAGCAAATGGCTTCTCGAATTTAATCCTGCCAAATGCAAAGTCATGAAGATGGGGGAGGGGCACAGAAGACCACAGACAGAGTATAGGCTAGGTGGCCAAAGACTGCAAACCTCACTCAAGGAGAAAGATCTTGGGGTGAGTATAACACCGAGCATGTCTCCGGAAGCACACATCAATCAGATAACTGCTGCAGCATATGGGCGCCTGGCAAACCTGAGAACAGCATTCCGATACCTTAGTAAGGAATCATTCAAGACACTGTACACCGTGTATGTCAGGCCCATACTGGAGTATGCAGCACCTGTTTGGAACCCGCACTTGATAAAGCACGTCAAGAAACTAGAGAAAGTACAAAGGTTTGCGACAAGGTTAGTTCCAGAGCTAAGGGGAATGTCCTATGAGGAAAGATTAAGGGAAATCGGCCTGACCACACTGGAGGACAGGAGGGTCAGGGGAGACATGATAACGACATATAAAATACTGCGTGGAATAGACAAGGTGGACAAAGACAGGATGTTCCAGGGAGGGGACACAGAAACAAGAGGCCACAATTGGAAGTTGAAGACACAAATGAGTCAGAGAGATAGTAGGAAGTATTTCTTCAGTCATAGAGTTGTAAGGCAGTGGAATAGCCTAGAAAATGACGTAGTGGAGGCAGGAACCATACACAGTTTTAAGACGAGGTTTGATAAAGCTCATGGAGCGGGGAGAGAGAGGGCCTAGTAGCAACCGGTGAAGAGGCGGGGCCAGGAGCTAGGACTCGACCCCTGCAACCACAAATAGGTGAGTACAAATAGGTGAGTACACACCTGAATTGCGATTGGCTCTATGAGAAGTAAATAGAAATCATGAATATACCTTTGACAGGCATCAAGGAACTATATATAAATATATATATATATATATATATATATATATATATATATATATATATATAAATATATATATATATATATATATATGTCGTGCCGAATAGGCCGTACTTGCGATCTTGGCTTAAATAGCAACGCTCATCTTGCCATATAGGACAAGCGAAAATTTGTGTATGCAGTAATTTCGCCAAAATCATTCGGAACCTAATGAAAAAAATATATTTCATTGTGTTTGTTTAGTATTAAATTACTGTAAACAAATCTAAGCTATATTTAGTTGGGTTAGGTAAAAATAAATTGCTCTTGTTATAATAAGGTTAGGTAAGTTTTCTAAGTTTCTTTTGGTGCAAAATTAAAAAAAATTACATTAACATTAATGAAAAAATATATATCTTTAAACATATAAGAGAAAATTTTGGAAAGGACTTAATTTTAAATGAGCCCTTGCTAATTGACGAGTTTTACATATTCGGCACGACATTATATATATATATATATATATATATATATATATATATATATATATATATATATATATATATATATATATATATATATATATATATGAAATTTCGTGAATATATTAAAGTGTAATCTATGATTTGTGTGATTATGGTTAACAATAATTAGTATCCACGTAAAGTATAATCACTGTACTCATTGTCTGCCATTCTCTTTAATCACTAAATATAATAATTTATAATCATTGTCATTATCTTGGAGGGAGAGAATAAGGGAGGAAGCGCGGGAAAGAGGGAGGAACTGAGGGAGGGAGGAAGAGCGATTGTAGGAGGGAGAACAACTACATCTACTTTACGATACAATACAATCAATTATTATTATTATTATTAATTATTATTATTATTATTGCTTAAAAATGCACGCTAAACCGCACTGATCACCTACAAGCGCTTATTTCCCCTCAAACTCCATATATGTACTGATAATATTTAGGTCTTTGTTCATATACTCCCCTCAGGGAAGGTTCCTTGATGTTGGTGAGGGGCTCTTGATTTAGGGAATTGGATCTGTGCTCCAGTTCCCCGAATTATTAAGCCTGAATGCCTTCCACATCCCTCCCAGGCGCTGTATAATCCTACGGGTTTAGCGCTTCCCCTTGATTATGATAATAATGTTCATATACTGCATACTGGAATATTATCTGCGTTATTTAATGTACTGTGGCAAACGTCCAGGGGCCAACTAATTGCTAGGTGAACAGGTGAAGCAAGTACTGTAAAACGTACCCAACGTGTCCGTTCCCTGGTTCCTGTGGTAACGATTGGTATGTTTCCTTGCACCTGCTGCTGTTGCTGTTGTTCAGCTAGCAGTAAATATGTACCTGGGTATTAGTCAATTGTTGTGGGTCGCATCCCAGGGTGTGGTTGCATACATTAGATAGCGCTAGGCTTTGAAATGAGCTGGAAACGCCCAGTTTGGCTGGGCGCCAGAGTATTGTCTGGTCTGGCTTGGTGGGAATAGTGCTGGATACTTTGTCCCAAAGCTCGTAGGTTCGTGTCTCCTCCGGCTTGAGATAAATGTTACATGTCATGCCGAATAGGTAAAATTGGTAAATTAGCAAGAACTAATTTAAAATTAAGTCCTTTCTAAAATTTTCTCTTATACATTTATATATATATATATATATATATATATATATATATATATATATATATATATATATATATATATATATATATATATATTTAATTTATGTTCATGTAAAAATTAATAATTTTGTACCAAAAGTGCCTTACAAAACTTACCTAACCTTATTATAACAAGCGTAATTTAATTTAGCCTAATCCAACTAAATATATTTTAGATAAGTTTACAATAATTTAATAATAAAGTAACACAATGAAATATATATTTTCTCGTTAAGTTCAGAATGATTTTTGCGAAATTATTGCATGCACAAATTTTCGCTTGCCTTATTCGGCAAGAAGAGCGTTGCTACTTAAGCCAAAATTGCAAGTTTTACTTATTAGGAACATTATAATATATATATATATATGTATATATATATATATATATATATATATATATATATATATATATATATATATATATATATATATATACATATATATATATTTTTTTTTTTTTTTTTTTTATTATCACACCGGCCGATTCCCACCAAGGCAGGGTGGCCCGAAAAAGAAAAACTTTCACCATCATTCACTCCATCACTGTCTTGCCAGAAGGGTGCTTTACACTACAGTTTTTAAACTGCAACATTAACACCCCTCCTTCAGAGTGCAGGCACTGTACTTCCCATCTCCAGGACTCAAGTCCGGCCTGCCGGTTTCCCTGAATCCCTTCATAAATGTTACTTTGCTCACACTCCAACAGCACGTCAAGTATTAAAAACCATTTGTCTCCATTCACTCCTATCAAACACGCTCACGCATGCCTGCTGGAAGTCCAAGCCCCTCGCACACAAAACCTCCTTTACCCCCTCCCTCCAACCCTTCCTAGGCCGACCCCTACCCCGCCTTCCTTCCACTACAGACTGATACACTCTTGAAGTCATTCTGTTTCGCTCCATTCTCTCTACATGTCCGAACCACCTCAACAACCCTTCCTCAGCCCTCTGGACAACAGTTTTGGTAATCCCGCACCTCCTCCTAACTTCCAAACTACGAATTCTCTGCATTATATTCACACCACACATTGCCCTCAGACATGACATCTCCACTGCCTCCAGCCTTCTCCTCGCTGCAACATTCATCACCCACGCTTCACACCCATATAAGAGCGTTGGTAAAACTATACTCTCATACATTCCCCTCTTTGCCTCCAAGGACAAAGTTCTTTGTTTCCACAGACTCCTAAGTGCACCACTCACTCTTTTTCCCTCATCAATTCTATGATTCACCTCATCTTTCATAGACCCATCCGCTGACACGTCCACTCCCAAATATCTGAATACGTTCACCTCCTCCATACTCTCTCCCTCCAATCTGATATTCAATCTTTCATCACCTAATCTTTTTGTTATCCTCATAACCTTACTCTTTCCTGTATTCACCTTTAATTTTCTTCTTTTGCACACCCTACCAAATTCATCCACCAATCTCTGCAACTTCTCTTCAGAATCTCCCAAGAGCACAGTGTCATCAGCAAAGAGCAGCTGTGACAACTCCCACTTTGTGTGTGATTCTTTATCTTTTAACTCCACGCCTCTTGCCAAAACCCTCGCATTTACTTCTCTTACAACCCCATCTATAAATATATTAAACAACCACGGTGACATCACACATCCTTGTCTAAGGCCTACTTTTACTGGGAAAAAATTTCCCTCTTTCCTACATACTCTAACTTGAGCCTCACTATCCTCGTAAAAACTCTTCACTGCTTTCAGTAACCTACCTCCTACACCATACACTTGCAACATCTGCCACATTGCCCCCCTATCCACCCTGTCATACGCCTTTTCCAAATCCATAAATGCCACAAAGACCTCTTTAGCCTTATCTAAATACTGTTCACTTATATGTTTCACTGTAAACACCTGGTCCACACACCCCCTACCTTTCCTAAAGCCTCCTTGTTCATCTGCTATCCTATTCTCCGTCTTACTCTTAATTCTTTCAATTATAACTCTACCATACACTTTACCAGGTACACTCAACAGACTTATCCCCCTATAATTTTTGCACTCTCTTTTATCCCCTTTGCCTTTATACAAAGGAACTATGCATGCTCTCTGCCAATCCCTAGGTACCTTACCCTCTTCCATACATTTATTAAATAATTGCACCAACCACTCCAAAACTATATCCCCACCTGCTTTTAACATTTCTATCTTTATCCCATCAATCCCGGCTGCCTTACCCCCTTTCATTTTACCTACTGCCTCACGAACTTCCCCCACACTCACAACTGGCTCTTCCTCACTCCTACAAGATGTTATTCCTCCTTGCCCTATACACGAAATCACAGCTTCCCTATCTTCATCAACATTTAACAATTCCTCAAAATATTCCTTCCATCTTCCCAATACCTCTAACTCTCCATTTAATAACTCTCCTCTCCTATTTTTAACTGACAAATCCATTTGTTCTCTAGGCTTTCTTAACTTGTTAATCTCACTCCAAAACTTTTTCTTATTTTCAACAAAATTTGTTGATAACATCTCACCCACTCTCTCATTTGCTCTCTTTTTACATTGCTTCACCACTCTCTTAACTTCTCTCTTTTTCTCCATATACTCTTCCCTCCTTGCATCACTTCTACTTTGTAAAAACTTCTCATATGCTAACTTTTTCTCCCTTACTACTCTCTTTACATCATCATTCCACCAATCGCTCCTCTTCCCTCCTGCACCCACTTTCCTGTAACCACAAACTTCTGCTGAACACTCTAACACTACATTTTTAAACCTACCCCATACCTCTTCGACCCCATTGCCTATGCTCTCATTAGCCCATCTATCCTCCAATAGCTGTTTATATCTTACCCTAACTGCCTCCTCTTTTAGTTTATAAACCTTCACCTCTCTCTTCCCTGATGCTTCTATTCTCCTTGTATCCCATCTACCTTTTACTCTCAGTATAGCTACAACTAGAAAGTGATCTGATATATCTGTGGCCCCTCTATAAACATGTACATCCTGAAGTCTACTCAACAGTCTTTTATCTACCAATACATAATCCAACAAACTACTGTCATTTCGCCCTACATCATATCGTGTATACTTATTTATCCTCTTTTTCTTAAAATATGTATTACCTATAACTAAACCCCTTTCTATACAAAGTTCAATCAAAGGGCTCCCATTATCATTTACACCTGGCACCCCAAACTTACCTACCACACCCTCTCTAAAAGTTTCTCCTACTTTAGCATTCAAGTCCCCTACCACAATTACTCTCTCACTTGGTTCAAAGGCTCCTATACATTCACTTAACATCTCCCAAAATCTCTCTCTCTCCTCTGCATTCCTCTCTTCTCCAGGTGCATACACGCTTATTATGACCCACTTCTCGCATCCAACCTTTACTTTAATCCACATAATTCTTGAATTTACACATTCATATTCTCTTTTCTCCTTCCATAACTGATCATTTAACATTACTGCTACCCCTTCCTTTGCTCTAACTCTCTCAGATACTCCAGATTTAATCCCATTTATTTCCCCCCACTGAAACTCTCCTACCCCCTTCAGCTTTGTTTCGCTTAGGGCCAGGACATCCAACTTCTTTTCATTCATAACATCAGCAATCATCTGTTTCTTGTCATCCGCACTACATCCACGCACATTTAAGCAACCCAGTTTTATAAAGTTTTTCTTCTTCTCTTTTTTAGTAATTGTATACAGGAGAAGGGGTTACTAGCCCACGAGAACTGGTCTTGGATAGGGCCGCGGGGGGCGATGACCCCCAGAATCACACTGCGTATTTTTGAAGAAAATTCCATATTTTCCACGCCTGCGTGTAAAAAAAATAAAGAAATACTATTAGAAATCTATTGTAAATGCTGTGTGAGGTGGACGTGGGCGAGCACTAACAGCCTGGCTGATCCGTCACAGTAAGTCCCACAAAGTGACACCGGCACAAAATCCCACATCAGATTATTGTTTCGCGCGTGACCTGCCTGCAGCGCCAGGCTGCAGTGCCACTCTATAGTGCCAGCCTGGGGTGCAGTGTCATGCTACAGCGTCATACTACTGTGTCTTGCTACAGAGCCAGTCTGCAGTGCCACGCTATAGTGCTAACCAGGCCTCCAGTGTTATTTACAGTGTCATGCTACAGTGCTAACCAGGTCACCAGTGCCACATTTCACCTACCACTAGCAGTGCCAAATATCACTCACCACTACCAGTGCCAAACATCACCCACTACTACCAGTGTCACACCTCACTCACCACCACAAATGCCACACCTCACTCACCACCACCAGTGCCTCACCTCACTCACCACCACCAGTGCCTCACCTCACTCACCACCACCAATGCCACACCTCACTCACCACCACCAGTGCCTCACCTCACTCACCACCACCAGTGCTTCACCTCACTCACCACCACCAATGCCACACCTAACCCACTACCACAACCACACCCTCTCCACCAATCCCAGACTTTAACATTTTGATAAATTATTTTATTAAAAAATTGAAAAATACACCTTATTTTCAATCTTGTCAATTATGTTGACGTGTAAGTTGCAGTTGTATCGGATCATGAGTCCTGGTAATAAGACGCATCTCTGGAAAGTGGATGTGAATCGTGTTTCGTCAGCGTGTGAACTAACCTGTATGTAACTGGTTACTCGGATCCTTGTCTCACGGAATGTGGGTATCGGCGTGAAATTAAGATGTTCTAGGCCGGTGTGTGCTTACGAAGACGTTGGTGACCTCGTCTTGAAGACGATGGTGACCTCGTCTTGAAGACGTTGGCGACCTCGTCTTGAAGACGTTGGTGACCTCGTCTTGAAGACGTTGGTGACCTCGTCTTGAAGACGTTGGTGACCTCGTCTTGAAGACGTTGGTGACCTCGTCTTGAAGACGTTGGTGACCTCGTCTTGAAGACGTTGGTGACCTCGTCTTGAAGACGTTGGTGACCTCGTCTTGAAGACGTTGGTGACCTCGTCTTGAAGACGTTGGTGACCTCGTCTTGAAGACGTTGGTGACCTCGTCTTGAAGACGTTGGTGACCTCGTCTTGAAGACGTTGGTGACCTCGTCTTGAAGACGTTGGTGACCTCGTGTTTTGCAAGACAACGAGATTAAAATCTTAAATTAAAAAAACGGAAATATTTAATGCACTGCCAACAGAAACAAACTATAATATTAATAGTATACAATACCAAACATTTGATAAATAAAACATGTACAACACCTACGTATCTTTATTGATGAGTCGTTGCACTTAAACAACACACATTTTCATTCTAATTTGTAGGCGACTGGAGACAGTGGAGGGATCATTTTTTAGGTATTCAGTTCCTCAGGCTTGTTAGCAAATGCTCTGTATCTTAGCCTTCATGAAGGCTCAGGGACTGTTCAATCCCTCAGCTCTGATGGGGAGCATTCAGTAAGGATAAAGGACAGAACATGTATCAAGACTGAGGAATGGAACCTCTTAAAATTCTCTCTCCGCTTCTCACAGTCTCCAGTTTATAAGTCGTCTCTGTGCAGGTGAAACTTTTCCTCAGTAAGGCTATGTACGTGTTACGCATGCGTCTTATTTATCAGCTATAGACTAGCCAAAAAGATGAACAGTCCATACCACGGCAACACTACAAGACACAAGCTACATTGCAGGATACAAACCACGCCAGATGCGCCACAGAACTTTAACCACCCCACAGCCATAGCACAGGACTCAGTTCAAAGTTCGCATCCATATTCACTTATTATATTTGAGCAGGAGAGAGGAGGAGATGGGGGAAGGGGGGCTTACAGACGTTTAATCTCACACAAGTAGCTAATTGGTGATAATTAAGCTTTCCAGTAGAGTAATTAGCGAGTGTGAGGCAGTACTGCCACGGCGGGTGTGTAAGAGTGCCTGCCTGATGGCTTGATGATGTGCTTGCTGCTACATAAATTATGGTATACATGATAAACTTTACTGACTTAGCTTATTCAGCAAGGAACCTTTGAATATGTACTCTGTGAGTGTAATTAAATTTTTCAATACTCCAATAAATCATACTCGTACACCAAATTATTATTATTATTATATTTATTATTAAGAGACCTTCACCAGTATCAATGTGCATCACTTATAGGAACGGAAGTAATGGTTTTTCACTTGATGTTATATGCTAAGTTTAGCCTGACTTTCTGTAAGTTAGAATTAATCTATATTTCCTTTGAAAAATGAGACACATTTTCAACATTTGGGAATTTTTATTGCACAAGTGTCTTAAACTTGTCGGTTTTCTAAACCATTTACATGACCTTTGACAAGTTTCGGGAATTTTCCTATTCCCGCAGCCCGGCCCTGGGTCAGGCTCGCCTGGTCACGGTGCTTAGTTTCTTTTAGTTTAAAAAATTGATATGTTATATTAATGTAGATATATCTGGGAATACTGAAACTCCTATTAGAGGTGAGTGGGTTGGGGTGGGTATGGGTGGGTTCACTCATACTGCAGGTGGGTTGGGGTGGGTGTGGGTGAGTTCCTTACATGGGAGGTGGGTTGGGGTGGACGTGGGTGGGTACACTCACATGGGAAGTAGGTTGGGGTGGGTGTGTATGGGTATTCTCACATGGGAGGTGGGGTGGGAGTGGGTGTGGATGGATACACTCACATGGGAGGTGGGCACCTATGAGTGAGGGTGGAAGGCACCTCCAATCCCTTGGAGCAAGGGCCCTTCATTAGCATCAAGACGTATCACTGAAGACAGAACTTAAAAAATATACCAAGTGAGACAGAGACAAACAGGCAGGTAGACAGACGGACAGACAGGCAGGTAGTGAGGCAGACAGACGGACAGACAGGCAGGTAGTGAGGCAGACAGACGGACAGACAGGAAACCAGACACAGACGGACAGACAGGCAGGGAAATACACATACAGACAGTCAGGCAGGCAGACAGACGGACTGACAGACAGGCAGGAAAACACATCTACAGGCAGGCAGACAGACATGCAGGAAAACAGACGCAGGCAGGCAGGCGAAAAGGGAGGGGGGGGGGATGACTACCTCATAAAAAAACCAAAGGCACTACCATCAACATGAAAGTAAAAGTTTCAAAAAATAGTCAGTCCTGTTCCTTCTCATAACCTCACTCCTAACACAGTTCATCCTTTCTCTCCCTCCCTCCCTCCATCCATCCATCCATCCATCCCTCCAGCCATCCATCCCTCTCCCTCCCCCCCGCTTCTCTCTCTCTCTCTCTCTCTCTCTCTCTCTCTCTCTCTCTCTCTCTCTCTCTCTCTCTCCCTATCATACGTGCTAATATTCTCCGTTCATCCAACACCACAAGTCAACAAACGGGGCCACATATTGGCCCTCCCGGCACCGTGCTGGCTGGCTCTCCCCGCCGGCAGCAGACCTCAGGTCTAGCTATACATTGGGTCTCAGACCAGACCTAAATTAAGAAGGAAATATTATAGGAACATAAACTATAGACACCCACAATCTGTTATCAGCATTGTTATCCACATCCTGATGTTTACACATACCCACATTCTGTTTTCCACATTCTGGTAAGCAGAGGACTGTTGGGTTTACCGCTCATCTTGCAAGTCCGTGAAATAGAAAGACAAGACCTTTATCATGACAGAGTGCAAAACTTTTATGAGGCTTCCGTTTTATACTCAGTGAAGAAAACTGTAGTATACTTTCCTGAATAATTGTCGTCTACCAACCCGCTACCTGTGCTCCCTACCAGCCTACCTGTACTGTCTACAAATCTACTTTCCTGCTACCTATCAGCCTGTTACCTATGCTGTCTACTGACTCACTTCTTGTGCTGTCTAGCAGCCTACCAACCTGTATGCATCTCCCGTTTAAAAGTTGAAAACGTAAAGGTTAAAAAAATAGCCCAAACTATTAAAAATAATGAATTCACAATGGTGAAGCTATGTCTCCGGTGGTCGAGGAAAAGGAAAGACATCAGAAACAACAACTCTGTGCAATCAACTGATAGTTTGAGGACAATAATAAGAAAAGAACTTCAGTTGAACTGCTTTCACTGAGAGAGTTACACCAGTCAGTCCAGCTATCGTCATTCTATCACGCTCTCACGGGCCAGACACGCGAGAATGACGACACCCATTAGAATGATTGAAGAATAACAGTCATAATACCTTGACTATAACACCACCATTATGGTCAGAGCAATACCCTGGCTGGAATAATACCGTGGCTGGAACAATACCGTGGCTGGAAACATTGGGAAACAAATCAAATTTAGAAAGTTTAGACGACGTTTTGGTCCGTCCTGAACCATGATAAAGTCACAACGAGTACAATGGTTACAAGTACAATAGAAAGTTCATAAAATTGCAACAGATATAAAAAATAATGATTATTTTATTACTGTAAATAATAATAATAATAATAATAATAATAATAATAATAATAATAATAATAATAATAATAATAATAATGATAATAATAATATTGAACGTCTATCCTAAATTTATAAATTGTCGCCATTCGTTATTACAACTGTGAGGTTCCAGGAACTTGCCACTCTGTGACACACCGTTGATGGCCGAGCTATCATGCTGTCAAAATCATATAATTTGCGAGCAGCAGTAAGCAGTTTGGGAAAGTGATTAAACTGGATTTAATACCTTTGACAAAGCCTAAACTTGTTATGCAATGATCATAAATGTGTGAAGTAGAGGGCGCAAAACACGCCATAAGGAGAATCGATGACAAACTGGCCCATCAACAGTGGACGTAAAAGTGATTAATTACCTCCCACCTTGAAATAATGAAGAGTAACACGTAGTTCTATGGTATAATTTTAGCTTCACAATCCTCAGGGGGGAAGCGAGACCTAGGTAATTATTATTTGTGGGTAGAGGAGCAGACCTACTGTATACTCGTGGCACTTTTTTGTTTGTGGTGCCCCGTCTTTTCGAATTCGTTCATCTTATTTAAATTTCATGATATATGTGTATTTGTCATATCTTAAATTCTTTTAAAGCAATTTTGTAAATACAAATTTCCCAGGATTCCGTCGATTTCATTTTTGCTTTAAATTATAACTTTCTGCTCTTGTTTCCTCAGCAATAAAAAAATAAAAAGTCTTCAACTCAACGAAATTATTTTATTGAAGAGAAAGTAGAAAACCCACAGGAGACATATACCTCCAATTCTTCGAATCAAGAGGCAATTTCTTCAAGGTTGTATCAACCAGAAATTACAAAAGTCAGAAAAAGATTAAGAATTACTTCGGGTTTGTTAATAGTGGACAAACAGTCTTATTTAACCCATACATAGAGGCGAGAATGTCCTCATTAGTACCTCTGGTCATAACAAAAATACTGGACAATAAAGAGCCAAGTGAGACTAATGAATTTTTCTGGTATTACTCCGTTAAGGCTTTATTGAGGCAGTAACTTACTGATGAACTCTGTGGGACTGTGGCGTGCACCGGCCTCTTGTGGTGTGGTTGTGGTGGGTTGGGGTGTTGTGGTTTGTGAGGCGATGGTGGTAGACGTGATAGCTGTAGTTGTGGTGGTTGTGTTGTGATGCTTGGCGATGGTATAATGGTTGTTGTTGTTGTTGTGGTGGTAGTGGTTAGTTTTGGGTGGTGGTGGGTTTTTCTGATAGCAGTGGTTGGCGTTTTGGTGACAGTAACTGATGCAATAGTAGTTTTTGGCTTGTGGCCAAAAACGATAACGGGCAAGTTTTGGGGTTGGCGGTGGTGGTGGTTTGCGGTTGGTGGTGGTGGTGGTGGTGGTGATTCGTGCAGTGGTGCAGCAAATTTTACTTCAGAGACAATATCACTACCATCATCACCGCCACCACTACAGCATCTTTCTCTGGCACTCACAGTCTTGTTATTATCTTCCATTGGCACCCCTGATACCAATTCTTGGCACTAATGAAATATTTTTGTGGCAGTAATAATATATATTCTTCGTATCACTGAATTATGTTATTATTATGTTCGTGGGAAAGTCCAAGTTTCATACAGCACCTTGGGCATGGGAGGCAATCAGAACTGATCAAAGGAAAGTAAGACCCAGATCCTACTTCCTGAATGATGACCCCTTCACTGGCATCAAGACCCTTGAAGGAAAATTCTCCAATGAAAGTCTTTGTAGCTAGGCTCTCTTAGTTCCTTAACCATCATCAAGACCCTTGAAGGGATATTCTCCAATGAAAGTCTTTGTAGCTAGGATCTCTTAGTTCCTTAACCATCATCAAGATCCTTGAAGGGATATTCTCCAATGAAAGTCTTTGTAGCTAGGCTCTCTTAGTTCCTTAACCATCATCAAGACCCTTGAAGGGATATTCTCCAATGAAAGTCTTTGTAGCTAGGCTCTCTTAGTTCCTTAACCATCATCAAGACCCTTGAAGGGATATTCTCCAATGAAAGTCTTTGTAGCTAGGCTCTCTTAGTTCCTTAACCATCATCAAGATCCTTGAAGGGATATTCTCCAATGAAAGTCTTTGTAGCTAGGCTCTCTTAGTTCCTTAACCATCATCAAGATCCTTGAAGGGATATTCTCCAATGAAAGTCTTTGTAGCTAGGATTTCTTAGTTCCTTAACCATCATCAAGATCCTTGAAGGGATATTCTCCAATGAATGTCTTTGTAGCTAGGCTCTCTTAGTTCCTTAACCATCATCAAGATCCTTGAAGGGATATTCTCCAATGAAAGTCTTTGTAGCTAGGCTCTCTTAGTTCCTTAACCATCATCAAGATCCTTGAAGGGATATTCTCCAATGAATGTCTTTGTAGCTAGCCTCTCCTAGTTCCTTCACTAGCATCTCTCAAAATCTAGATTTACCCTATGACGCATTTCGTCTCTCGCATTCATGTTTTGTTCTTTCCTACTGGTATTCTTTGTCTTCACTGGTTAAGGTAATTTTATAATTATATTTACGTAATGCTCTATACGCTTATGAGTAATTCTGCCCATGGAGTGATGGAGGATCGATCCTCCGTCTACTGATTAGAAGATCGGAATGATACTCTCTCAACAAGAATTTCCCTAAATTTGGTATTATTTTCTGTGTTCACTGTGGTCACACAATTATATTCATAGGGAAGAGTTAAGCCCGTAGGGAGTCATACAACGTCAGGGAAATGGGAGACAATCAAGTATGATTGGAGAAGGAGAAAGTAGCTGCGGTTCTTTCGTTGAAGAGCTCTTTACTACCATGAAGGAATCCCATCCTTCTAGGAAGAGGTTGGGGGCTTACTAAAGACCCCTTTCTCTTAATTATGTGCCGACATCTTTACTGATTCTCACACAAGAAATATTTGACATCCCTGACTACCAAAGTCTTTCCTAGCTTTTCCTTAGAGATCTTCAAGTCCTAAAAGCTGCCATCACATTATTTTAAGCCTCTTTCTCTAGCACCAAAATCTGGAATTCACTTAACTCTTTCCACTGCATTCCTGCCCAGCTCTTTATCAAAGCTCCTTCCATAATATTCCACTGATCCCATTTCCTTTAGACAGCTGGCACTGACATTTGACTCGCCCTCCAGCATGGCACTGACCTCCCTCCAGGCAGGCCAATGACCGCCACCCTCCTAATGCGAATTAGGTCCCACCTGAGCTAGTACATCAGAGCGGCGTAGTAAGTCATTAAGATAATTAAGAAATACTCCACTACGGTTCCACCTGCAGAAATTCGTGCTTCCATACCTCTAAATTGTATGTTAACTTGTGGCTTGTTTTCTTACGTGGTTTTAATTAGTGGCTGTTTCGTCACGGATGCCATGCAAATAGGCCCCAGATGCCTTGTATCAAGGCTGGCATTCATACTGCGATTATAGTTATCGCTATTATCGGAACAAATTATGTTGTTAGAGTCACGAAAACAAACGCTGAGCCCGTATGGGAAGGGGAAGAAATCATATCACTATTTTGTAGAGTCGCTTCTCTGACAGTGACCAGTCCGGTCACCATCAGAGAAACGACTACAACAGTCTCCAAATTTATTCTCCTCTTTATATGACTGAAGAAGCCTACCGTGAAAGCGAAACATTCCAAGAGTACAGACACTCAACTGCTGCACGTGTCTTTCTCACCGACAATTATCTATTAAAACCGAGTTTATATCGAAGTAGTATTTCCGAACATCCTGGTATTATTTATATATTCACTGGGATACATCAGAGGAATGGAGGGTTATCGGGTCTGATCCAAGAAATGGGAGGGTAGCTTTACTTTGTTAAATCAACAGCCCCAGCATCAACGTACCCTCACTGAAGACCTCATCTCTCTGGATCATATAGGTGTTTACCTTGCGTATCCCCCTTATTCTGGTCCTTAACATGTCGAAGTGGCTGGTTAGGTTAGGTTAGGTTTGTCAAGAAACAGGGCAAGTGTTTCCTGACGCTGGTTTTAGCATGCATATGATGACCCGCAGCTGGAGCTTTTTGGTAATATGACCAAGGCCTTCCGCTGGCTTACCGGTCCACCCCTTTAAAAATTATAGTTATTATTGATAAGCATAAATTTTTGATGTGGTTGGTATTGTCCACTCTCTTGGTATAATTGTTTTTTATGTCATGAACACATTCCTTGACCTGTGACTCGTTATGCCAGGTTCAGCTTCTTAGGTCTTTCCTCTAGCTCATCCCTGGGACTTGTATGGTTGCATACCTCTGAATTTACTCACGCTCCAATATGCTCACCTAGCTGTATCTAGTTGTATTCAACAATCGATTCATCAGTTTTACTGATTCCCGGCCTCCAGAACATACACCATACTCCGAAAGCTATATTTTGTTGACCTCTAACTCCAAAGTCCTCACGGCTCATCTGTATCCTTAACTCTCAACTGCATCCCCTATTCCTCTTTCGAGCATCTCAGTGTGCCCCTATTCATTGACTAATCTTTAAGTATTCTCTAAGGCACGATCATACATCACGATTATATGTCTGTGTCCTCTGTTCTAGTGTTGTTACACTGATCTCCGTAAGTCTCTCATAGTTCAGTTCTCTCAGTTCTGGTACCAATCTCATCGCAAATATGTGCACTTTCTCCGGTTTCCTGAAATGTTTCGTGATGTTTACTCCAAGATGGGCCTGGCATGTCATATACAGGGAAAATGTATGATTCTTCCGAAAATCTAACCCCGTATTCGCTGCAAAGGATATTCGACTGACGCGCGCTTATGGCGATATGCTTGGCGCTATGCTCACCCCTAAGTCCTTATCCTTGAATCAGGCTTGTAGACTCTGAACTTAGTTTCCGGTCTTCTTTTTTCTCTTTCTTTGTTTTCATAGCCTTACTGTTGCTAGGTTTGAATTCCAGTAGTCATTTGTCTGACTACTCCTGCACTTTGTCCAGGTCTATGCTTATGTGTACTTGTTCTTTTTTGCGTATTCTTGAGGGTGCTTGCTGGCGCGTGTGCATAAGCATGTGCGTGTTTGCGTGTGTGTGTACTCACCTATACGTACTCACCTACATGTTCTTACCTACATATACTCACCTATATATATATTATTGAAGGGGTCGAATCTCATCTCCTGGCTCAGACTCATCGCTGGTCGCTACTAAGTTCACTCTCCTGGCTTTGAGAGCGTTATCGTACCTCTTCTTAAAGCTATGTATCGATCCTGCCTCTGTCACTTCATTCTCTAGGTCGTTGCACTTCCTAAGGCTAAATAAATACTTCCCACCATCCCTGCGACTCATCTCTGTTTTCAATTCCCAGCTGTGCTCTTGTATTCTTGTTTCCTATCTCTCAAAAAATCTGTCCCTGTGTGTGTGTTAGAGAGAGAGAGAGAGAGAGAGAGAGAGAGAGAGAGAGAGAGAGAGAGAGAGAGAGAGAGAGAGAGAGAGAGAGAGAGAGAGTTTGTGCTTGCTTCCTGATTTATGCAATCAATGCATGAGAATGTAGCCTCAAACTGCGTGATTTATGTGCTTGCACAGGTACACATAAGTACAATTATCATAGTGTAAATCATCTAAGATAACCCAAAAAAGGTCAGACAAAACCTCTGTCAGAGGATTAGGGAGTAAAACAGATGGAAGAGGAGGAGGAGGAGGAGAAAGACTAGGAGGAGGAGGAGGAGGAGGAGGAGGATGAGGAAGAGGCAACACGAGGGGTTGGGAATGTGTGGCTGGGATGCGGGCCAGCAAGAGGAAGCGGCCCACCCGGGGGACAACACTTGCCAGCCTGTCTGCCAGACCTGCCACTGTGCTTGCTACCCCAACACCAGCCTCTCTGTCAGTTCTTCAGGCGTTTCCTCACGGGAAGCGGAAACATGACGTAAGCGAACACAGCCTCCAGAGTGAACATTAAGCAACCAGGATTTCGGTGGAAAACATTCTGAAGAACAGCACTTTCTTGCTAGCGGTAAAATACAGTAGAGTTATTAAGCAAGAAGAGCCAGAGTAGAAAATGTGGTGTGGCTTGTTTCGGTTGAGGGTCAGTGAGTCCTTTTTCTCCTAGGATGCGATTCACACATGCCGACCTGGAGAATGTTCTGGGGAGTCAACGCCCCCGTGGCCCGGTCCACGACCAGGCCTCACGGTGGATCAAAGCCTGGTCAATCAGGCTGTTACTGCCGGCCGCACGCAATCCAACGTACGAACCACAGCCCGGCTGGTCAGGTACTGACCACTCACAAAGGAAACAAAACAGGTTGCAGGACATATATTTACTGAGACAATGTTTCGTTCGGTGTATACCTTTATGAAGCCAGCACGATGAAGCTCTAGTTTGCTGAGGCTCTAAATAGAGTGAAACGTATCCATAAAATCTCGTCAGGACACACTAATATAAAATTCCATTGTATACACGCAGCTTCTCGATAGTGAAGGATCTCTCTCACTAATAAATCTTAAATGTCAATGTAACACGCTCGTGTCTGAAGCCTGACACACTAACACGAATTAACGAATGGTCCAGTTAATCTGTGGACTGACGTGGAACAAATAAAAAAAATCGGCGGTAACTTAGTCAATAATCCCTGCCTAAGAATCACATAAAAATTGAGATGTATATGAGCTGCGGAACATTTTGATTTATATGGGAATAATGCAAATTCGAGTATATTTTTGTTTCACTCCCTTGTTTTACTTCCTGTTTCAATTATTTTCAGTTTTTTTTTTTTAACACGTTGAGCATATTTTGGTTAATACGATTTATTGTCAGACGCTTTTTCTCATTATTGCAAAAAGAAAAATCTGCTTAAATTGCGAAATTAACTGCACAGCTTTTCAAAAAATATAAATATGACTGAAACAATAGTAAAAGAAAAATAAACAAGACTGTAGCAACGAAGAAAAAATGAACGTGTATCTTTGATATACCTTTGATGAGTTCCGAGAGTCTTTCTACTCTTGGAGCCCGGCCATGGACCAGGCTCGTCTGGTTCTAGCCTGACTGAAATAAAAAATAAAGATATACGGACCAGCTCGGTGAGAGACGGCCAGTGTGTTAAAATTAAAAAAAATATTCGACCCAGTAATCCGCCTGTTGCGCTCAATCATTGTCGACATCTGCTAAATAGATTTTCCTGCTTCTCTTTAGATCTGACGAATATGGACCGTGTGATCTGCTCTAGGCTGACGCTTCCCTTCCACTAACGACTTCCACTATCATCCACTCCAATTGCTCCTCCACAAGCCAACCACTACCTAGCACCATTATCATCCACTCCATTATCAACCACTCCACCATTAGCATTATTGGCTTCTCCCTTATTAGCACAGCTGGCGGTGTAAGTTATAGCGAGTGGTTTGCTTCTTATTTATGAAAGTTTGTGAGGCATGTATAATAATGCGTGTTCACTCCGTATTTGTGTATATATATGTGTGTGTGTGTGTGTGTGTGTGTGTGTGTGTGTGTGTGTGTGTGTGTGTGTGTGTGTGTGTGTGTGTGTGTGTGTGTGTGTATAAAGAACATGTGTGGAGAGCAACACAAAACTCGTGGAGAACACGAAAACAAAAGTTCTCTCATCTTGAAAAATTTTCTCCACGTTGACTTTTTTTTTTCACCATGTATGAATATATAAACTCTTCAAGGGAAAGTGAAGTGATGCTAGGAGCTATCTTCCCCTTCCATGGATCAAACTTTATTAAATCTAATTCCCCATGCTCTACGACCCGGTTTATTATATATATATATACAATAAATATTTTAAGGAAATCAGATTGGTACCATATTTAAAACCAATATCTTACAACCTCGTACTGCCTAAGACTCACATTCAAAAGACCCAGGCTTATTCCCGGGCAAATCGGTCGAGACTTTTTTGCTGTTCCTATTCAACAAGTAGTAAATAGATACCCGTGGTAGGTCGCATCCTGGAGAGGGTAATTCTCATCCTTAGATAAGGATGAGAATTAAAAAAAGAACTGAGGAAAAATAATAGCCTTTAAGTCTGTAAATAAGCGATGTAAAAAAATACACCCACTGAACCACCGATGACAAAAACAATCGAATCAAGTCTATTACTTGAGAGTGTGTACCGAGAAGAATGAATGGTTGATGATCAGATGTTATGGTGACCACGAACACGATTTTGGTCAACGGGAAAAGATGGAAGATCTGGTTTGGATTTCTTTGGACTCATTTTTTTCCCTCTCAGGAAGCATATATTCCTTTCTTCTCAGTGTGTTTTGAGAGTACGGGGGAAGGTGGGAAAGAACAATATGAGAATAAGATTGTTAGGTAAGACACATATGCTACAGTTAGGTATCTTCATTTCGGAAAGTTTCGCCTACTTAGTAGGCTTCTTCAATCGAGTTCAGAAAAATTGGTAGAAGCTGAAGAGATGTGAAGACGATGTAATTAGTCCATCACCCTTGAAGAGGATATCTGGTAAGATTTATGGAAGGAATAATATAATTTACAGAAAGCTGTTATCATATGATCATTCAGCGATAAGCACAATAAAAGCAGTCATTCAGCACCCTGGACTTAAAAAGTTTTCATTCAAAGATCTGAACGATGAAAAAATGGTCGTTCAACACTTTGTACAACAAAAAAAAATAGTATCATCTATATAATACAGGATGAACGGAATGTCCTGTTTTCCCTTCAGATATGTGTGCAAAGTCTAAATTTATTTTCTTTCTCCAAGTTGGGTGAAGGTACCCATGAGTGATACAAGCTGCTACACCACTGATTCATTGATAGTTGTCAGTGTCTAGATACATGGAAGTCCACAGAGAATACAATGTGTGTACGTGTCGATGCATAAGAATCGTTAATGTTATGTTAGGGGAGAAGTGTAACTTCAGAGGTAATCTGAGATAAATTGGTAGTAGTAACAGTAGCTGTTTGCAGATGACACAGTGATAATGATTGTAACTCCAGCGGTTTGCAGATGAAACAGTGATTCTGGGAGCTTCGGGAAAGCAGTTGCCAAGTTGTTGCTCGTAATGGTGTATATAATAAGTCTAAAATGAATGCAGGTAAGACCAAGCTGATGATAATACATAAATGTATAAGAAATGAAACATTAGTGGATTTCGGATTCGAAAACGCATGGAGAAAAACGAGGTAAACCACAGAACGGATCATGTAAACAAAGCTGCAGAATGTTGCGGAATTTTGGAATGACGTTTGTCAATATATATGCGAAAAGGAGACCGTGCCCAAGATACTATACCGGAGATTGTGGTGTCATCGCTGCTGTACGGGGCAAGTCAAGGTTGTTCAGTGTTGCAGCGAGGAAGAGACTGGAGGCAGTGCAGATGACACATCTCGAGACCAAAAGTTTAGCGTGAATAGAGCAAAAATATTAAATAATGAAATATAAAACGGTGCGATGGCGTCTACTTACCTGGAGGGTGTCCTGAGGGTCAACGCCCCCCTCTGCTCGGTCCACGAATAGGCCATAATTAAAAAAAATGAAGGGGGAGTGAGATGGTCTGGTCATTCGTTATGAATACACCAAAATAAGTTGATTAAAAATGTGCATAAAAATACGTAGGGTGGATGAAAGGAAGAGCGAGATGGTGTTGAAAGGGAAGGATTTGAACATCCAGTTCAATTTATAGGTCCCTATTGCCACTTACAAGTGGCACTCTAAACTCCCTTACTACATCCTATACAATAGTCTCTCCCACTTTAGCATCATGGACTATCAAAACCATTATTCTTTTGCTCAAAATTCCATAAAATTCTTTTAGCACCTCCTAGAATCTCTCTTGTACACTCTAATCACGTCCATCTGAATAACTTATTATCCACTTCTCACGTTACACTTTTATTCTAAATCACACAACTTTTTCATTTAAACAGTTATAAAACTTTTTTTGAAGATTGAGACACTTATGCAACATATGGGAATCTTTATTCAGGACACGTTTCGCCACACAGTGGCTTCATCAGTCCAATACAAAGCCTTTCTACTTTGTATTGGACTGATGAAGCCACTGTGTGGTGAAACGTTTCCTGAATAAAGATTCCCATATGTTGCATAAGTGTCTCAATCTTCAACTTGTCGGTTTTTTAAACCATTCATCATAAAACTTTTTATTTCCATAGGTTTTTATTAAGCATTACTGCTACTTCTCATTTAACACTCGCACTCTCGGATACACTTATCTTAATTCCTTAACTTCTATTAAAATTCTTTAATCTCTTTAAACTTTCACTTAGTGTTAGAACAGACTTCATTTAACAATAGCAGAAATAATAAATACTTTCTTAACAACAGTACTACATCCCCGAACATTCAAACAACCCAACTTCAATTTTACGCTCATTAAATACACAAAAGTGTATATCATGCACATTGGTGTTAATATTTAAGGCGCATTCTACGAACCGCATGATACAGGTAAGGGTTCTAACACATTTCCCAAAAGCTATTGCAAAAAAGTGCAAGAACATGAGCCATTGAGAAACTCACAGCGACGTAAAATGCATACTGAATGCAAGTGCAAGCCTGTAAGATCTGTCAGTTTACATGACCAAAAAATAAAGGAAAAATATAAATCCTTCCAATGTAAAACCTTCAATAAACTTTATGTTCACACACGTATAACACGACAGAAGTTTGTTGTCTAACAACCATTCTATTATTGCTAACTGTCGACCAGAGCGCATTGCATATAAAAATGCCCTACGCTAAAAATGCTGGTTATTCCTAACGTAGGCGAAATAATTCTCACTGTAACACTGTTGTGTCTGAAATTTCAGTAGACAGCAGTGTGGAATACTAGACACCCAGCTAGCACTTTTTTTTTTACCGAGGTTCATACATACAAGTGACACAGATGACTTGCATTCTCCTTAAGATGCATTTTGGCACATCATGAACATTATACAAGACAGTGGGGAGGTGTGCAGCCTGAATTATGCTCACTGTATGTGGAATGGGATACTGATAACGTCCACATTTTTTTGTTAATTGAATCCACTGACAGCGCGCGGGTACCCAATGTAGATCACATTTACATTATGGAAACACAGGATGAGGTGCAAGCATGAACAGTGAAATTTGTCCGCCTGAGCTGGAAGACTTATGTAAGGCGACGAGAGGTCGGAAGGCTTCTTCACAGTAGAGCTGGTTACTGTTTGGAGAGAATTATCTCTCGGGATGACATATCTCAACCGCAACAGAAGACACCCAGCGCAGGAAGCTGTTAGGGTAAGGGGGAGGGGGGAAGGGAAGAGGGGAAAGATGAGGGGGCTACAGCTATATCAACGCTGGTCTATGATACATAAAGCAATCCAGCAATGTTTCTCAATATTAGTCAAATAATTTCGGCATCTAAAATAATAATTCAACAACGACTGTCGGCCCGATAACTAGATTTTATAACGAATTTACCGAAAAATAGCAGACCTGTTAGCTTTGGCATACTGACAACGAAAACCACATATATACCAACATAGGAGATAGATGACGATATTCCCCAGACTATTGTTGATTCAAACGCAAAAGCAGCACGGTCAACAAGCACCCCAGAAGCTTCTGGTAATACATCTTGTTCCTCTCTAAAATCTATAAAGATAATCATGTCAGTCTTGCCTATTCAGGAAGAGACGGAGTGCGGAAGATGTCGAGGAGATGAAATCCCCAGAAGCTAAGGACAGAAAAAAATGTTTCACAACAAAGTCATATCTCAAGCTGGGTTCATCTCAGGCTCGACTCATCTCAAGCTTGGCACATTTCACGTTTATCTTATTGTGGCATGAAGTACGGGACGGGGGAACTGCCTAACACAATCTCATGTTGCAGTAAGATAATAAATTGATTTAGGAAAAGTTTGTCAGAGAAAAAAAAATGCTCTAGAGTAAAGACGGAAGCTCTGATCTTATACGAAACATGAGGTAACTGCATTACAAATATCTGAATGCACTCAAGTCAGTAACTAACTTCATGAATAACAATTAATTCAGGGTACAAAGCGATTGCTGTATAATATCTGGGGTATGGGGGTTTAGTATACATTATCTGTGGTATGCAGGGTTTAGCATACAATATCTGTAGTATGCAGGATTTAGTATACGGTATCTGGTGTAAGAGAGAATTTGAAATCATTACACGTGGTCCAAGCAGGGAAGTGTGCAATATCTGGTAATAAGGTTGGATATACTATTACTTGGGTTATGAGGTTCCAAGCAAGGGCCATCAACGTGCTGGCAGCCGTATCACAGTATTAACATGCGGTAGGATCTTGGTAGATGGACCTTTAACTTTACGAAGTCGAGCCTAAAGGGTGGTAATCAAGGAAATAAATCAGATTCTTATACATTAATAAGCTTTGCTCCTTATTTTTTCCTTTTATTCCCATATTTGAAAAAAAATACATTCATGTCCTTCTCAGATGAGACTAAAATAAGTATGAGAGAGACTTTCAAGGAGGATACAACAAACCTCCAAGATTTCCAAGTGGGTAATTTTAAATAATTTAGTTAAAATATTGGAACATAGTACAAAATCAAATTAAACCACTTGATAGAACCAAAGAAAAACATAAGAAAGTGGGAGGAATTAAAATAGGCAGAGGACCACACGTATAGGTATAGTCAAACTCCTAAATTACTGGAACGAAGGCGAGAAAGACACAACATAATTTACACCTGGAAGAAAATAGATAGGCTGGTCCCAAATGTGTTCATAGAAATCATTCCCTAAGAAAGAGGCTCGACTGACGGTGCAAAATACTCCTTACCAAGAGACGTCTTGCTGTTTTCAAGAGGGAACTGGATGGATTCTTAAAGTCAGGTCCTGATCAGCCTGGCTGTGGTGTGAATGCTGGCCTGCATGTAACCACCAGAAACAGCCTTGTTCATTAGGCCCTAATCCACCAAAAGGCCTGTTCTGGGGCCCTTAGAACACTCTCCAGGTTGGATATACAGTATAATTAACACACAAATGCAATTAAGGTTGAATATCATGCATCTTAGTAAGCCCACATAGGTTACCATTACTAAAATTTCTAATAAATGTTTACTGAAGTCATGAAAGACACCCAAGTGATTAAAACGTATTTCTTAAACTTATGAGTACAAGCCATTAAAACATGACCCACAAGAAGCTATATCCTACGAAATGCATAAAGAGGACTAGGACTCCTCATCAGCAAGTGATTATGAGTGAGATAAGTGTGCCTCATCGTAAATCGTTAAAAGAATCTTTTCTGTGGCGATTTCTGTTCAAAGTGAATGGTGATGAATCTGCCAAACTTTGTACAACTTTTAGTTCGTCTCTATAATCCACCAGGCTTTCTGGTAATGAAAAACAAATCATCACATGTGGCGCAAAATGGTCAGTATTAGGCAAAAGGCTTTCGCCCACCTCCCCTCAATGGAGAACTTGTTAAGTTCTTTCAAAGCATTCCTCATCAGCCGGATTGTAGTGTCTACATCGTAATTTATTTTGTGTACACCAAAAGCTTAAACGACTAGGTAGTCAACCAGAGGGATTAGTTTGAAACAGGACTGCAGAGTCTGATTCCCAGAAACTTTACCAAGTGAACAACAGGTTAAGTGATCGTAAAACTAACAGTGGGGTGACCTAAATATAACAGCAACAACCTTAATGGGGGTTAGTGATTCCAGAAGCAGCAATTTATAAAAAAAGAAGTTATAATGGACAATACGACTCCTGGCAACGAGGAAAGTCACACAAGTATGAGCTACCCGTCAGGAAAAACACAAGAGGATCTGAGTAAACTTCCGGCTAACTAGTAAACTTCGCGGGCGTAACTAAGAAACAAAAATGCCTGGAAGAAACAGAGTATTATATTTAATGAGAAGTGTTAAACCTATAGCGATCAGTGACCGGAAAGTGGGAAGGATAAAGACTAATTAGGTCTGATCCAAAGACGTGGAATGCACTTCAGATTACTTGGATCAAGAACCCTTCACCAACATCGGCATCTTATAGAATGCTAATACAAAATTAACCCTATGCTAGGCAACACAGAAAAAAAAGCAAGCAAAATACGACTATTTCAGAAAAGAGTTTTAGTATAATATTAACCAAAGGTGCCATATATATGTATGGGTCATTCAGTGTTATCCAACTGAAGTTAACAGAATAACAAACTGAACTGGACGTAGCAGCATAAAGAGAGCCAAAGCTTCTACAGTCACACCAGTAGAAGAGTCAATAGACAAGAGAAATAGTAGCAGCAGCAACACACAAGCAAGAGGCATCTTGAGCTCCCCAGCGCTCGGGCTTCGGCCCAAAGCTGGGGTGTGGCTCTAAAAGGATCCTGTAGTGCTTGCTGCCTTTGCACCTCCTGACATCGTCTGCTGCTATGCAGCTGCCACATCCTTCGAGCCCAGTGTGAGCGGGGTTTGTGGCAGCCCATAGTGCCGAGCTTCTCCCTCCGAGCCCCGTGGGGGGCGGAGAATGGGGCTAGGCCTGGGGACAGCTAGTCCCAGAGGGAGGAAGTACTTGTACCTCCTCCTATGTCAGACATTGGTCTAACACACTCTCACAACAGGGAGCCAAGGCCGAGCCACCTCTTGGCAAAGGCCCGGGGCGGGCGATTATACCGGCGAATCTACAACAGAACAGAACAGTCACACCAGTAGGCAAATGATAGTAAAAGATATCAGGTGATAATTGTGCTGAGAAAAGAAGAAGTGATCATTAAATATGACAGAAATGAGTGCAACGTTCTCAAGGTAAAATTTCAGTCTTTTTAAAGCTGATCTAGGGTGAGTGTCAGTAGTAGACTAGAGAAAAGAGACGCCTAAGGGAACATTTTACATCAACGTCAACATGAGCAGACAAAATATTGCCGTGGATGCTACAAGAAGACTTAATCCTGTGCACATCGCTCGCTCCAATCTTCAAGAAACGCTAAAGAATGGAAATGTCATATACATTGAAGATGTGAAATGTAATTTTAATATTGAAGCAGGTAGGACGCCTGAACAAGTGAGGGAGCAGTGTCCTTGATCATCTTCCTCAAAGAGCATCAACATGGATCCAAGACAGTATCATATAAATTATGGTATAAAATACCGAGAAGCTGTAAACTAATAAACTGACTACCACCTTCCAAGGATAACGGACTGATAACGTTAAAACTATTTCTTCAGTCTCTAGTGTTAAATTTACCTGTAATCGACTGAAGAAGTCGGTTGTGCAGGCAAAAGGTTTCGGCAGTAAATATACCAGAGTTCTGCACATGTGTCTTATTCATCACTGATTCAGAAAAGCAAGTCGTGTTTAATCTGTAAGAAAACAGACAGGCTATGGGGGGAGTCAGACGAACGTAAAACAACTTTTGCTTATGGGTACTGGGTGAAAACAGGCTGCCGCCTTTAATCCTCGGTTAACCATAGAAAATATTAATTAATCTTAAGGGCTATTCTGTGGTTGATTGAGGGTAGAAGACGGCAGACTATATAATCAATACCCAAGGAGAATATTTAATTTTAACACAAGCTATGGAAGGATACATTAACTGCATATTCCTAGACTATATGAAAACTACCGTTACGCTGCATAAAAAAAAATCTTCCACATCCGTAGACAAAATCAAGGTAAATAGGTGAAATACAAGCATGGAATAAAGAATACATAAAGAGTAGGTGATATACAATCACGGTGAGGAATAAATTACCAGGATACGAGTATGTATCCAGCAAATGTTATAAAAACGTACCGCACCAGTATGTATGTCGACACCCATTCATGTATACCCTGCCTATGAATGCTGGGCGGGAAAATGTAGGGTACATACACATCCATTACTAAATAAAAATTAAAAGTGGTTAGGTTACTTATCTCTTCCCATACATTCTCGACCCCTTTACCTCCTTCTACCTAACCCGCCCCCCATCCTTTCATTACCAGGACTAAGGTCAAAGTTCGTTTGTTGGTTCTTCGTACCCAACGGTGTCGCCCAAGCTCAATGCTAGGTCCCATAACGTCTCTGGTATATGTTAATGACCTGCTGTCAAAGGTAAACTACACAATAATATTCCAAGTTAATACTAAAATAATGAGTAATGAGGTTAAAGAGCTGGATAAGCTGCACTGTAGCATATCCTCTGGTTGCTACAGGAACTCTTTCACAATTACTAAATTAAAATCCAAAGGGTAAATAATGAACCATGGAAACAGGGAATGGCACCCACTGATAAAATATCTTGCGGAGGTTAAATTTTTTATTTAGCATATTTGCATACAACTACTGGGAACGCTTGAAAGCACTTGACTTGTACTCGTTGGAACGCAGGAGGGAGAGATATATCATAATCTACACTTGGAAAATCTTGGAAGGAATGGTCCCAAATCTACATACAGGAATCACTCCCTACGAAAGTAAAAGACTGGGCAGGCGATGCAAAATGCCGCCAATAAAAAGTAGGGGCGCCATTGGTACACTAAGAGAAAACACCATAAGTGTCCGGGGCCCAAAACTGTTCAACAGCCTCCCATCAAGCATTAGGGGAATTGCCAATAAACCCCTGGCTGCCTTCAAGAGAGAGCTGGACAGATACCTAAAGTCAGTGCCGGATCAGCCGGGCTGTGGCTCGTACGTCGGACTGCGTGCGGCCAGCAGTAACAGCCTAGTTGATCAGGCCCTGATCCATCGGGAGGCCTGGTCGTGGACCGGGCCGCGGGGGCGTTGATCCCCGAATAACCTCCAGGTAACCTCCAGGTAACATCAGCAATTCGCTGCTACCCTATTCTACATGACAATTACACAGTGGGAACAAAAGCTATCTATGTTGCAGGGAGAAAGGGAATGAGGGAGGATGAAAAGGCAACTCAAACCAATTCAAAAGGAGTAACACTTACACCAAATCGGTTTCCAGGAGCGTGCATAAACAGCACGACATTATCGGTAAATGCTAGACTGCCAACCATAAGAATGAGCTTCAGGGATCTACACAAACTCCTTTAAGATATATTTAACCACGTCTGCTACATCAATTCTTGAGTATGCAGCGCCAGTGTGGAACCTTCACTTAGTCAAGTCCAGTGCTATATTCTGAGAACGTCCAACGCTTTTCATCAAGACTGTTGACCAAGATAAGAAGGCTGAGCTACAATAAAAGATTGCTATATCTTGTACATAGGACAAGTTGTAGCAAGCTCTCTTGTCAGGAACTTCAACAAGAGGCCACATAGAAACATCAACAAGAGGCCACAAGCAGAAACATCAACAAGAGGACACATAGAAACATCAACAAGAGGCCACATGCAGAAACATCAACAAGAGGACACATAGAAACATTATCAAGAGGCCACATGCAGAAACATCAACTAGAGGACACATAGAAACATCAACAAGAGGCCACATGCAGAAACATCAACAAGAGGACACATAGAAACATCAACAAGAGGCCACATGCAGAAACATCAACAAGAGGACACATAGAAACATCAACAAGAGGCCACATGCAGAAACATCAAGAAGAGACCACATATAAATACATTAATAAGGGACCACACATAAAAACATCAAGAGGCCACATGTAGAAACGTCAACAAGAGGCCACATATAAAAACATCAACAAGAGGCCACATATAAAAACATCAACAAGAGGCCACATATAAAAACATCAACAAGAGGCCACATATAGAAACATCAACAAGAGGCCACATATAGAAACATCAACAAGAGGCCACATATAGAAACATCAAGAAATCCATCAGAGCCACGAGAACATCAGAAAATATTACAGCATAAGAGTAGTTAAACGGTGGTAATTATTATCCATAAAGAACCGCTAAACGCGTAAGGGTCACACATTATTATTATTACAATCAAGGGGGAAGCGCTAAACCCGGAGGATTATACAGCGCCTGGGGGGGGATGTGGAAGGCATTCAGGCTTAATTTGGGGAACTGGAGCACAGATCCAATTCCCTAAATCAAGAGCCCCTCACCAACATCAAGGAACCTTCCTTGAGGGGTAAGGGTCACACAGCACACGTGGAAAGCGAGGAAACCAGGTTTGATCCGAGAAAGGGGAGAGTATCTCCAAGTCCTTCAATCAAAAGCCCTTACCCAGGCACGTTTATTGCCCCTTGAAGAAAAGTGGAATAAAGTAAACAACGTTACCTTACGAGCTGCAACTAAAGTGCTCGAGAAAAAGTGTAATACTACCAAGTCTCCTGAGTCATTATACTGTAAAGTCTCGTCAGTCATCATACTGTAAAGTCTCGTCAGTCATCATACTGTAAAGTCTCGTCAGTCATCATACTGTAAAGTCTCGTCAGTCATCATACTGTAGTCTCGTCAGTCATTATACTGCTAAGTCTCATTAGTCATTTTAATGTAAAATCTCGTTAGTCATTATAATGCAAAGTCTCGTTAGTCACTGGAAGCTCAAAAGGCAACTACAAATAATAATTACACTAAAAAAACACAAACTCATTTGCTTGCACATCTAATTTTTTCCATGAAGCTGGTAAAGTGATACCTATCAGCGTCGTACACAAACCCGGGACCAGCAAACAAAAAAATGACTATTGGAAACCGGAAAAAAACTGCAAATCGCTATATCGCCACGAACTTATGACCAATCCTTGAGTATGCAGCACCAGCACTGAACCGATATTTTGCAGAGAACATAACGAATCTAGAGTACAGTAGTTCACCATCAGCCTGGTATTAGATACTGGAAAAAGAGAAATCGTGAGGGGATAGAGTCACGACATGAGAAGTATTTCCCACGGAAGGTTCAGAGGCAGGGGCGAGAAATGAAACTCACCACGCACATGAGCCAGAGAAACCATTGAAAAAGCTTTTATTGTATTAGTAAGCTGAATCCGTACATGGTTTTATTAAGTACAGCCAAGCTAAACCTCGCCAAATTGTTATGGAGAGGGCCAAGAGCTGGAACTCAACACATGCAAACACAGGAAAGTTTATTACAAGTGGTACACGTACACACACACACACACACACACACACACACACACACACACACACACACACACACACAAGACTAGTCCCGGAGCTTAGGGGTATGTCCTACGAGGAGAGGTTAAGAGAACTCAACCTGACGACACTGGAGGACAGGAGGGATAGGGGTGTCATGATAAAGGTTAGGTTAGGTAAGGTTTATCAAGAAACATGACAAGTGTTTCCTGACGCGGGTCTTAGTCATATGATGACCCACAGCTTTAGCTTTTGGTCATCTGACCGAGGCCTTCCGCTGGCTTAC
>NC_091338.1:7918275-7925775 GCF_038502225.1 Cherax quadricarinatus
ATGAATGAAGGGGAAAGCAGCAAGTTGCTTTAATCTGTACGTTTTGCTCTATGTAGAGCTTTACCAAGAGACTTAATAAAGCAATACACAAAGCGAAACGTTGTACTAATGGACACATTTTCTCAGTCTGTTTTTATCTCACTGTTGTCAACAGTACGCCTTTGGAATTCACATTTGGGTCCGGCTTGAATTATCAAGTCACAACTCAGTAACTTAATTTGTCAGTTAGCTGTCAACCGTTTTAGCCATGGTTAGGTTAGGTTAGGTAAGGTTCGTCAGGAAACAGCACAAATGTTTCCTGACGCGGGTCTTAGTCAGATGATGACCCGCCTTTGGAGCTTTTGGTCATCTGACCGAGGCCTTCCGCTGGCTTACCGGTCCACCCCTTTAAAAATTATGGTCATTTATAACCAGTGTTATATGTTTTAGCCATGGTATTGAGACTTGCATTCTACACACTTATATACTGCACTAACTTTCAATGCATTCCTATAATTATAATATATACATATACACCTGTAATGCATTCCTTTATATTTTCCTATAATTCTTGATATGCATTTATAATATATGCCAGCATATGTATTTATAATTCCAATGAACATGCTAGAAGTAGTATCTATATAAGCGTTCATATTTGTCTGTATACGTTTTTATATTACCTAGAATAACATGCGTTGAACCTCCCTGAAGCCATTCTAGTTATCAAGGAAGCAGACAGGCGAAGCAGACATTTAGATTCAACACTGATTTCCAGTTCCAAAAATCAAATTGTTTCTTTCAATCCCTGGATCTGCACACACTTAGGCAAATCATCTACTACCACAGTATTGTGAATTATGCCCTTGCCCAGCATTTTATTATCGCACAAAACATTTATTTCCAATCGTAGAGGTGAAAGCTAAAATGATTCTCACTAGGACTAACTCCACAATCACGTAACTACAGATGATGTAATTGGCCCTCTCAGTGTTTTACGAACCTCTCCTCAGCCAATATACAGTATATTCTCACTTGCATACATACACACACACACAAATATATATATATATATATATATATATATATATATATATATATATATATGAAGCTTCTAACATAAGAAAGAAGCACTGCAACATGTTTATTTATCTTACCATGCTATGCAGGTCTAGCTCACAGCTACTCACGTGAGATTTAAATATATCAAAATAAACTAGTTTAAATATATAGAAAAGTATGACGTACTAGTGGCGACGAGCACTCCTAGCACTGATGACGGGTGTGGTGATGATCGTGGTGTTAGAGGTGCTGCTGGTGTAATGGACGTAGCATTAGTGGTGGTATTAACAGTTGTTGTAGTTCAGTTGATGGTACTAATAGCGGTAGCGGTGGGAACGATGGTGTTGGAAGTTGTCATGGCGATGATACTTGTGCTAGTAGTGCTAGTACTAATAGTGGTGGTGGTACTGGTGTTGGTTGTGCTAGTGGGGTGGTGGTACTTGTGTTGGTTGTGCTCGTGGGGTGGTGGTACTGGTGTTGGTTGTGCTAGTGGGGTGATGGTACTGGTGTTGGTTGTGCTAGTGGGGTGGTGGTACTGGTGTTGGTTGTGCTAGTGAGGTGCTGGTACTGGTGTTGGTTGTGCTAGTGGGGTGGTGGTACTGGTGTTGGTTGTGCTAGTGAGGTGCTGGTACTGGTGTTGGTTGTGCTAGTGGGGTGGTGGTACTGGTGTTGGTTGTGCTAGTGAGGTGCTGGTACTGGTGTTGGTTGTGCTAGTGGGGTGGTGGTATCGGTGTTGGTTGTGCTAGTGGGGTGGTGGTACTGGTGTTGGTTGTGCTAGTGAGGTGCTGGTACTGGTGTTGGTTGTGCTAGTGGGGTGGTGGTACTGGTGTTGGTTGTGCTAGTGGGGTGGTGGTACTGGTGTTGGTTGTGCTAGTGGGGTGGTGGTACTGGTGTTGGTTGTGCTCGTGGGGTGATGGTACTGGTGTTGGTTGTGCTAGTGGGGTGGTGGTACTGGTGTTGGTTGTGCTAGTGGGGTGGTGGTACTGGTGTTGGTTGTGCTAGTGGGGTGGTGGTACTGGCGTTGGTTGCGCTAGTGGGGTGGTGGTACTGGTGTTGGTTGTGTTAGTGGGGTGGTGGTACTGGTGTTGGTTGTGTTAGTGGGGTGGTGGTACTGGTGTTGGTTGTGCTAGTGGGGTGGTGGTACTGGTGTTGGTTGTGCTAGTGGGGTGGTGGTACTGGCGTTGGTTGTGATAGTGGGGTGGTGGTACTGGCGTTGGTTGTGCTAGTTTGGTGGTGGTACTGGCGTTGGTTGTGCTAGTGGGGTGGTGGTACTGGCCTTGGTTATTCTAGTGGGGTGGTGGTACTGGTGTTGGTTGTGGTAGTGGGGTGGTGGTACTGGTGTTGGTTGTGCTAGTGGGGTGATGGTACTGGTCTTCATTGTGCTAATGGGGTGGTGGTACTTGTGTTGGTTGTGCTAGTGGGGTGGTGGTACTTGTGTTTTACTAGTGGGGTGGTGGTACTGGCGTTGGTTGTGCTAGTGGAGTGGTGGTACTGGTGTTGGTTGTGCTAGTGGGGTGGTGGTACTGGTGTTCGTTGTGCTAGTGGGGTGGTGGTACTTGTGTTCGTTGTGCTAGTGGGGTGGTGGTACTGGTGTTGGTTGTGCTAGCGGGGTTATGGTACTGGTGTTGGTTGTGCTAGTGGGGTGGTGGTACTGGTGTTGGTTGTGCTAGTGGGGTGGTGGTACTTGTGTTGGTTGTGCTAGTAGGGTGGTGGTACTGGTGTTGGTTGTGCTATTGGGGTGATGGTACTGGTGTTGGGTGTGCTAGTGGGGTGGTGGTACTGGCGTTGGTTGTGCTAGTGGGGTGGTGGTACTGGCGGTGGTTGTGCTAGTGGAGTGGTGGTACTGGTGTTGGTTGTGCTAGTGGGGTGGTGGTACTGGTGTTGATTGTGCTAGTGGGGTGGTGGTACTTGTGTTGGTTGTGCTAGTGGGGTGGTTGTACTGGTGTAGGTTGTGCTAGCGGGGTGATGGTACTGGTGTTTGTTGTGCTAGAGGGGTGGTGGTACTGGCGTTGGTTGTGCTAGTGGGGTGGTGGTACTGGTGTTGGTTGTGCTAGTGGGGTGATGGTACTGGTGTTGGTTGTGCTAGTGGGGTGGTGGTACTGGTGTTGATTGTGCTAGAGGGGTGGTGGTACTGGTGTTGGTTGTGCTAGTGGGGTGGTGGTACTGGTGTTGGTTGTGCTAGTGGGGTGGTGGTACTGGTGTTGGTTGTGCTAGTGGGGTGGTGGTACTGGCGTTGGTTGTGATAGTGGGGTGGTGGTACTGGCGTTGGTTGTGCTGGTGGGATGGTGGTACTGGCGTTGGTTGTGCTAGTGCGGTGGTGGTACTGGCGTTGGTTGTGCTAGTGGGGTGGTGGTACTGGTGTTGGTTGTGGTAGTGGGGTGGTGGTACTGGTGTTGGTTGTGCTAGTGAGGTGATGGTACTGGTGTTGGTTGTGCTAATGGGGTGGTGGTAATTGTGTTGGTTGTGCTAGTGGGGTGGTGGTACTGGCGTTGGTTGTGCTAGCGGAGTGGTGGTACTGGTGTTGGTTGTGCTAGTGGGGTGGTGGCACTGGTGTTGGTTGTGCTAGTGGGGTGGTGGTACTGGTGTTGGTTGTGCTAATGGGGTGGTGGTACTTGTGTTGGTTGTGCTAGTGGGGTGGTGGTACTGGTGTTGGTTGTGCTAATGGGGTGGTGGTACTTGTGTTGGTTGTGCTAGTGGGGTTACCTGGTTACCTGGAGGTTACCTGGAGGTTATTTCGGGGATCAACGCCCCCGCGGCCAGGTCCACGACCAGGCCTCCCGATGGATCAGGGCCTGATCAACTAGGCTGTTACTGCTGGCCTCACGCAGTCCGACGTACGAGCCACAGCCCGGCTGATCCGGCACCGACTTTAGGTATCTGTCCAGCTCTCTCTTGAAGGCAGCCAGGGGTGGTGGTACTGGTGTTGGTTGTGCTAGCGGAGTGGTGGTACTGGTGTTGGTTGTGCTAGTGGGGTGGTGGTACTTGTGTTGGTTGTTCTAGCGGGGTGATGGTACTGGTGTTGGTTGTGCTAGTGGGGTGGTGGAACTGGTGTTGGTTGTGCTAGTGGGGTGGTGGTACTGGTGTTGGTTGTGCTAGCGGGGTGATGGTACTGGTGTTTGTTGTGCTAGAGGGGTGGTGGTACTGGCGTTGGTTGTGCTAGTGGGGTGGTGGTACTGGTGTTGGTTGTGCTAGTGGGGTGGTGGTACTGGTGTTGGTTGTGCTAGTGGGGTGGTGGTACTGGTGTTGATTGTGCTAGAGGGGTGGTGGTACTGGTGTTGGTTGTGCTAGTTGGGTGGTGGTACTGGTGTTGGTTGTGCTAGTGGGGTGGTGGTACTGGTGTTAGTTGTGCTAGTGGGGTGATGGTACTGGTGTTGGTTGTGCTTCGTGGGGTGGTGGTACTGGTGTTGGTGGTGCTAGTGGTGTGGTGGTACTGGTGTTGGTTGTGCTAGTGGGGTGGTGGTACTGGTGTTGGTTGCGCTAGTGGGGTGGTGGTACTGCTGTTGGTTGTGCTAGTGGGCTGGTGGTACTGGTGTTGGTTGTGCTAGTGGGGTGGAGGTACTGGTGTTGGTTGTGCTAGTGGGGTGGAGGTATTGGTGTTGGTTGTGCTAGTGGGGTTGTGGTACTGGTGTTGGTTGTGCTAGTGGGGTGGTGGTACTGGCGTTGGTTGTGCTAGTGGGGTGGTGGTAATGGTGTTGGTTGTGCTAGTGGGGTGGTGGTATTGGTGTTGGTTGTGCTTCGTGGGGTGGTGGTACTGGTGTTGGTCGTGCTAGTATGGTGGTGGTACTGGCGTTGGTTGTGCTAGTGGGGTGGTGGTACTGGTGTTGGTTGCGCTTCGTGGGGTGGTGGTACTTGTGTTGGTTGTGCTAGTAGGGTGGTGGTACTGGTGTTGGTTGTGCTAGAGGGGTGGTGGTACATGTGTTGGTTGTGCTAGAGGGGTGGTGGTACTGGTGTTGGTTGTGCTAGAGGGGTGGTGGTACTGGTGTTGGTTGTGCTAGAGGGGTGGTGGTACTGCCGTTGGTTGTGCTAGTGGGGTGGTGGTACTGGTGTTGGTTGCGCTAGAGGGGTGGGGGTACTGGCGTTGGTTGTGCTAGTGGGGTGGTGGTACTGGTGTTGGTTGTGCTAGTGGGGTGATGGTACTGGTGTTGGTTGTGCTAGAGTGGTGGTGGTACTGGTGTTGGTTGCGCTAGAGGGGTGGGGGTACTGGCGTTGGTTGTGCTAGTGGGGTGGTGGTACTGGTGTTGGTTGTGCTAGTGGGGTGATGGTACTGGTGTTGGTTGTGCTAGTGGGGTGATGGTACTGGTGTTGGTTGTGCTAGTGGGGTGGTGGTACTGGCGTTGGTTGTAGTAGTGGGGTGGTGGTACTGGCGTTGGTCGTGCTAGTGGGGTGGTGGTACTGGCGTTGGTTGTGATAATGGGGTGGTGGTGGTACTGGTGTTGGTTGTGCTAGTGGGGTGGTGGTACTGGCGTTGGTTGTGCTATTGGGGTGTTGATTCTGGCGTTGGTTGAGCTAGTGGGGTGGTGGTACTGGTGTTGGTTGTGCTAGTGGGGTGGTGGTACTGGTGTTGGTTGTGCTAGTGGGGTGGTGGTACTTGTGTTGGTTGTGCTAGTGGGGTGATGGTACTGGTGTTGGTTGTGCTAGTGGGGTGGTGGTACTTGTGTTGGTTGTGCTAGTGGGGTGATGGTACTGGTGTTGGTTGTGCTAGAGGGGTGGTGGTACTGGTGTTGGTCGTGCTAGTGGGGTGGTGGTACTGGTGTTGGTCGTGCTAGTGGGGTGATGGTACTGGCGTTGTTTGCGCTAGTGGGGTGGTGGTACTAGTGTTGGTTGTGCTAGTGGGGTGGTGGTACTGGTGTTGGTTGTGCTAGTGGGGTGGTGGTACTGGTGTTGGTTGTGCTAGTGGGGTGGTGGTACTGGCGTTGGTTGTGATAGTGGGGTGGTGGTACTGGCGTTGGTTGTGCTAGTGGGATGGTGGTACTGGCGTTGGTTGTTCTAGTGCGGTGGTGGTACTGGCGTTGGTTGTGCTAGTGGGGTGGTGGTACTGGTGTTGGTTGTGGTAGTGGGGTGGTGGTACTGGTGTTGGTTGTGCTAGTGAGGTGATGGTACTGGTGTTGGTTGTGCTAATGGGGTGGTAGTAATTGTGTTGGTTGTGCTAGTGGGGTGGTGGTACTGGCGTTGGTTGTGCTAGCGGAGTGGTGGTACTGGTGTTGGTTGTGCTAGTGGGGTGGTGGCACTGGTGTTGGTTGTGCTAGTGGGGTGGTGGTACTGGTGTTGGTTGTGCTAATGGGGTGGTGGTACTTGTGTTGGTTGTGCTAGTGGGGTTACCTGGTTACCTGGAGGTTACCTGGAGGTTATTTCGGGGATCAACGCCCCCGCGGCCCGGTCCACGACCAGGCCTCCCGATGGATCAGGGCCTGATCAACTAGGCTGTTACTGCTGGCCGCACGCAGTCCGACGTACGAGCCACAGCCCGGCTGATCCGGCACCGACTTTAGGTATCTGTCCAGCTCTCTCTTGAAGGCAGCCAGGGGTGGTGGTACTGGTGTTGGTTGTGCTAGCGGAGTGGTGGTACTGGTGTTGGTTGTGCTAGTGGGGTGGTGGTACTTGTGTTGGTTGTTCTAGCGGGGTGATGGTACTGGTGTTGGTTGTGCTAGTGGGGTGGTGGAACTGGTGTTGGTTGTGCTAGTGGGGTGGTGGTACTGGTGTTGGTTGTGCTAGTGGGGTGGTGGTACTGGTGTTGGTTGTGCTAGTGGGGTGGTGGCATTTGTGTTGGTTGTTCTAGCGGGGTGATGGTACTGGTGTTGGTTGTGCTAGTGGTGTGGTGGTACTTGTGTTGGTTGTGCTAGTGGGGTGGTGGTACTGGTGTTGGTTGTGCTAGTGGGGTGGTGGTACTTGTGTTGGTTGTGCTAGTGGGGTGGTGGTACTTGTGTTGGTTGTGTTAGTGGGGTGGTGGTACTGGTGTTGGTTGTGCTAGTGGGGTGATGGTACTGGTGTTGGGTGTGCTAGTGGGGTGGTGGTACTGGCGTTGGTTGTGCTAGTGGGGTGGTGGTACTGGCGTTGATTGTGCAAGTGGAGTGGTGGTACTGGTGTTGGTTGTGCTAGTGGGGTGGTGGTACTGGTGTTGGTTGTGCTAGTGGGGTGGTGTTACTTGTGTTGGTTGTGCTAGTGGGGTGGTGGTACTGGTGTTGGTTGTGCTAGTGGGGTGGTGGTACTGGTGTTGGTTGTGCTAGAGGGGTGGTGGTACTGGTGTTGGTTGTGCTAGCGGGGTGATGGTACTGGTGTTGGTTGTGCTAGAGGGGTGGTGGTACTGGCGTTGGTTGTGCTAGCGGGGTGATGGTACTGTTGTTGGTTGTGCTAGAGGGGTGGTGGTACTGGCGTTGGTTGTGCTAGTGGGGTGGTGGTACTGGTGTTGGTTGTGCTAGTGGGGTGGTGGTACTGGTGTTGGTTGTGCTAGTGGGGTGGTGG
>NC_091338.1:7928275-7955775 GCF_038502225.1 Cherax quadricarinatus
TCTCCATGATGAGTACAATACCTAAAAGATGTGGTGATTATTACAATAGTCAACTTAGAGCAAGACTGAAAGGACTAAGTTTATTATTGGTCAAAAGTGAAGCTTTCAACCAATAAATCCACTAGAATACAAGGCAGGCATGTACTTACAGTAGTGCTGGGAGCTGTGAGTCTAATGATTACTGTTTGGACCAGAGCCCCACACGTCACCTTTCGGGGGGGGGGGGGAAGAAGGAGGGGAAGGGATAGTGGGAGCTAGACTGACCCTACCTTAACAAGCAGCCGGCAGTCAAACTATCACTTTTGGGGTGGGGGAAAAAAGGCAGGAATAGTGGGAGCTTGATTTACCCTACCTTAACAAGTAGCCGGCAATGAAACTATTGTTAATATATACTCCCTCGCTACTCCTATCTATTGAACTTTTCCCTCACACTCCCCCATACCAAGACTTATAGTCAAGGAGTATAAGAAGAATAGGCGAGGAAAAAGTTTTAACATAAGGAAGTCGTGTAAGGCAAGAAATCTTCTACTGACTGTCACGACTTAACCAGTCAGAGAAATATTTGGATGAACCATTGATATATACAATATGGAACTTAAAAGCCTGGAGTGCCAATGTCCACCTCAAGAGGCGACTGTTGGTTCCCTTAAAAGTTTCTAGGTATATCAAAGGTTCGTGGTTTATTTTCCCAGCAAATAAAATTTAAGTTTGGAGATACCCCACACAAGGGCCAAACATTCCTTTTCTATGGTGGTGTATCTCGTTTCTGCGGGAAGGAGTTTCCAGCTTAGGAAGCATACAGGGAAGGGAGTACCATCATGGTATTGTAGTAACACCGCACCTAAGCCAGTATTGGAGGCATCAGTTCTCAAACAAAATGTTTTATTAATATCTGGAATCTTAAGTATAGGGTCTTTCGAAAAGATACTTTTAATCTCATTAAACTTTTCCCGAGCTACGTCGGAAAGTTCAAGAGGTTCCTTCACAGACTTTTTAAGGAAGTCAGATAAGATGCCTGTAAGATCAGTAAGGTTCGGGATAAACCGCGCATAAAAATTTACAGAACCAAGAAAGCTACGCATGAGCTTTTTGGTTTTGGGGAATTTAAATTCTAATAAAGCTTTGATCTTACTGGGGAGAGGCTGCAGAGAGTTATTAGAAAGTATCAGTCAAAGATATCTAATTTTGTTATACCCAAGGAAGCATTTCTTCGGCTTGGCAGTGAGGCCATGTGAGCGTAACCTACGTAAAACTGATGTTAATGTTTGGATATGCTCGCCCCATGTCATTACGTAAATGTTATCAAAATAAACTGAAAAATTTGGCATATTACCCAAGACCTTTCTCATCAGTCTCACAGCCAGTTACCAAACCGAAGGGCATAGTTCTATATTGCATCAGTCCTTGGTGTGTAGGAAAAGCGGTGTACTGCTTAGAAGAAGGATCTAACATTACTTGATGATATGCCTGCGCAATATCAATCTCTGAAAAGGAAGCATCATAAAATTTGTGTAGATTGCTATCTATTAAGGGCATAGGCTCAGCATCCCATCGAGTTATAGCATTAAGGCCTCTGAAGTCAATAGCAAGTCTATATGAATTATCCTCCTTCTTAACCATGACTACTGGTGAACAATATGAAGATACTGATGGTTCAATGATCTTTAGTTTTAATAATTTGTCTACCTCTCGGTCAAATGCATCCCTAAGGTGAACTGGAACTGGGTATAATTTTCGTTTGATAGGATTGTCCGTCACTAAGTCAATCTTATGGACTACCGTGGAGGTAACACCTGGAATATCAGTAAAGACGTCTGAAAAGTTACTCACACATTGAAGTAGTTCATGTCTCTTATGGTCATCCAAAGATTCATTAATATTAATGTTGGTTGCGCCCGAGTGGTCAAGAGTCACCAAGTCATGTAGTTCTTCATCATAGTCTGAGTTAGAGGTGTCAATTATGCACACCTTACATTCTTCAGTTGTCTTATCAAGTTCGTGAGGAAAAACTAAGTCAAAGTTATTAAGGCAGTTAACCGAATTTCTTCGGTAATATTTCTTAAGGATGTTGATATAATAAAGCTTAGGTTTCCCCTTGACTTCTATGAGGTAGTCAACTTTCCCACAAATTTTTAATACTTTAAATGGACCTTTCCATGCTACTAATAATTTATTTGACTTGATCGGCAAAAGTACAAGAACTTCATCCCCTACGTTAAAACTTCTCCTCTGACTTTTGGAGTCAAAATAGGTTTTGTACTGGTCCATTGACAAGCTTAGGTTTTTCGAAACTATGTCAGAGGTCTCCTCAAGTTTAGATCTAAGGTCAAGGAGAAACTGGTAAGAAGACTGAACCTCAGCATTTACCTCCTCATTAGTCCATAAGTCATGAAGGATGGACAGTGGACCTCGGTCCTGTCTACCATAGAGAAGTTCAAAAGGTGAAAACCCCAATGAGTCACTGGGAACTTCCCTCATGGCAAACAAAGCACAGGGTAGGTAACGATGCCAGTCCTTAGGTTTAAGGGAGCAAAGTTTCCTTAAAATGGCCTTGAGAATCGAATGCTGGCGCTCAATCCTCCCATTACAGCTGGGATGATAGGGTGTGGTGAAGAGAGGCTTCACTCCCAGAAGTTGGTATAGATGTTGCATTAAGTCAGATGTGAATTGTGTCCCACGGTCAGACAAAATTTCTCTAGGGATGCCCACTCTGGAGAAGATGGACAAAAGGGCCTCAGCCACCTCTGTAGCAGTTATGGTCTTTAAGGGAACGGCTTCAGGGAAGCTCGAAGCATGATCAACTAATGTTAATATATATCTATGTCCCCCAGATGAAAGTGGAGATAAAGGACCAACGATGTCAATAGCTACTCTTTCAAACGGTACCGTAAAGATTGGCATTTTGACCATAGGTACTCGCCTGGTACCTCGGGAGGATGACAGTTGGCAAACTTTACACGATCTACAATAGGTAGTGACATCTGAGGACATTTTTGGCCAAAAATAGGTTTCCCTAATTTTATTTAAGGTTTTACGATGCGAGAAATGTCCGGCCACTGGCAGGTCATGAGCCATTTTAAGAACAGTCTGCATTGACTTGGAACAACTAAGATGGAATAGTCTATCTCATCTGAATTTAATTTGAATACCGACTTGTACATGATACCTTTTATATATTCAAATTTATATGAAAAGTTTTTCCTTTGGATAACTTGATTTTGTTTAGCGGCATTATGGCAATTCTGAAGAGAAGGGCAATTACGTTGTAAATTGACAAAGGAGTCCTTCGATACATCTAAAGGCTTGAAGTCAGGGAAAATCAAAGGATGGACAGTAGGAGAAGCCTGGGCTTTGGTCTGAGCCCTAGTCAAGACATTTATAGTATCGGAGGTGATATCTTCACTTTCATCTAACAAGTGAACCGGTGATCCTACTTCCTCGCTTTCGAGAGTAGCATCACTGGTTTTTAATGCCACATGAATATCGCGAGACATTGTCTCATCTGAACTTTCGAGGGGCCTCTCTGACTCTACAGGAAGAGGATCTGAAACACCTATGTCCATCTTTGGTGATGAAAGGTCAACCTCAGAAGGAAGAATGGCACCTTTTACATTACCTATTAGTACGGAGCAAGAAGTGATGGGAGCTAGTACGGCTTCAGACCAACCTGTGAACCATTTAGACCTAATGTAACAACGGATGGTAGGAAAAGTGTCCGTACGGCCCAAGTAGTCTGAAAGTATAGCAGAGGAATGAGTTTCTTTAAGGTTAGGGAACAGCTTATCAGAAATGACTATACATGTGCATCCAGTGTCTCGTAAAATGGTAGATACATTAAGTCCATTAGCTGTTCCTGAACAGAAGGGTGCTTGGTCATTACAGTCTTTAAAACATCTTCCAACTTTTTGGACCTTCTTAGAAGGACAATCTGGACGTTTATGTCCCTTAACACCACACAAATGACGAACAGGAATAAAAGAAGTCATTTCACTTTCCACTAGAGGCTTTGATTTTTTCAGGTCTGATGAACCCTTGCCCTTAGGGTTCGATCCCTTTAGGTCTTTATAGGAATTGTGAGCCTCAGCATACAGGTCAGCAGCCTCAGCAACTTCCTCAGCTTTAATCAGGTTACGTTCTCTGATGAATGTTCGTATCTGATGGGGAAGAGCTGTCAGGAACTGGTCAGCAACCATGAAGTCTCTAAGAGATTCATAACTGCGATCAATTCCTGAACTCTCTATCCAAAAGTCGAACAAACGAAAGAGTGTTACCTGTAACTGCTGAAAGTTCTGGCCAGGCTGTAAGGTGGCATACCTGAAATCTTTCCTGTAAGAATTAGTGGTTTTTTAATATGCTTTAAGGATTGCCTTCTTCAGTAGGTTATAATTACATATGATATCCTGCGACAAAGTTGCATAGATATTCAAAGCTGTACCAGAAAATAACATTCCTAACCTGGTAGCCCATGTGTGAGCAGGCCATTCACAGAGGGTAGCGGTATTTTCAAACCTGATAATGTAAGAAGTTATGTCTTTCCCCTCTGTGAAGGGAGGTAAATTAGGTGTTGGAATATGTGTACTAGCTGCACGTTGTTCCATTACTCCTTCATCTAATTGCTGTTGTGAGAAAGTTATCTTTTTATTCTCTAATTCAAGGCGAGCTTGTTCGAGCTCGCGATCCTTTTCTCTCTCCCTTAACTCATATTCTCTATCCTTTGCTCTTTCCTCAAGTTCCCTTAATTTAACTTGTTCCTCACGTACTTTAGCTCTTTCCTCATGATCAAGTCTATCACGCTCTTTTTGGTCTTCTCGCTCTCTCTCTAACTGTCTTTCTCGGATTTCTCTCTCAATTCTCTCTCTCTCCTTTTTCTCTTTTCTTTCGATTCTATCTCTCTCCTTATTCTCTTCTCTTTCCCTTTCTAGTTGTCTTTCTTCTCTCTCAAGTCTTTCCTGGATCTTAGCACTAATGAAAGATTCTAAATTTTTCCCTGTTATTCCTAACTTACTTCCAGCGTTCATCCAAAACTGGTATTCCTCCATATTTGCAAGAATAACTTAAACTATCAGGGGAAATGAAACGGGTATCAAAGAAAACGGAGGGTTCAATTCCTGCTCCGCTCAAACTGTAAATAAATCAGAGGGCTCGATCCCTACTTCAATTAAACAATATGTATTAATGAAAACGAAGGGTTCTATGCCGACTCCGAGCAAACAGTAAGTAGATTGGGGTCATTTGACCATCCAATCTTCTCACCAACAAATCAAAAGTGTCCTATGACAGTTCCCTTGATATAATAAAGAGCTCAATGAAACAAATTGTCACTGGAAAATCTCGGGTCCCTAGAGTCTAATCCTCCAAAGTGTTTCAAGCTCCAAAAGGTGGCAGAATTAAATATTATATCCTGCCTGACTTGACTTACAATAAATTGAGACTATAACAATCACCAAATCTTTTAAATACCTGTACTGTAGTCCTACCATAGAGAATGATTACTCATGGCTGGTGGTAACCGTCTGTGGTATGCGGCGTTGAAGTTCCAATGGTAGATTCGAGATGGAGTTGAATCTTGATTCAGTCGAGTGATCCTGGCAAGGTCGCCACTTGTGAAGGCTTACTCAGCCCTGTAACAACTTCAGACAGTATTACTCAGGCTGGCTCCTCCTCAGGAAAATTAATGAATAGAAAAAGAAATAATAACAGACAAACATAAACACTTTATTATATAGAAAATATAAAATATAAAACACTTAAATATGAAATATTAATCCTACATTAAAGAAAATGAAAAATGAAAAATATAAATAACTGAATTCAACGCTAATATATATAGGGGTGTCTGGTGTTGGTGACACTGTTGTTGAAATCGTAGCCGTTGCTGATGATGGGGGGGGGGTCGCAGGTGTTGGTTACGACCCACTGGCTAGTTCTTCACAGTATAGCCGTGAGTATTATATCCCGATGACAGGAAAGCAGGTTCTTTACCGCTGCAATGATGTGGGGTTACGTCCTGCAATTTCATACAGGTGCACAGGTAATTAAATCCAAAATGGGACGTCTCCAGGACGTTAGTCCGTCTCCATCAGTTTTTCTCGTTGACTGACAGGTGACCCTCTCTGTCATCCAAGCTGAAAAGATAGACAGGTTACTCACTGCTTAAGAAATCACTCTCCATGATGAGTACAATACCTAAAAGATGTGGTGATTATTACAATAGTCAACTTAGAGCAAGACTGAAAGGACTAAGTTTATTATTGGCCAAAAGTGAAGCTTTCAACCAATAAATCCACTAGAATACAAGGCAGGCATGTACTTACAGTAGTGCTGGGAGCTGTGAGTCTAGTGATTACTGTTTGGACCAGAGCCCCACACATCACCTTTCGGGGGGGGGGGGAGAAGGAGGGGAAGGGATAGTGGGAGCTAGACTGACCCTACCTTAACAAGTAGCCGGCAATGAAACTATCACTTTCGGGGAGGGGGAGAAAAAGGCAGGAATAGCGGGAGCTTGATTTACCCTACCTTAACAAGTAGCCGGCAATGAAACTATTGTTAATATATATTCCCTCGCTACTCCTATCTATTGAACTTTTCCCTCACAATATAGATATATATATATATATATATATATATATATATATATATATATATATATATATATATATATATATATATATATAGTATAGATAGTAGGTTGGTAGACAGCAACTGCCCAGGGAGGTACTACCGTCCTGCCAAGTGAGTGTAAAACGAAAACCTGCAATTGTTTTACATGATGGTAGGATTGCTGGTGTCCTTTTTTCTGTCTCATAAACATGCAAGATTTCAGGTACGTTTTGCTACTTCTACTTACACTTAGGTCACACTACACATGCATGTACAAGCATATATATACTTAAATACCCCTCTGGGTTTTCTTCTATTTTCTTTCTAGTTCTTGTTCGTGTTTATTTCCTCTTATGTCCATGGGGAAGTGGAACAGAATTCTTCCTCCGTAAGCCAAGCGTGTCGTAAGAGGCGACTAAAATGCCAGGAGCAAGGGGCTAGTAACCCCTTCTCCTGTATATATTACTAAATGTAAAAGGAGAAACTTTCGTTTTTCTTTTTGGGCCACCCTGCCTTGGTGGGATACGGCCGGTGTGTTGAAAGAAAGATATATATATATATATATATAGTGCCGAATAGGTAAAACTTGCAATTTTAGCTTAAATAACAATGCTCTTCTTGCCGAATAAGGCAAGCGAAAATTTGTTTATTCAATAATTTCGCATAAAAATCATTCTGAACCTAACGAAAAAAGCATATTTCATTGTGTTTGTTTATTAAATTATTGCAAATTTATCTAAAATATATTTAGTTGGATTAGGCTAAATTAAATTGCGCTCGTTCTTTAGGTACAAAATTATTAATGTTTACATTAATATAAATGAAAAAATATATATATACTATCTTTAAACGTATAACAGAAAATTTTAGGACTACTTCCTGCAAATTCACCAGTACTACCTATTAGGCTCAGGTCATATTGCTTTTCTACCACTGAGAATTTTCCACTCTACCTACCTATTGAGGACCTTGAAACATTGCAGTTTCTGAGGAAGCGCTGATGACAGTGCGAAAGACCTAGAGCTAGATTTTTCCATCCCCTAGTGACTTTTTCTGTATTTATTTGGTTCCCTGTGTGAATTTCAACACACGAATTTCAACATAGTTTATTCTTTCGTCGCAATAAAGCAAGGGTGCCCCAAGGTGGTCAATATCGACCCTTAAAGATCGACGGGACTATCGAAGGGGTCGATAAATGGCTAGGGGGTCAAAAGGAAGGTCATTACATAGTTGAAGCAGGATTTAGCCATACAAATGCAATTCTAACTAAGCAGAGGAAGAAATTGAACCAGGAAGAGCGTGGTGACTTACCACTGAAACTCACCAGTCACCAAGAACAAACCAGAGGAACAAACTGAACCAGGAAGAGCGTGGTGACTTACCACTGAAACTCACCAGTCACCAAGAACAAAGCAGAGGAACAAACTGAACCAGGAAGAGCGTGGTGACTTACCACTGAAACTCACCAGTCACCAAGAATAAAGCAGAGGAACAAACTGAACCAGGAAGAGCGTGGTGACTTACCACTGAAACTCACCAGTCACCAAGAATAAAGCAGAGGAACAAACTGAACCAGGAAGAGCGTGGTGACTTACCACTGAAACTCACCAGTCACCAAGTATCAGTATGCTTGTTGACGCTCACCAGATGTAACCTTCCCATTAATGGCACCAACAGTTTTAGTAAACAAAAGGCTATGTTAAACTTTACATTTTTTATAATTTAAATATTTATTTTTGTCACTTCGTTATTATTATTATTATTTATTATTATTATTATTATTATTATTATTATTATTATTATTATTATTAATTATTATTATTATTAATTATTATTATTATTAATTATTATTAATTATTATTATTAGCTAAAGTACTATTTATAAAAAAAATATATAATAAATGTTTGGGGGTTAATGAACAATCTGAAACTTTATGAAGATTTTGGGCCATAAAAATTTACGAATCCCATTAAAAACCACTTGATCCAATTTTTGGAACATTTTTCTTTTATTTTTTACCACTTGATCAACTTAAAAAAAAAAGTTCTACATTTTATCACTTGATCAAATTAAAAAAAATTTTTTATATATTTTACCTGTTAATTTATATAAATAGTTGTGTAAATATATTGGAATGTCCGATAATAAAATTAAGTTAATTAAGTTCTTACATAATGAATTAAAAAATTATGCCTAATTCTTTAGGCTGAATGAAGTTTTTTGGTTCAGAGTTTTATACAAACCAGTTGCGTGAGGACCCGCTACACATATTCTCTATATTATTACATTTTAATAATTTTTATTTGCTTTCAGTAATTAAATTTTATTAGTTTTTTATGTATTTTATCTCTCCTCCCTCTTTTCTCTTTCTCTGTCTCTCTTCTCTTTCTCCTTCCCTCCTTCATCCCTTCCCGTCCTTCCTCCCTCCCTGAAGGACAGTATGGAGTGGCAGGTTTATATTCTGCTTTCAGCGAAGCTTTTGTCAGAGTGAACTCATACATTATTCTTTTTGCATAGTTGATTTTAGAGGTTAAGAGGTATTATCCTGTATCATCTCTCTTCAGTGTACCCCAACCCTGTCTGGGGTACACTGCCCCCTCCTCCAGGATGGCACTCGTACCAGTCGACTAACATCCAGGAATCTCTTGACTGCTCATTGTCAAGGAGCAACAAGTGTATACGTGGGGTATACCTGGAGGGGGCTTAGAGAGTCAATGCCCCCGTGGCCCGGTCCGTGGCCAGGTTTCGTGGTTGATCAGGGCCTGCTCATCCAGGCTGTTACTGCTGGACGCACGTAAACCAGGGGTCTATTGGTCATCCCTCTTGTGTAAGGAGTAAAGTAAATGCCTTTGAAAACCAGCAAATTGAAGAATGAGACACTTTTGCAACACTTGGAAATCTTTATCGTGGAAACGTTTCTCCAGCCAGTGGCTTCTTCAGTCCAGCACAGAGATGAACTGTGAAAGATGAAGAGGAATTTGAGGTAATCAGTCCCTGTAGTTCTTCTGGAGTATTGGCATATATAGATACACTCCTGTCAATTTTACATACACCGTTCCTGGTTTTGGCTTGAGTGTGATAGCTAGAGAAAGGTTTTTCTAATCAGTTTCAAACTTCCAGAACTGGTGCATCAATCTTTAAAGAGGAGAGAGACTGTAGAGTAAGCTGTGTCACACAAGTCTGTTGAGAACGGCATATAACACCGACAAGTCGATGTTATACACTGTTTTCAAAGTACCAATCTGTCCTTTTTATTTTCAGAATGTGATATTTTTCTCGAAAAAGGTTCCCTCGTTAATGCCTCATGCATTTCACATGAAGGATTTGAACCTACAAAGCTTAGGCTTTGTAGGTTCAAATTGGTCAATATACTTACGAAAATGAAAAGAAGAGATCGTTAGATTGAGAGGATTCACTGGAGAGCACTTCTTCCGGTCTTCAAGTTTTTAGCATTGGTGGGCTTTGCTCAAGCGAAGGATCGCATTCTTAGTGAGCTATTTTAAGTCCCACTTTACCAATATTATTAAACAAATTGTGGCAATGATTTCCACTCAATAAATGGGAAAAGCTTTTTCGGATTGGCTTCAAACCTTTTATGAGAAGCATCAAATACTCCGTAATGTTAGGTGAAACTTTAGAAAAAAAAAATTATCTAAGTGCATTTATTTCGTGACAGCAATATCTACTTTCAAGAGAAGCAGAGAGAGAGAGAGAGAGAGAGAGAGAGAGAGAGAGAGATAGGGATCCTTAACCTTGTCAAACCCTGTTAAAAAAGAGAGAGAGAGAGAGCAAGCATGGTGACCCTCTCATCACAGTAGCGGCAACACAAATACCCGAACTGAACGCATTAATTATAAACTGAATTGATCCTTTACTGGATTTAGAAAAATAACTGTCATTTTTCCCATTTCTACACACAGTGGCGAGTGGGAGAAATTATTTGGCGAGATGGACCCTTGCCCTGTTCTCTTCTATATTTTCAATATTTAAAATTATCTATAATTGTAATTATTTACTATAATTGATTCTTATATATAACTCATTTAAACTCATAATATATGAACATTACACACAATTAAAAATCAGTTTTTACATTTGCAAGATGTAACGATAATTCATAATAGTAAATGGAAATTATTTATTAATTATAAAAGCCTATGGTCCTGTCATATTACGGAGGATCTGGAAAATGGTTGATGTCTTCTTCGAAGAGGAAACGAATCGTTTAATCAATAAGATGAAGTCTGAACCTTTGATAACTCGTGGAGTCCTACAAGCATCTTGGGTCCACTGCTATTTTTGTGCCTGGTAACTGACATGATCATAGCTGTTTAATACAAAGAAATAATGTATTCCCAGACACTGTATGACCTCCACGCGTTTAACGCTTCAATAGAATAACAATAGAATAAAATGACAATAGTAGTAGTATTAATAATAACAACATTCTTCAACACTGAGATCAAACAGCTTTGGATTTTATTCAACGGGAGATCAGCTCCAATTCCTTGTGCTAAGAGCCCTTCACCCTAAGCATCCCCCTCTCGAAGAGAATCTGTGGATAAGAATAGGGAGAAGAGAGAGAGACACACACAGCATATACCTACTAATCACCAGCACTGAGTGAGGAAACGTCAGGCTGGCTCAAGAAATACGACTTCCAGGGTAAAGGAAGAAACGAGATTATCACCTTGAGTTAAGAGCCACAAACGGCGCTTAAGCTTTTAACTGGTGTGCTGGCAAGCAAAATATGGACATGGCATTATAAGTGAATTTTCTTAAATAGAGGGGATTAAAAACATCTATTTTTTTATGTACATGACCATAAAATATTTATATTTTTTATTTATTAAAAGTAAGAGTTAAAAATACTTCCTTAGGATATGCTTAAATATGTTTATGCAAATCACGAAAAAAATCCTTCAGTGTGAAGAACAATCTTTTACACATGGGTTAAATTAAGTGTGGAATTTTTGCAATTAACCTGAATTATTTAAATATCAGACACAAAATAGTCTCTTATTTATTTTAAAAGAAAACCAGAAATGTAAAGTTGCAGTCCGATAAAACTGAAGAGTTTTCAAGTAGGAGAAAATGTGTTTATGGGAGCTGGGCTTGAAAGTAAACACATAAACCACATTTTAAAAAGAAGCAGGAACGTAGTGGAGCTATGGATGGAGGCATCCGTTTCTCCACTACCCACTACAGTACCACCAACACCACCATCCGTATCTCCACTACCCACTACAGTACCACCAACACCACCATCCGTATCTCCACTACCCACTACAGTACCACCAACACCACCATCCGTATCTCCACTACCCACTACAGTACCACCAACACCACCATCCGTATCTCCACTACCCACTACAGTACCACCAACACCACTATCAGTATCTCCACTACCCACTACAGTACCACCAACACCACTATCAGTATCTCCACTACCCACTACAGTACCACCAACACCACCATCCGTTTCTTCACTACCCACTACAGTACCACCAACACCACCATCCGTTTCTTCACTACCCACTACAGTACCACCAACATCACCATCCGTTTCTTCACTACCCACTACAGTACCACCAACACCACCATCCGTTTCTTCACTACCCACTACAGTACCACCAACACCACCATCCGTTTCTTCACTACCCACTACAGTACCACCAACACCACCATCCGTTTCTCCACTACCCACTACAGTACCACCAACACCACCATCCGTTTCTCCACTACCCACTACAGTACCACCAACACCACTATCAGTGTCTCCACTACCCACTACAGTACCACCAACACCACCATCCGTTTCTCCACTACCCACTACAGTACCACCAACACCACTATCAGTATCTCCACTACCCACTACAGCACCACCAGCTGCCATCAGTATTTCCACTACCCACTACAGCACCACCAGCTGCCATCAGTATTTCCACTACCCACTACAGGACCACCAACACCACTATCAGTATCTCCACTACCCACTACAGCACCACCAGCTGCCATCAGTATCTCCACTACCCACTACAGCACCACCAGCTGCCATCAGTATTTCCACTACCCACTACAGGACCACCAGCTGCCATCAGTATCTCCACTACCCACTACAGCACCACCAGCTGCCATCAGTATTTCCACTACCCACTACAGGACCACCAGCTGCCATCAGTATCTCCACTACCCACTACAGCACCACCAGCTGCCATCAGTATCTCCACTACCCACTACAGCACCACCAGCTGCCATCAGTATCTCCACTACCCACTACAGCACCACCAGCTGCCATCAGTATCTCCACTACCCACTACAGCACCACCAGCTGCCATCAATATCTCCACTACCCACTACAGAACCACCAGCTGCCATCAGTATCTCTACTACCCACTACAGCACCACCAGCTGCCATCAGTATCTCCACTACCCACTACAGCACCACCAGCTGCCATCAGTATCTCCACTACCCACTACAGCACTGCATAATAACGACTGGAAGGTTCTCCACACTGAAGGAGGTCTTGCCTTACCAATTTCATGTTTTCCTGAAAAGTAAATGTTAAAAAAAGAAGAAAGGAAATCAATAACGGTAAAATATTTTGTAAAGGTTGTGCTGAATAACATAGTCGAGGGGGCAGTGTGGAAAACAGGGAGTGAATAAGGCTGAAAACAGGTCGGGTACAATGGTGAATACGCTAATAAGTGTATATATCTCGGTATATACACGTATATGTTGAGAGCTTACTTTAATCCCCTTTGAAAGAGCAAAATGTATTTGCTGTTATGCAAAAACATTTTACGTAAACGCAGCCTTAATAACCCTCGTGTAATCGATAGGCTTTAAACCCAATGCTAGTGACTCAGTGTCATCGGTAAACCATCTAACACTTAAATGTGAGAATCAGGATTGTGTGTCCCGTGCTGCTGGAAGCTGTCCGTTTATGTTATTTCGTTATTGCCTGTTAAGTATATACCAAAAAAAAAGTAAATTTACGTTAATTTAAAGTAGAATAACAAGCATTATATTTTTCAGACAGAAAATAATAAACCATAGTGTGTGAAAACGCGGATCTGATTCGGAGGACTTGTGGGACGGAGAGTACAACATCCTTCGGAGCATCTTCCAATTACCAGCACACTGAAACAATCATCTCACCATTATATCAGAACACTCTCCTTGTATACGACGACCCTGAAGGACCTTGCTCAAGTTTATGTATTTTAAAATGTTACTTGACAACAATGAGGTGTCAAGTATTATCTAAAGTTTCGTGTATCTCTGAAGTCTCCAACATGATAAGTTCGGGTGACTGAAAGTGTTGCAAGCTCTCCTGTTTGAGCAATACTTTCTTGCTGGACATAGATAGCAGGCAATCAATAATGAGGAAAAGACATATTGGAGAACAATGTTTTTCTGGGGAACGGTGTTTAATTCTATGTAGAGTTTTATGAATTCAAGATGAAGTGATACATAGAGATACGTGACCACAATAATTCTTTTTCTGCAACATATACTTTTGCTTACTACTTATTTTGTTGATGGAGCCGCTGTTGTTAACCACTAACGAGAAGCAAGCACGTGTGACCGCTGCCCCGACACGGTGCGCCCGAGTAGCTTCATCAGTGACACAGCTCACATAAAATTTAATATGGGAATACGTTGCTTTCCTCTCTCTATTTTGCTGCTGTTGTTGTTGCTATACAACAGCCTCATTAATATAGATTAGTTAAAATAATGACCTTAAACCGTCCCACCCTTTATTGCAATGGTACTCCCTAAATATTTAGTTGACAGTGTTTCGGTTTACAGTCACGGGGAAGTGGTAAACCATGCAGAGCCTGAATGGGAGGTAATCCCTGGGCGCTGGGGTGATCACTGGATTGCCTAAGCTTATCTGAAGAGGTTATAAACCCGGGTCGCTGGATTATCACCCGTTATCGCTCGCCCCCAGACCTAGCCTCTTGATTAATGACCCGATCAACCTGGCTGTTGATGCTAGCCGTACGCAGACCAAAGTAAGCGCCACAGTCTGGCTGATCAGAAACTGACCTGAGGAACCTCTCAAGTTCCTTCTTAAAGACAAATAGAAATCTGTTGGTTATTTGCCATTGTAAATAAAGGTAGAGTTTTGAAGAGTCTTGGTTTCCTTCATTTTTTAGGAAAATCAGATAATGAGTTTCAAACCAACATCAGTCAAGGAAAACTTGGGAAAACTGGCGTTTTACAATGTGCTTAATTCTACCTTTTCTGAGGTATTTCACGAAGCTGAGTACACTGTGTCGGCGTTGATCTGTGCATATACTTGTTGAACGACATTTGTCAGTGGTTTACTTTCCAAGAAAGAGCGTAAAATGTGAAAAATGTTTTGTTGGAATCAGTCCTATTATGGGAGTGGTTCCGGAGCCCATCGGGCTGAACTGGATCGAAATTAGAACCTGGAATAGTGTAGCTGCGATGCCTCATTACTTATACAGTAACTAAGCTTCTGATAAATTAACACTAATTCCACGGTCTTCTGCATATAATCTCCGTAATGAATTGAAAATACCACTGCTTGGCGAAACGTCCTCAGGAATAAGGATACCCAGGTATTGCACATGCAACCTCACCGTAGGTTAGTTATGGGTTCTTCCTGTTGCTAATAACAGCCTGTGAGCGTCAGAGGGAATAGTACAAATGAAGTAATTTTTACGCTTGTATGAAAGCACAGTTGTAAATGTGTGTCTGGTAATTATTTACTGCGTCTGCTAATTATTTCGGGGAACATCGCCGCGGGGGGCGATGGTCCCAGTAAAACAAACACTGCTGGAAAACAAACTACAGGAAAACAAACACTGCATGAAAAATACTATAGGAAAACAAACACAGGAAAAACACTGCAGGAAAACAACACAGGAAAAACACTACAGGAAAACAAACACTACAGAAAAAAAAAACACTGGCAAAACAAATACCACGGGAAAAACACTGCAGGGAAAAACAATTAACTATTAAACACAGGGAAGAGCAGAGGTAAGTAGATTTTCCTGTCATTATGACCAAGTGTTCTTGAGACAAAAAGTCAGTGATATTCTTTGATGGGTGTTGCGTATGAATCTTACGACATACACACTTCACTTTAGTCTTCGACTGTTCACTCGCAATGCACTTCCGGTTCATTCTTTGCCGGGAATAATGGCTCTTCCCTTGATGGATGTTTTTGTGGTGGTATGTCACTTGGTGGCAGAGATAACTGTACCCAGCACCAGGTTCACCCTGAGCAATTGTGTATGAGAGAGAGAGAGAGAGAGAGAGAGAGAGAGAAAGAGAGAGAGAGAGAGAGAGAATCTTGCTGTTGCAAGTTCGAAAACATCCAACTTTGTTATGAGGTTGTGCTTCGTGTGTTTGTCTAGGCAGGTGTTAGCGCTGGCCTTGTTAGTAGGATAACAAGCACTCCGATCCAGGTATCACCGCACCTGTGACGGAGATTTTTCCTCATAAGCTGTCTATATTCCCAGCCTTTCGTTGTAGTGATCCCAATTGTTAAAAAAAATAGAATAAAACAAATTTTTATTAGATTTACGTTATTCAGCGCGAGGGGGGAGATGTAAACAGTCCTTCGACCGTGTGTGTGTGTGTGTGTGTGTGTGTGTGTGTGTGTCATTCAGCTCAAATAGTGGAGGAGGTTCGATCCTCCGTCTGATTATCACGAGGCAATCACACTATTGAAATGGCATCTTTTTATACAGTAATAGTCAAATTTCACTTAAGAAGCAAAAATGTCCCATTGAAGTATCCATCTTCAGGGATACCAGGGCTTATTACTCCCTCTTATAAGGAATACTTCCAGTTTCTAAAGAGATATAAGATTAAAAAAAATGTCTGGGCCTGGTTATTTTAAGTGCTGTCTCGTCTCCCTTGAAATTAGGAGGAGTAGGAAGCGGGTTGGAATGTGTTGCCTCTGTGACAGGACTGACTGTCCATTTCTTCTGTGATAAGAGATATTGTCAGCGGTTTCCCAGGTTTCTGATTAATAAACCGACTGAACGGATATTTGTGACGGGTTTGAGTGTGAAAGCTGGATGCCAATGTGAATTCAGGGCGATCATGGCGTAGCGAGCATGTGTCAGTCATCTTGTAATCTGAGCCCGCTCCTGCCGTCAGTGTGTGCGTGTGTACTCACCTAATTGTACTCACCTAATTGTGGTTGCAGGGGTCGAGACTCAGCTCCTGGCCCCGCCTCTTCACTGATCGCTACTGGATCCTCTCTCTCTCTGCTTCCTGAGCTTTGTCATACCTCTTCTTAAAACTATGTATGGTTCCTGCCTCCACTACTTCACTTGCTAGGCTGTTCCACTTGCTGACAACTCTATGACTGAAGAAATACTTCCTAACGTCCCTGTGAGTCGTCTGAGTCTTCAACTTCCAGTTGTGACCCCTTGTCCCTGTGTCCCCTCTCTGGAACATCCTATCTCTGTCCACCTTGTCTATTCCCCGCAGTATCTTGTATGTCGTTATCATGTCTCCCCTGACCCTTCTGTCCTCCAGTGTCGTCAGTCCGATTTCCCTTAACCTTTCCTCGTACGACATTCCCTTGAGCTCTGGGACTAGCCTTGTTACAAACCTTTGTACTTTCTCTAACTTCTTGACGTGCTTGACCAGGTGTGGGTTCCAGACTGGTGCTGCATACTCCAGTATGGGCCTAACATACACAGTGTACAGTGTCTTGAACGATTCCTTATTAAGGTATCGGAACGCTATTCTCAGGTTTGCCAGGCGCCCGTATGCTGCAGCGGTTATTTGGTTGATGTGTGCCTCCGGTGATGTGCTCGGTGTTATGGTCACCCCAAGGTCTTTCTCCCTGAGTGAGGTCTGTAGTCTTTGTCCACCTAGCCTATACTCTGTCTGCGGTCTTCTTTGCCCCTCCCCAATCTTCATGACTTTGCATTTGGCTGGATTGAATTCGAGAAGCCAGTTGCTGGACCACATGTCCAGCCTGTCCAGGTCTCTTTGCAGTCCTGCCTCATCCTCGTCCGATTTAATTCTTCTCATCAACTTCACGTCATCTGCGAACAGGGACACTTCAGAGTCTATTCCTTCCATCATGTCGTTCACATATATCAAAAATAGCACTGGTCCTAGAACTGACCCCTGTGGGACCCCGCTCGTAACAGGCGCCCACTGTGTGTGTGTGTGTGTGTGTGTGTGTGTGTGTGTGTGTGTGTGTGTGTGTGTGTGTGTGTGTGTGTGTGTGTGTGCGCGCGCGCCAGCATGGTTAGGACTGTGGCTGAATGTTTAAGGTCAGCCCAATGTCATCGATATTATGTAAACTACACAAGGAATACTTTGGAAGGAAAATATTACACAGAATAAAGCACTGGAAGAAGCCAGATTGTTACCGTGACTCAACGGTAGTTAAGGTTCAAGGGACCAGCAGTTAGTGATGTCGTTCAAAGAGGTCTAGAAGTGATTTTGTACTTGAAATAAGGAACCTGCTTGAGGTCTGGAAAACAGCAAGCATTGGCCAGCAGCTGAGCGTCGACCTAAGCGAAAACACCTCGGTAAGTACAGCTAGATAAGTATACACACACACACACACACACACACACACACACACACACACAGGTATGATAAAGCTCATGGAGCAGAGAGAGTGGAGCTAGTAGCGAGCAGTGAAGAGGAGGGGGCAGGAGCTATGACTTGACTCTTGCAACAACGAGCTGAAATATAACACGTCCTCTGCATTCTTGATTTGCTAATAATGTATAAATCTTAAATATGCACCCATAAAAAATGAAATAAAATAACATACACTCTGCTGAGCAGATTATATTTCTGGACTGATTAAACTTCATCTTCTATAATCTAATTAAGGAGTCGGATTTTCTTTTCTTTAATCAGTCATGTATTTTATATTTTACTCTCTCTCATATTGTACACACACACACACACACACACACACACACGCATATTCTGAGAGAGACTGTGGCTGGTGACAGACCCGCACTGCGCTACCCTGAGAAAACTTCCCCTGCTTCAGTTGCTACCTTGCAACATTGCATAGCTCCTGATGACGCACTGAAAAGTGTGAAAGTGCTTGAGCTAAATATTTCCACCCCCAACCCCCCGTGGCTTGTCTTGCATAGCTAAGATCGCCTGTCTGCGATTGTTTGCATATACATTATATATATATATATATATATATATATATATATATATATATATATATATATATATATATATATATATATATATATATATATATATATATATATATATATATATATATATATATATATATATATATATATTACACAATATGATTTATATATTATATATTCGTTTCCCACCAACGTAGAGTGGCTTAAACGATCGTCCGAACTGCACGATTCCCACCCATGCTGCCGTATGTCATTCCATACAGTATGTCATACTGTATGTCATTCCATTTAATGTATGTTATATTTCTAACACCATCAGCGTTAAGATGATCAGTGTCCTTTGCAGCGCTGTATTAATCAAAGCCATTTATTAACAAGAGTGAATCTGAATCTGTTGCTCACGTATGTCTTTTTCTTCAAACTACGCATGTACGTACATATGTACTCACCTAGTTGTACTCACCTAGTTGAGGTTGCAGGGGTCGAGTCCAAGTTCCTGGCCCCCGCCTCTTCACTGGTCGCTACTAGGTCACTCTCCCTGAACCATGAGCTTTATCGTACCTCTGCTTAAAGCTGTGTATGGATCCTGCCTCCACTACATCGCTTCCCAAACTATTCCAGTTCCTGACTACTCTGTGGCTGAAGAAATACTTCCTAACATCCCTTTGATTCATCTGTGTCTTCAGCTTCCAACTGTGTCCCCTTGTTGCTGTGTCCAGTCTCTGGAACATTCTGTCTTTGTCCACCTTGTCAATTCCTCTCAGTATTTTGTAAGTCGTTATTATGTCCCCCCTATCTCTCCTGTCCTCCAGTGTCGTCAGGTTGATTTCCCTTAACCTCTCCTCATAGGACATACCTCTTAACTCTGGGACTAGTCTAGTTGCAAACCTTTGCACTTTCTCTAGTTTCTTCACGTGCTTGGCTAGGTGTGGGTTCCAAACTGGTGCCGCATACTCCAATATGGGCCTAACGTACACGGTGTACAGGGTCCTGAATGATTCCTTATTAAGATGTCGGAATGCTGTTCTGAGGTTTGCCAGGCGCCCATATGCTGCAGCAGTTATTTGGTTGATGTGCGCTTCAGGAGATGTGCCTGGTGTTATACTCACCCCAAGATCTTTTTCCTTGAGTGATGTTTGTAGTCTCTGGCCCCCTAGACTGTGCTCCGTCTGCGGTCTTCTTTGCCCTTCCCCAATCTTCATGACTTTGCACTTGGTGGGATTGAACTCCAGGAGCCAATTGCTGGACCAGGTCTGCAGCCTGTCCAGATCCCTTTGTAGTTCTGCCTGGTCTTCGATCGAATGAACTCTTCTCATCAACTTCACGTGATCTGCAAACAGGGACACCTCGGTGTTTATTCCTTCCGTCATGTCGTTCACAAATACCAGAAACAGCACTGGTCCTAGGACTGACCCCTGTGGGACCCCGCTGGTCACAGGTGCCCACTCTGACACCTCGCCACGTACCATTACTCGCTGCTGTCTTCCTGACAAGTATTCCCTGATCCATTGTAGTGCCTTCCCTGTTATCCCTGCTTGGTCCTCCAGTTTTTGCACTAATCTCTTGTGTGGTACTGTGTCAAACGCCTTCTTGCAGTCCAAGAAAATGCAATCCACCCACCCCTCTCTCTCTTGTCTTACTGCTGTCACCATGTCATAGAACTCCAGTAGGTTTGTGACAGGATTTCCCGTCTCTGAAACCATGTTGGCTGCTGGTGATGGGATCATTCCTTTCTAGATGTTCCACCATTCTTCTCCTGACAATCTTTTCCATGATTTTGCATGCTATACATGTCAGTGACACTGGTCTGTAGTTTAGTGCTTGATGTCTGTCTCCGTTTTTAAAGATTGGGACCACATTTGCTGTCTTCCATGCCTCAGGCAATCTCCCTGTTTCGATAGATGTATTGAATATTGTTGTTAGGGGTACACATAGCGCCTCTGCTCCCTCTCTCAGGACCCATGGAGAGATGTTATCTGGCCCCATTGCCTTTGAGGTATCTAGCTCACTCAGAAGCCTCTTCACTTCTTCCTCGGTTGTGTGTACTGTGTCCAGCACATGGTGGTGTACCCCACCTCTCCGTCTTTCTGGAGCCCCTTCTGTCTCCTCTGTGAACACTTCTTTGAATCTCTTGTTGAGTTCCTCACATACTTCACGGTCATTTCTTGTTGTCTCTCCTCCTTCCTTCCTTAGCCTGATGACCTGGTCCTTGACGGTTGTTTTCTTCCTGATGTGGCTGTATAACAGTTTCGGGTCAGATTTGGCTTTTGCTGCTATGTCGTTTTCATATTGACGTTGGGCCTCCCTTCTTATCTGTGCATATTCGTTTCTGGCTCTACGACTGCTCTCCTTATTCTCCTGGGTCCTTTGCCTTCTATATTTCTTCCATTCCCTAGCACACTTGGTTTTTGCCTCCTTGCATCTTTGGGTGAACCATGGGCTCATCCTGGCTTTTCCATTATTCCTGTTACCCTTGGGTACAAACCTCTCCTCAGCCTCCTTGCACATTGTTGATACATATTCCATCATCTCATCAACTGGCTTCCCTGCCAGTTCTCTGTCCCACTGAACCTCATTCAGGAAGTTCCTCATTCCTGTGTAGTCCCCTTTCCTGTAGTTTGGTTTCATTTGTCCTGGCCTTCCTGCTTCCCCCTCCACTTGTAGCTCTACTGTGTATTCGAAGCTCAAAACCACATGATCGCTGGCCCCAAGGGGTCTTTCATATGTGATGTCCTCAATATCTGCACTACTCAACGTGAATACTAAGTCCAGTCTTGCTGGTTCATCCTCTCCTGTCTCTCTTGTAGTGTCCCTTACGTGTTGGTACATGAAGTTTTCCAGTACCACCTCCATCATTTTAGCCATCCATGTATCTTGGCCCCCATGTGGCTCCAAGTTCTCCCATTCGATCTCCTTGTGGTTAAAGTCGCCCATGATCAGGAGCTTTGCCCTGCATGCATGAGCTCTTCTCGCCACTGCAACCAGTGTGTCAACCATCGCTCTATTGCTCTCATTGTACTCTTGCCTTGGCCTCCTGCTGTTCTGTGGTGGGTTATACATCACTGCAATTATCACCTTGGGACCACCAGAGTGAAGCGTTCCCGCTATGTAATCACTTTCTTCTCCGCTGTCTCCTCTCTCCAGCTCATCAAAATTCCATCGGTGTTTGATCAGCAATGCCACTCCTCCACACCCCCTGTTCCTTCTGTCTTTTCTCAGGATCTGGTATCCCGCTGGAAAGATGGCATCTGTTATCATATCTGTAAGCTTGGTTTCTGTGATCGCTATGATGTCTGGTGATGCCTCTTTGACTCTTTCGTGCCACTCCTCCCACTTATTTGTTATTCCATCAGCGTTTGTGTACCATACCTTCAGTTTCCTTTCCAACACTGTGGTTTGGGGGGCCTGTGGGGGTGGGAGACCTGGTAGCATACTGTGGGATTCTATGGTTGGGGGTTGGGTGGAAGCTGTGGGTATGGATTGTATTGTGTGTTGGGATGGTGTGATAGGTTGTGGGGTTCTGAGGATAGTTGTGTGTGTGCTTGCCCTTGCTGCTCTGTTCTGCTCTGACTGACCTCTGCTGGTTCCATCCTTGTCTCCTTTCCTAGCTCCTTTCGCTTTTTTGTCCTCTCCCTCAGCTGCCATCTCTCTGTTTGTGTTCTGTCTCTGTCTAGGAACACCTTCTTGTACTCTTCCGAGCTTTTCAACCGTGGTTTCTCATGGAGGATCCTGTTCCACACTGTTTCTGTCCTGAGAATCAGCTTGATCGGTCGGTTTCTCCCCTTCAAGTACCCCCCTATTCTCTGAAAATTTACAATCTCATTCATGTCTTCTCCCCCTATTTCCATGATGATTTTCTCAATCTCCTTTCTTTCTTCCTGCCGTCTTTCAGTGTGTGTCCTTTCCTCTCTCTCCCGAAGCCCATGGATAATCACTGATTTTGCTCTTTCCTTCTCCCATTGCCTCTCCCTCTGTGACTCTGGTTCCTGTCTGTATGTGGTCATTTTCTCCCTTGATTTTTCCAGTGGCTCTTGGTAGCATGGTTGTGCCTTAGCATTTGACCTATCTCCCTCTCCATCTGCACCCATCTGCTCTTCCCTTTCACTCCCTGGCCCTTCTTTGCAGGCTGATATGACCTTAGCATAATTCATATCTCCTTCCTTCCTGTTCAGCCTCTCATCTTCGTATGGTGTGTCTTCTCTGGTCACTACCCCTGAGACTTGCTTCAGCCTGTTTACCTCAAATTCTAGGACCTTTACCCTGGCTACTGCAGTTTCGACTTGTGCCTCCCAATTCTTCGTCTCCTTCTCCAACCTCTTTTCCCATTTCACAGAGAGCTCTTTCTCCATTTTTTCAGAAAGCTCTCCTAATTTTCTCTCCCATTCTTGCTCTATCCTTTTCTACTGTTCCTCCATCCATTCCTCCCCATTGTCATCTAATCCCTGATTCCTGCGAGTCCCAACCATTTTTTTTTTTTAGTGAAAGAGAGAGAGAAAGAGAAAAAGAAAAAGGGGGAGAGAGTGAGAGATAGGGAGAGAGAGAAGGGGAGCCTAGAAGGAGGGGAAAAGAAGGAAAAAAGGGGGAGAAAGTGAGAGAGGGAAAAGGTAAGAGAGAGGGGGGAGTGACAAGGGAAGAGAGAGAGAGATATAAGAAGAGGAAGAGAAAGAGTAAGAGAGGAAGAGAGAGAGGGAGAGGGAGAGAGAGAGGATGAGAGAAAGGGGGAGAGAGAGAGAGAGAGAGAGAGAGAGAGAGAGAGAGAGAGAGAGAGAGAGAGAGAGAGAGAGAGAGAGAGAGAGAGAGAGAGAGAGAGAGAGAGAGGAAGAGAGAGGAGAGGAGAGGGAGAGAGATGGGGGGGAAAGGAAGGGTTATAAGGTCACTTCACAGGAAGGTGTAAAATCCTGTATATGTGTGTCTGTGAGTGTGTGTATGTGTGTGTGTGTGTGTGTGTGTGTGTGTGTGTGTGTGTGTGTGTGTGTGTGTGTGTGTGTGTGTGTGTATATGTGTGTGTGTGTGTATATGTGTGTGTGTGTGTGTGTGTGTGTGTGTGTGTGTGTGTGTGTGTGTGTGTGTATATGTGTGTGTGTGTGTATATGTGTGTGTGTGTGTGTGTGTGTGTATGTGTGTGTGTGTGTATATGTGTGTGTGTGTGTGTGTGTGTGTGTGTGTGTGTGTGTGTGTGTGTGTGTGTGTGTGTGTGTGTGTGTGTGTGTGTGTGTGTGTGTGTGCTACAGCTATTCAAGTGCCTAACAGCAGAGCTGTCCTCACCTAGTGTGTGCATATGTTTATGTAAACAGTCCTTATTTCCCACGTATGTACTACATATGTATTGTATATGTACCCGATCTCTTAAGCGTTTAAAATTACGTTCAAAAGTAAATACACTAGGCTTCGCCTATATGCCGCTACCTCTAAATTTTATTAAATGCCAGTAAATGCTGCTTATTCTAATTCTGATAGCTCGAGGAGAGTGACCCCCAATTCCAGCTAGAGACAGGTACTATTGACCCCATGCAACTCAAACTAGGTGAATATTACTTGCGGCTGGCAGTGGAGTAACGTTGTGGGTCTGTCCTGTCCCAGAAGTTGAAGTTTGATGCTTCTCGGTAATTTTTCCACTAACTTCCTGTATGCACTATAGTCTCTAGCTCTTCTAATTTTTTCACTCACTCACTGTATTTACTGACACATCTATACATATCTCTTATCTCCCTGGTCTTGAGTCGCACTTATTCTTCAAAAAACCCCACAGCGTTATTATGGCAACACTATTTAGGCCTGACAACCGTTCACCCTTCCAACGGCCCTCACTAAACACTCAGCCAATATTTCCTTTTTTTTACTTTTCTGTGATCACTTATACCCCTTAAGGAAGGTTCCTTGTTGTTGGTGAGGGGCTCTTGATTTAGGGAATTGTATCTGTGCTCCAGTTCCCCGAATTAAGCCTGAATGCCTTCCACATCCCCCCCCAGGCGCTGTATAATCCTCCGGGTTTAGCGCTTCCCCTTGATTATAATAATAATAATAATAATGTGATCACTTATATTTCCTTTTTTCGGGGCTTAAGTGATTATATGCACTCTTATGCGTGCACACGCCTATATCCCACACTCTATTCCTTATGGCACAGTCAGAAATTACCACCAAAACACGAGCTCAAACCGCGTGACTCCTCCACGAGTGTGTGTGTGTGTGTGTATGTGTGTGTGTGTGTGTGTGTGTGTGTGTGTGTGTGTGTGTGTGTGTGTGTGTGTGTGTGTGTGTGTGTGTGTGTGTGTGTGTGTGTACGTTCGCAATAAAGCTAATAGAATCCTTGGCTTCATATCAAGAAGCATAAATAATAGGAGTCCTCAGGTTGTTCTTCAACTCTATACATCCTTGGTTAGGCCTCATTTAGATTATGCTGCACAGTTTTGGTCACCGTATTACAGAATGGATATAAATTCTCTGGAAAATGTACAAAGGAGGATGACAAAGATGATCCCATGTATCAGAAACCTTCCCTATGAGGATAGACTAAGGGCCCTGAAACTGCACTCTCTAGAAAGACGTAGAATTAGGGGGGATATGATTGAGGTTTATAAGTGGAAGACAGGAATAAATAAAGGGGATGTAAATAGTGTGCTGATAATATCTAGCCTAGACAGGACTCGCAGCAATGGTTTTAAGTTGGAAAAATTCAGATTCAGGAGGGATATAGGAAAGTACTGGTTTGGTAATAGAGTTGTGGATGAGTGGAACAAACTCCCAAGTACCGTTATAGAGGCCAGAACGTTGTGTAGCTTTAAAAATAGGTTGGATAAATACATGAGTAGATGTGGGTGGGTGTGAGTTAGACCTGATAGCTTGTGCTAACGGGTCGGTTGCCGTGTTCCTCCCTTGAGTCAATGTGACCTGACCTACTAGGTTGTAACAAGTTTAGAACGTCTCATTTAAAATACTTTAGCACTGGCGTCAATTTTCAGGTAAAAGGTTGAGGCCAGCACTTAGTTTAATGATTGTAAGAGAAGGTTGAAGCGTGTAACAGCACCTGCAGCACCCCCAGAAGCAAAACAACCATCATTATTAGCACAACTAGCACCAGAACACTAGCAATACTACCAGAAATACCACCAACAACTGCCGTAACATCAACAACAACACAAGCACCTATATCACCAGTATTAATAGCGCAAGAACGTAAGTACCAGAAACATCACCATCACTACCAGTACCTCTAGCATCTGAATACCAGACAGCGGTAGCCACACTACCAGCCTGTTTGTACCAGAACTTTGCCAGCAATACCAGCAGGAACAATATCACAAACAGCACTCCCAAAAGTAGTACGACCCCTGCTTCCGTATTAGCACAAATACATCTAGAACTCCAGCACCACCAGCAGAAGCAATGCAAGGAATAGCTCCAATACTAGCAGAGACTAAAGGAGCACTAGCACCATCAACAGCATTTCCAGCAGCAACAACAAGGGCAGCAGAAGCAGGTGCCCAATCAATTGTCATACCACCACCACCACAACAACCACAACTATCTTCAGACAGAGTTCTACCACCACCACAAACTCTGCCAGTGTACACCAAAACTGATACCAATATATATATATATATATATATATATATATATATATATATATATATATATATATATATATATATATATATATATATATAATACAACTTCCCTCTTGAGGGTCCATGGAACATAACTGAGATGAATTCGTCCTAATTTGAAAAATTTATGAAGCCATTCTTCTTGCTGCACAATAAGTGGGAAACTGGGCAGGAAATATATGTAATGCTGGAGAAAGATATTATATTTATAGCAAGAAATGAAGCTGGAATATATTTCGTTTAGTAACTTAGGTCGACTTGAAATGCTGGAGCAAACGTAATACACAGTTTTGACAGTAGGTATGCCAGGGCACTGGAGGCTGGGAATCAGTGGGCTAGTTCACGGCGACATCAGCTAAACGAGTGCAGCTATGGTAGTACAGCTAGCGAGCACAACTAGGTGAGAACAAGGTGAGAACAACTAGGCGATTACGTGATTACAGTTTCTTGAATTTTAAGTACGCGAGTACAATCAGTCCAGAATAAATTAGTTGAGAACAGCTAGGCGACAACAACTAAACGACAACAACTAGATAATACAACTATTCGAGTACAACTGTGAGAGAAAAAGTAAACGAGTACACCCAATAGCCTAATCTTAACCTGCTTATCATTGTCTACCAAAACACACACACACACACACACACACACACACAAGGAAAGAATAGACTCAGAAGTGTCTTTGTTTGCAGATATGAAGTTAATGAGAAGAATTCAGTCGGATGAGAACCGCAGAACTACAAAGGGATCAGGTAAGGCCTGCAGGGCTGTTCCAGAAACTGGCTTCTGGAGTTCAACCCCACCAAGTGCAAAGTCATGAAGATCAGGGAAGAGCAAAAGAAGACCTAAAACGGAGTACAGTCTAGGGAGACAGAGACTACAAACCTCACTCAAGGAAAAGGATCTTGGGCTGAATATAACACCGGACACATCTCCTGAGGCACACATCAATCAAACAACTGACATTTGTACCATTTGTACCATTTTGCGCCTGACAAACCTAAGAATAGCGTTTCAACACTTTAGTATGGAATCGTTCAAGACTCTGTACACTGTGTACGCTAGGCTCATAGTGGAGTATGCAGCACCAGTATGGAACCCACACCTAGTCAAGCAGGTCAAGAAATTATAGAAAGTTCAAAGGT
>NC_091338.1:7960775-7965775 GCF_038502225.1 Cherax quadricarinatus
TGTTAATGTTGCAGTTTTATAACTGTAGTGTAAAGCTCTCCTCTGGCAAGACAATGATGGAGTGAATGATGAAAGTTTTTCTTTCTCGGGCCACCCTGCCTTGGTGGGAATCGGCCAACGTGTTAAAAAATTTTTTTTTAATAAAAGTAACATGTACATGGTATACAGTCGTAGCTGACATCAATGACATACTACCATATAGAAAGCCGCTTGTTCTGCTGAGCATTTCGGGAAAATTAGGTCAGTTTTGTCCAAGGATGCGACCCACACCAGTCGACTAACACCCAGGTACCCACTTTAAACTGATGGATGAACAGGGACAGGGACAGCAGGTTTCTTATGCTAGAAGGAACACTGCACTACACAACCATAAAAGTCTTTGATCTGCATAACAAACGTACTGAAAATCTAACAGTTTAAACACTGAAAAAATTCTATATAAACTGTATATATAGACATAAGGAAGACAAATTTAACATTATTCTCTTTGACTGTTTCTCATAAATTTTTGGATATAATTCTGAAAAAAAAGAAAACTTTTATACTTTCGTGAAAGTTACCACAAAGCTTTATCAACACTGTTTTCCTGTTGCAATCTTGTGCATTCTCATAGGTAGGTTAGTTATATGTCCCACGCCTAGCAACAATGGGACGCTTGCTTGTTGCAAATTATTTGAAGATGTTTGGGTATAGCAATGCTGACAATTCTGATACCTATATATGTTATTTTACTTTTCTGAGAATATGCAGATTTCATTTAATTTTAACATTCAGTGTCGTCTGAGTCAATTTTATGTTTTTCTTGTATAGTGAATAAACTTATTTTCTAAGAAAAATGCAGTAACTCACAAAGTCCTGCAGAAAATGCAACCAGCCACTAGAATTTGCATGAGAGGAGCAATAAAACCAGATGCTGGAAAGACGGGCATGGTCTGGAAACCAGACAAAGCTCCGAGTCATCTTTCTGAAGGAAAAAAAAAGGGAACACACAAGGCAGAAGGAAGAACGAAGTCAGAGGTAGAGCAAATGTCACTTAAATTTATAAGTGACCGAAGAATACACCAGGTCACTGATCAGGTAAGGAGGAATATGGAATGACGATGATAATATTTGTACACAAGGAGCCGTTGGAAAATTTGGATATGATTATTGATAGGTAAAAGCGAGACTTAAAAGTCGAGGAAAAATAAGTGAAATTAGCAATGATGTTACATAAATGTATCAGAAAAGAGTGAAAGTTAACCAAATAATTGACCCATTTCTTCAAGAGACAACTACAAAGACCGTTCTTAGGTCATAAAGAAGTCATAGACGAATTATAAAACCTACAATCCATACGGTTCTAGTTTCAAGGGTCTTGATCACTGACGGATTCTTTAGTATTTCTCTTGGGGGCCATAAAACCATTAAATTTAGTTATGGGTGACTAAATTTTTTTTTTCTAATTCAACTAACGCAACCAGAACCACCGCCACAGTAGCCTCTCAAAGTCCAGCATCCATTATATGTGCATAACATAGGTGATTAGTCTCCTAGATCATCATTATTAACCACAGAAACATCAAGACCGAAAAGTAAGCAGATTTAGAATTTAATCAAATTGTTTTTTTTAAAGAATATTTTTTTGCCTTTTCAAATGATTACCAGGACACACCCGACCTAAATTTCGTCTGATATGAAGCAATTATTAAATATTGGTGTTGATAATGCAAAAGGTATTTTATTTTCAAGTGGAAAGGGTGGAAGTGATAGTTTTGGTGAAGTTGTTAGGGGTCGCTAGAGATAAAATTGTTATGATGTGACAAAAAAGGCGTTTTTATATTTTCAATAGTAAAAGACGTTATCTCTTGTTCACTGTATATATTAATGGATGTTCAAAATACATGGCATCACGCTGCTCATGTTCATAATTCTATCATTCATTATATTGTATACCACATACATAGTGCGACGACTGAGAATTTTTCCATACACCCCATTAATCGCAATTTTTGGCTAATATTTATAAAAAACATGCATAAAATAATTCAACTATAACTGAATCAGTATATTTTGGGAGGTTTTATACTCATAAACGAAGAAACTTAACTACAATAACACAATAAATACAACCACGGTTCACTGTAAGTTTATTCTACTTAAGGTGCACCAACTTATTTTATCTCCCTTTTGGGGATAACATTTCCTAAGTTTTCGTCATTATAACGCAGAAAAAAATCTTTAGTTATTAGTTATAGGTTATTTTCTTGCTATACTGAATGTACTATCCTCTTTGCCTCACACATAGACTATCACTACGAAATCCTATTCATGATTTCTTTTTCTCTTTCACCCTTATCTACGATTATTTTCAGTCTTTCATTACACCTTATCAAAACATTCGTGTCGCTCGTCTTTCCTCCAGCTGATATACTATAAAAAAAAAAGATACAAATTCCGTGAGTCTGTCTCAAAATCCCCAAGTAAACGAGATTATAGCATTATTATAGCCCTCCAGCATAAGGTTATCTGAAGACCAAGCAATTTGGTTTTATTTCTACCCAAACTACCTCTTCTTAAACCCCAACCTTAATGCTTGTTCAGCCTTTCACGAGTCTTGTTCGTGTCAGTTCAGTGTCTTAAACAAACTAACGTGTACCTGAACCAACAACCACGTAGTTAAGAGTGGCAATGAGCTGACAAGTAAATAATAAATACATAAAACTGCGTAAGCCTTTATGCTAACAATGGTTCTCTCGAGGCCAACTTCATGAAGCTCTTTTTAGAGCGAAACAAATTTTTTTTTATAATGAAGGATTGCGATGTTTCATATGCCTTTGTAAATGAGAACGTCTGATACAGCTGATGGGACACATGAGACACGTATGGTGAGCTGTATCGAAGTGTGTATTTCTAGGAAGAAACACCAATGTATATGAGAACTGTTATATACATAGTCGACGTCATAGAATATTCCAACAAAATAAGGCATTATTTTTTTTGCTAGTTGTAGCGGTGTGTCAATCATAATACACAAAAAAATAGATAGCACACACTCAGTGTAATCACGTACATTTGCACAATTTTCACACTCACATATGTGAGCAAAATACGACTGCATGTAAAGTACGAGATGTGACGCACACATCCCACACACACACATCACACACACACACACACACACACAAGAGAGAACCACGCACTTATTGCATTAGTCTCGTGTTGCATGACAAAAGATCCGCGAATATAAACAATACTAACCAAAGGAATGATACACAAAACTGCCAACAAATTATGAAAACAGAGACAACAGATCGAGCCTTCACAGAGTGACATTTCGCTCACCTTTAATGAAACATTTCGTTCACATTCGATTTGGAATTTAGACTGAGATCGAAATATACAGTACCCAATACCCATCATCTTTTTTCTTCTGGTTCGATGCGTCATTGTGGCTTCGCGTGTGGGTTCGTGTACGGGTTGTTTTTACGGTCTGTTTGTGGGTTCACGATTAGGTTTGTGTGTCCGCATGTGGATTTGCTTATGGGTTCGCATGTGGGTCTCCTTTTGGGTACATTTGTGCCACAATATTGTCCCTATGATCACATTCAAAATTAATAAGGATAGGCAAACATCCACACTATTGCGATTATAAACACCGAAATCTTCTAGTAAACACAATCTCTGCTACGACGACACGCAGGCAGCTCATAAACGGACTCAGAAATGCACTTATAAAATACTCACGTAAACACACACACAATGTATACTGACAGGTTAATGGAGACGTACAGAAACACGGGAAATAACAAAAGCGAGCATGGATTGTTCGTAAAAACACGAAAACGTTAAAGTATACAGAGCATGTACATATGAGCATTATTTCGTTGAAACTATTAACAAGATGCTATACGATATCTGACGTGTTATCTCCCTCACGAAAAAGTTCTGCCTCATCGTACTAATAAAATTAACTGGGCTTGACAACGTTACATCAGGAATCTTCCTTTTCATCTTCAGGAAGAGTGCAGCGACTGCATAGGTTGGGATGTGAAGTGACTGGTTGTGTTGCTTTACTCATATCATCTTCCTGCTCAAAGGTCATGCTGACCTTAGTTGTGGAGTGTGTGTATTTCCATGAAAATGGACAGAATGTGTATACAGAATGGCATATATCACCGAAAAAGCTGACTTCAGACGACGTTTCGCTCTGGGTAGAGTTTTAGTAAGTTATGATTGATTTTCATGACCTGATGGATTTCTACCAAGAGTTAGATGTAGCCTATAATACAGGTTTGCTCTTCAGTGTGCATCATTATAACATGTTATCATTGCTTCCTTTGTGAGCAGTGAAAAGTGTGCAGAATTTAAGCCATCTGGAATCTCACTCGCCTCTAACCTCTTTTTCCACAGTACACTGAGCTCCCGTGCTAATACAGTTTTTTCTAATAGGGCATTCCAGGTATCCTGACCCAGGCACCGTGTGCATAAAGATGTCAAGTTTTTTTTCGATTGGAATGCTAAACTTTGGTTCATACTGCTGGATTAGCAAAAGCAGCAAGTACAACATTCCAATGATGTAAAAGTGGAAAGCTGAAGCGGGGTAAAACGAAGAGCAAGATGTGGACAAGAAAAATAATAGGTTATCCTCTTTATCTAGCTCAGGTAGGTGAAAAAATCTGTGTATATAGTAACAGGCTTCCCTATTAACACATATGAAGAAAAAACAGTAGACTGTGTTTGAATTAACCCCAACCAAGTGGTTTATTCCCGTTGGGGTAATTTGATTATCTTTCCAGGATGCGATCCACAGGAGACGACTGACACCGAAATACCTATTTATTTGTAAATTAAGAAGGCAGCAGGTGTGCAAAAACTTGTCTGTATGTTTCGATATCCCCGAATTGAACACGGGTGCTTCGGCTGTGACCCTAACGAACAACAAGTGAATTACAAGTTACCCTGTAGCTAGCTAAAGAATTTACAATAGAGGGCGAGAGAGAGAGAGAGAGAGAGAGAGA
>NC_091338.1:7968275-7975775 GCF_038502225.1 Cherax quadricarinatus
AAAGTGAAGCGAAATACATGATTAGTATCTTCGGACATGAAAATAAAAAAATTGTGTTACAATAATGGTATAGGGAAACGTTGCATATATTTTAAGATGAACCAATGAGAAGCGCGAGCATCCATTGTTTACAATATGGCGGACAGGACCCGGTGCAAGCTTGGCTTCACACCAGGAAAAGGAAAATAAGTGAATACACAGATTAAATGACATAACTAGAACAAAATCAGGTATAACAGTAAGAAATAATATTAATATTAAATAAGGCAATTTTAATACAGTAGATGCAGAAAGCAGATGAGATTAATAAAAGAGATGAATAAGAAGCTTGTAAAAAAATAAAAGGCTTGATAGAGTATAAAGCAGAAATATAAGATAAATATAAAGGAAAACTAAGGAAAAGGCAGAGCTATAAGAGCAGATATAACTACCTCGAAGCATCCAAATATTAACACTTGAAAAAGAAGATAAATGAGAATGAAGAACATGAAGATTATATAAGATATTTATGCTAAACTAAGGAAAAGACGGAAATAGAACAACAGTCAGTAATTGCTAAGGAAACAACAGGTAAAGATAACATTAGTAAAAAAAGAAACGAGTAAGAAAATGAACCAGCACTGCTGGTTCTGGCCTTCTGACTGAAAGAATCAAAGTAGAAATTAACTTTGGAGAGCCACGATGGTCATGCTGTGTTAAGTGTTGAATATCTCGAAGAAATGGGAAGATGACCACGACAAGTGAACGATAAACACGAAGTCGTTATACAAATCATAGAAGAAACAGAACACCTAGCAAATAGAACCAAGGGAAAAGTGCTTATTTGTAGAGTGTTTTTAATATTTAAAATGAATTGAGAGAACAGGAAATTAAACAGAGAACCATTATTATTATTATTATTATTATTATTATTATTATTATTATTATTATTATTATTATTATTATTATTATTATATTCATTATGATTATTATTATTATTTCTCATTATTATTTTTCATTATTATTAACATTAGTTTCATTATTATTATTAATTCTATTTTAATTATTATTAGTATTATTTGTTCATTATTATTACTGGATTTCTGTGATGCGCTTAACTCGCATGGGTTATTCAGAGCAACGAGTGATAGAGGCAGTAACATGAAACTTCTTGAGGTAACATGTTAGTGACTCAGCAACGAAATAAGGAAAAATGAACCAGCAAGATTGGATCTATTTTTTTACCTAAGTGAAGCGAATTCAAAGGAAAACGATTCTGAGAAACTCTTAGGAGCCAGAAACCTAACAATCTTGTGTTTTGACTACGTGGTGGAGGATGGAGGAAATCAAAAGCTGAAATTAAAAAAAATGAAACTGACGATAGGAGTGGTAACTAAACAGGAATCACATAGTAAATGACGTTCATTGGGAAAGAGACGAAAAACAGGACAGAACGCAAGATTACAGAGGTCACTATAAATATTCAATGGTTTGAACGAGCAAGAAAAGAAATACGAAGAACAGAGAGAGAATCCATGATTTACAAAAACAGTAATAAGACAAACGGTTAGTATACAAGGACATTAGAAACAGAAAAAAATGAGCAGCACAAAAAATCAGGAAACAAAACAGTGAATCTAGGACAAAGTATGCAAAGATAAAACCAAAATTATTTAAAAACTTTACTTTCTTTTTTACGTAAATTACGTAAATTCGTCCCTCTTGCATGATGTCCGTGCATGGAAGGCAATGTCCCGGTTGCAAAATTCTAACAATTTTACTTTGTCGGTCGTGTGATCATCACAAAATTCCTGAGGTTTAACTCGTCATGCATTCGTCCGTCTAGTGTGATTTAACAATAAATTTTTGTCTTTCTTTTGGCAAATAATTTTTTTTTATGCGAGTTAAACCTCTGTGAATTTTAGACAAAAGGAGACAAGAAAATTACTTATTATATGTTGAATTTATGCAATAATGTCGTAGTAACGTCGGAGGAAGAAATTATAGAGGTGGTGATGATCGAGGTGGTAATGATGGTAAGTAGTAATGATAGTAGCTGATGTTGGTGGTAATGATGGAGGTTGCAATGGAGGTAGTTGGTAATGATGGTAGGTGGTAATGATGGTAGGTGGTAATGATGGTAGGTGGTAATGATGGTAGGTGGTAATGATGGTAGGTGGTAATGATGGTAGGTGGTAATGATGGTAGATGGTAATGACGGTAAGTGGTAATGATGGTAAGTGGTAATGATGGTAAGTGGTAATGATGGTAAGTGGTAATGATGGTAAGTGGTAATGATGGTAAGTGGTAATGATGGTAAGTGGTAATGATGGTAAGTAGTAATGATGGTAAGTAGTAATGGAGGTGTTCATGGTGGTGGTGTTAATGATAAGTGGTAATGATAGAAAGTGGGAATGATGGTGGGTGGTAATGATAGAGATGATCATAGATGATAATAATATGTGCTACTGATTTAGGGAACAATGAGAAGTGGAAATGACTGAATAATAATATTCTACACACACACACACACACACACACACACACACACACACACACACACACACACACACACACACACACACACACACACACACACACACACACACATCGGCCGTTGCTCACCAAGGCAGGGTGGCCCGAAAAAGAAAAACTTTTACCATCATTCACTCCATCACTGTTTTGCCAGAGATGCGCTTACACTACACTTACAAAACTTCAACATTAACACCCCTCCTTCAATGTTAATGTATATATATGTACATACATGTATATGCATGTTTCCCCTGAAGCAAGTTTATTCTTTTCTCTGAGGATGAGGGTCTCCAGGACAGTTCCAGAGGTGGTGTGAAGGAGAACAGTTAGAGTAAAAAAATATATAGAGAAAAAAAAACAGCTGTGAAAGACTGTGGACGTGAAAAGTATAATAAAACAGAAGTGAGGACAGGAACACTGGGAAGAGTGAATGGAAGAATGATTGCATTCTCTACCTCCAACCTCTCCTCGTTTTACAAAACAAATTCTCTTACGAAGTACCCAAAGTCTTTTTTTCTTTTAATTTGCGCTTTTTGTATATTTACAATTGTTCTTTTCATTATTTTCTTTTTGATTAGGTGAAGCTGGACTGGGTTAGCTCTTTACAGATCTAAGGAGGCTCTCTCCCTAACTTTGAGTCACTTTGGCTCACTGAAGGCACGAAACACACATGAAAATTCCTTACTAATGTCCGTCTGACAAAACTGGAAATAGCTATCAGTAATCTCAAGTCATTTCAGACACTTTATACAACATACGTCAGAATAATCTTAAAATACGCAGCACCAGTATGGAACCCACACGAGACAAAGCATGATAGTGAAGTGGAGAAAATGCAGAGGTATGCAGCGAGGTTAGTTGCAAAGCCAAGAGGTATAAGTTATTAGGAGAGGCTAACGGAACTGAACCTAATGGCACTGAAGGTCAAAAGAAGGAAGATAGTGAAACATAAAAAAATAAATTATCAGAGGAATTGATAGGTCAGATAGGGACAGGTGCATAGGAGGCAGGAAATAGGTTCGGGGGGGGAGGGGAGGTACAGCTGAAAATTAAAGAAACAAATGAGTCACAGGGATGTCAGGAAGCATTTCTTCAGCCTGAGAGTCGTTAGAAAGTGGAATAACCCTGACGAAGAAATTATGAAGATAACCGCTTGTCATAGTTTTAAGAACATGTACGATAGGGTGCACGAGGATAAGAGGGAATGACTCTGGCAAGTGTCAAGAGGCGGGGCCAGTACCCTCGATCATTACAATCCTTCAAACATCATGCGCCTAGCGGGACTAGGCATGTTTCATGGTGCGAGAACATACGTGGATGGGTTCGATTCCCGGCCAAGCCGCAGTTTGTTAATTGCATCAAAACTACTTGCTTCATGGTTGCATTAATACATTGACTGCTCGTGGAGGCTGGTATTCAAACGGAAGTGGAATGAAATTAGCTCTGAGCTTACCAGGGCCACGTATGTCCTAGCATCATGAAACACGTCTAGTTCCTGACTGACCAGCAAGGAAAGTTGACAGCAGCGAACAGTGCAGGTTAGGTCCAACTATGACTGATCAGGAAGCGTCAGTGAAATTACTCTGAAGCCTCCGAGCCCATTGAAAAGTTTATTTGGAAACAATGATTTAGTTCCATGATTGTTTTGTGTTTCAATTAAATCGTTATTAAAATGTAATAGAAAAATATGCGAGTGTTATTACCGAGAGCACAAATTATACATGTGACAGAGCACATGAATGCATACATGAAATACAATATACGATATTGGTTGTATAACTCTCGGATTGTGCAATTTCAACATAGTATGAAAAGTACAGAGCATAACTCCAGGAAATGTGGAAATCCCATGACAATGTACAAGCACATTGCATTTTTTTTTCCATCCTTTTTGAAGAGCCAAATTTTAATCTCATTTTTTTGAAGAATTTGTTATCTTTAAAATAAGGGCGAGAAACAGGTTAACAAAAATAAGTCGTAGACTCGTAGGTACAAATTTTGACTTTTCATTGTAAAGTCATTCTATATTATCTTCCGTGAAGCTTCATGGCGTCTTTTCCCTATTAGAATTTTTCTTTTTGATACTATGATTTCCAGTGTTGCTTCTATCTCTTTCTATTAACATAACCTGTTTCGTATTTTCATTCTCTTATTTGCGTCTATATTGTCTCTCATAATACGGTCACTCTTCACTTTGAGTTACCGAACATTAATGGTGCGGTTTCTTAAGAAATATATATTCTAAGTTAATAAAATTATTTTCCATGTCTGTTGATCCTAGAACTTTCCTGTGAACTCGTACTTTTGTTTCTTACTCTTGAATTAAACACGTTTTAGTTTGTTCTTCAAAGCTTTAATCCTCTTCTAGGGAGAACTGAATGTTCCCTATAACACTTGACTTCAGTCACTGATCATAAGTAAAATGTTCTGTTAAGTGTTCTACTATTAACGAACGGAAACAACAACTTTTTAAGATACACAAACTAACAAACGCTATACATAAATAATCCGCACAAAGGAGAATGGAATTTATGACGTATGAAAGTTTATATTTCATTATCGAGTTCTTTCTCTTATAAAAGTTCATTATATATTTTTTCTCTCATTAGTTACGCAAGCTTTAAAATATCTTATTTCCTCATATCTAGACTACTGCTATCACTTGTAGGTAAGTTTCCCGCTACTGAAATTCTTGGAACAATTCGGAAAAACGCCATACACCTTTTCAGTGCGCCTGACCTTACATGTACTATTAAATCTTTAGTCGCCTGCAGCCAAATTTCACCTCTTCTCTATACCCATTCTGTTTTCTGCTGTTAGTGGCCTGCGAGTTACATAACCTCTTCAGTCTTCACACATGGTTACGTGATAGGTACGCTGCAGGTTCTTCCTAATGTTTTGTCTATAATGTTATGGTTTCCCTGAAATCTTGGATTTCCACTCCTTTAAGAAAAGAAGACACCAATAACAGTGAAGTCTTTTACTGGTGCAGCGATGTACCTGTGAGCATGCGTGTTAAGTTAAATATACAATAGCTTAAATAGTAATCCAAGGATGTAATGGACAGATGCTGGCGTCAGACGAGTCAGCTTTATGCTTACACTTACGCTTGTTACGTACCTGAAAAGCCCACTTGTTGCTGAAACGTTATTCCAGTGAAGGACCTAACTGTACTAGAAACAGTTTCCAAACTCGTCGGTCTTGCGTCTCCAGTTTGCTTTTACGAAATTATCTTCGATTAAAGACTGCGTGTAATAGCACCCCACCAAAAAAAAAAAAAAAAAAAAGAAAAAAGGAAAAAGCTGAAAGAGAGTAAAACAGATTTCTGCAGCTGACAAAAACAGTCTCACGCTTAGTTTAAGATACACATATGCTAATAGTTTGTGATCGATCTAAAGAGACATTCTCAAGTTATCACAAAGATATCACTATATGGAAAGGAGGATGAGAAGAGGATGAAAAAGAGGTAGTGTTGGAAGAGGAAGATGAGGATGATAATGAGAAGGAGAAACAAAAAAAAGAAGAAAGTATTATTAGAAAAAGGAGGAAAATGCAGAGGAAGTAGTGGAAGAAGTAACAAACGATGAGGAAAAGATAAAGGAAAACTCACAAGACGAGGATACACGAATATAGATAAAAGCTGAAAATAAATGGCTGCCACAAAATCAATCGCCAATAATAGGAAAGACGTTATGACCCAGGAATAAACATGAAGGAAATGTCACACAAATCTGACGTGAGAATAAAGAATCAGAGTCACATGTGTGGTGACAATAGGATTTGTCTCCATAATCTCATAATAGGTGCACCGGGCAACAGGAAACGCTGTTCACTGCAGTCTGGCCTGGCTTCCCCACGTTGTATTCTACACCTCGCATAGCCTTACTGATTTATTGCTACTGTTGCTTGTGTAACCAGAACAACTGGTAGCAAAGCCTAAAAATGAATAATAAATTCAGATTCCCAAAACTGGTACAAAGGTTTACGATTATATAAGAACAGAGAAGCCCAACTGCAAGTTTAATGGTACATTATCATTCTTGTTTTCTTCGAGGCTGTTGTTAAGGTACCTAAATTCATCATTTCAAGCCATGGATTTTTAAGTTCTAAATTTATTAATAAGAATCCATTGCTTAGTTTTTTTTTCCAATTTGCTCATGCCTCCTTAAACACTGCTTAAAAAAATATATTTAAACGTATAAGAGAAAATTTTAGAAAGGATTTAATTTTAAATGAGTTCTTGTTAATTGACTAGTTTTACCTATTCTGCATAATATATATATATATATATATATATATATATATATATATATATATATATATATATATATATATATATATATATATATGTCGTGCCGAATAGGCAGAACTTGCGATCTTGGCTTAAATAGCAAAGCTCATCTTGCCATATAGGACAAGTGAAAATTTGTGTATGCAATAATTTCGCCAAAATCATTCTGAACCTAACGAAAAAAAATATATTCCACTGTGTTTGTTTAGTATTAAATTATTGTAACCAAATCTAAAATATATTTAGTTGGGTTAGGCTAAAATAAATTGCGCTTGTTATAATAAGGTTAGGTAAGTTTTCTAAGTTCCTTTTGGTGCAAAATTATAAATTTTTACATCAACATTAAAGAAAAAAATATATCTTTAAACGTATAAGAGAAATTTTTAGAAAGAACTTAATTTTAAATGAGTTCTTGCTAATTGACCAGTATTACATATTCGGCACGACATATATATATATATATATATATATATATATATATATATATATATATATATATATATATATATATGCAAAACAACCACTGTGCTGTGAAAGAATAGAGAAATTTCAAGCGCTTTCGTGACTACTCACATTATCAAGGAACAATGAAAGTATATATATATATATATATATATATATATATATATATATATATATATATATATATATATATATACATCAGACTGGAATCCACAACTGAATAAACATTTTAA
>NC_091338.1:7978275-7985775 GCF_038502225.1 Cherax quadricarinatus
CTTGGGTATGTATACATAGTGAAAGCTACTACCTCTCTCCCCCTTTCCCATCCTTTTCCAATATTTCTCTCCTTACCCATCCTTCTTCCTTACCCATCTTACCAAAGCTCTGGTCAAGAAGTGAAGTGAAGTGAAAGCAAAGTATCTTATCACATTTCTACCTTTTTTCTTCCTCTGCTCCACTTCTCTTAACTTTTCCTGCTCTATGAGAGTTGGGGACAGAGAGTAAGGAAGGTGCCTTGATGCCCTTGAAGGGCTCTTGATCTTAGGAACTGGAAATAATTTATCTTTCCATTGATCACACCAGTTTACCTTTTTTTCACGATAAACTTTGTCTCTTAAAAACGTCAATAAAAGTAAACACAACAGCGGAAACAACAACATAATAAGAACAATAGTAACAGATATCCAGGTAGTTAAAGTAATATATTCCTTAATTTTTCCTCTCTATAGAAAAACTTGGTGAGTGCGATTAGCGTATCTTGCACGTACCGTACAGAGTATCGAGCCCACAACACTCAATACAATAGTTTCAAATAATCACGCATTATTTCCCTTTACCCTATCTATTTTTTCTTCAGCCTCGTCTTCATTATTATCATAATAAAAAAGAAGCGCTAAGCCACAAGGGCTATAAAGCTTCGTCTTCATCTTCTACCCTCTCCTCCTCCTCTTCCTCCTCCTTCGTCCCTCCTCACTCCCTTCTCTTCTTCCTGTCCCACCTCCTCGTTATCACCTCCTCCGCACCAGCCCCAGCCTGAAGCAGCTTAAGGCTAATAAGTACAAGTTAGATAATATTTCAAGAAGCAGTTTCTCACAAGCATCCTCTAACGAGCGCACCTCCGTTATTTATTCACCACTAGTAACGCAGCACTGCTAATGTTTTAAGTCAGTCACTAGTAACGCATAACTCCTAACGTTATTAGTCAGTTACCATTAATGCAGGACTGCTGATGTAATGTAAGTGTGGTGGTGGAGCGAGTGTAGTGTTGGAGCGGGTGTAGTGTTGGAGAGAGCGTAGTGTTGGAGCGGGTGTAGTGTTAGAGCGGGTGTAGTGTTGGAGCGGGTGTAGTGTTGGAGCGGGTGTAGTGTTGGAGAGAGTGTAGGGTTGGAGAGAGCGTAATGTTGGAGCGGGTGTAGTGTTAGAGCGGGTGTAGTGTTGGAGAGAGCGTAGGGTTGGAGAGAGCGTAGGGTTGGAGAGACTGAAGGGTTGGAGAGAGCGTAGGGTTGGAGAGAGCGTAGGGTTGGAGAGAGCGTAGCGTTGGAGAGAGCGTAGTGTTGGAGAGAGCGTAGTGTTGAAGAGAGTGTAGTGTTGAAGAGAGCGTAGTGTTGAAGAGAGTGTAGTGTTGAAGAGAGTGTAGTGTTGAAGAGAGTGTAGTGTTGAAGAGAGTGTAGTGTTGAAGAGAGCGTAGTGTTGAAGAGAGTGTAGTGTTGAAGAGAGCGTAGTGTTGAAGAGAGTGTAGTGTTGAAGAGAGTGTAGTGTTGAAGAGAGTGTAGTGTTGAAGAGAGCGTAGTGTTGAAGAGAGCGTAGTGTTGAAGAGAGTGTAGTGTTGAAGAGAGCGTAGTGTTGAAGAGAGTGTAGTGTTGAAGAGAGTGCAGTGTTGAAGAGAGTGTAGTGTTGAAGAGAGTGTAGTGTTGAAGAGAGCGTAGTGTTGAAGAGAGCGTAGTGTTGAAGAGAGCGTAGTGTTGAAGAGAGTGTAGTGTTGAAGAGAGCGTAGTGTTGAAGAGAGCGTAGTGTTGAAGAGAGTGTAGTGTTGAAGAGAGCGTAGTGTTGAAGAGAGCGTAGTGTTGAAGAGAGCGTAGTGTTGAAGAGAGTGTAGTGTTGAAGAGAGTGTAGTGTTGAAGAGAGCGTAGTGAAGAGAGCGTAGTGTTGAAGAGAGTGTAGTGTTGAAGAGAGCGTAGTGTTGAAGAGAGCGTAGTGTTGAAGAGAGCGTAGTGTTGAAGAGAGTGTAGTGTTGAAGAGAGTGTAGTGTTGAAGAGAGTGTAGTGTTGAAGAGAGTGTAGTGTTGAAGAGAGTGTAGTGTTGAAGAGAGTGTAGTGTTGAAGAGAGTGTAGTGTTGAAGAGAGTGTAGTGTTGAAGAGAGTGTAGTGTTGAAGAGAGCGTAGTGTTGAAGAGAGTGTAGTGTTGAAGAGAGTGTAGTGTTGAAGAGAGTGTAGTGTTGAAGAGAGTGTAGTGTTGAAGAGAGTGTAGTGTTGAAGAGAGTGTAGTGTTGAAGAGAGCGTAGTGTTGAAGAGAGTGTAGTGTTGAAGAGAGTGTAGTGTTGAAGAGAGTGTAGTGTTGAAGAGAGTGTAGTGTTGAAGAGAGTGTAGTGTTGAAGAGAGTGTAGTGTTGAAGAGAGTGTAGTGTTGAAGAGAGCGTAGTGTTGAAGAGAGTGTAGTGTTGAAGAGAGTGTAGTGTTGAAGAGAGTGTAGTGTTGAAGAGAGTGTAGTGTTGAAGAGAGTGTAGTGTTGAAGAGAGTGTAGTGTTGAAGAGAGTGTAGTGTTGAAGAGAGTGTAGTGTTGAAGAGAGCGTAGTGTTGAAGAGAGCGTAGTGTTGAAGAGAGCGTATTGTTGAAGAGAGTGTAGTGTTGAAGAGAGCGTAGTGTTGAAGAGAGCGTAGTGTTGAAGAGAGTGTAGTGTTGAAGAGAGCGTAGCGTTGGAGAGAGCGTAGTGTTGAAGAGAGTGTAGTGTTGAAGAGAGTGTAGTGTTGAAGAGAGTGTAGTGTTGAAGAGAGTGTAGTGTTGAAGAGAGTGTAGTGTTGAAGAGAGCGAAGTGTTGAAGAGAGTGTAGTGTTGGAGAGAGCGTAGTGTTGAAGAGAGTGTAGTGTTGGAGAGAGTGTAGTGTTGAAGAGAGTGTAGTGTTGGAGAGAGTGTAGCGTTGAAGAGAGTGTAATGTTGAAGAGAGTGTAGTGTTGAAGAGAGTGTAGTGTTGAAGAGAGTGTAGTGTTGAAGAGAGCGAAGTGTTGAAGAGAGTGTAGTGTTGGAGAGAGCGTAGTGTTGGAGAGAGCGTAGTGTTGAAGAGAGTGTAGTGTTGAAGAGAGTGTAGTGTTGAAGAGAGTGTAGTGTTGAAGAGAGCGTAGTGTTGAAGAGAGTGTAGTGTTGAAGAGAGTGTAGTGTTGAAGAGTGCGTAGTGTTGAAGAGAGCGTAGTGTTGAAGAGAGCGTAGTGTTGAAGAGAGTGTAGTGTTGAAGAGAGCGTAGTGTTGAAGAGAGCGTAGTGTTGAAGAGAGTGTAGTGTTGAAGAGAGCGTAGTGTTGGAGAGAGCGTAGTGTTGAAGAGAGTGTAGTGTTGGAGACAGTGTAGTGTTGAAGAGAGTGTAGTGTTGAAGAGAGTGTAGTGTTGAAGAGAGTGTAGTGTTGAAGAGAGTGTAGTGTTGAAGAGAGCGTAGTGTTGAAGAGAGTGTAGTGTTGAAGAGAGCGTAGTGTTGGAGAGAGCGTAGTGTTGAAGAGAGTGTAGTGTTGGAGAGAGTGTAGTGTTGAAGAGAGTGTAGTGTTGAAGAGAGTGTAGTGTTGAAGAGAGTGTAGTGTTGAAGAGAGTGTAGTGTTGAAGAGAGCGTAGTGTTGAAGAGAGTGTAGTGTTGAAGAGAGCGTAGTGTTGGAGAGAGCGTAGTGTTGGAGAGAGCGTAGTGTTGAAGAGAGTGTAGTGTTGAAGAGAGTGTAGTGTTGAAGAGAGTGTAGTGTTGAAGAGAGCGTAGTGTTGAAGAGAGTGTAGTGTTGAAGAGAGTGTAGTGTTGAAGAGAGTGTAGTGTTGAAGAGAGTGTAGTGTTGAAGAGAGTGTAGTGTTGAAGAGAGCGTAGTGTTGAAGAGAGTGTAGTGTTGAAGAGAGTGTAGTGTTGAAGAGAGTGTAGTGTTGAAGAGAGTGTAGTGTTGAAGAGAGTGTAGTGTTGAAGAGAGTGTAGTGTTGAAGAGAGCGTAGTGTTGAAGAGAGTGTAGTGTTGAAGAGAGCGTAGTGTTGAAGAGAGTGTAGTGTTGAAGAGAGCGTAGTGTTGAAGAGAGTGTAGTGTTGAAGAGAGCGTAGTGTTGAAGAGAGTGTAGTGTTGAAGAGAGCGTAGTGTTGGAGAGAGTGTAGTGTTGAAGAGAGCGTAGTGTTGAAGAGAGTGTAGTGTTGAAGAGAGCGTAGTGTTGAAGAGAGTGTAGTGTTGAAGAGAGCGTAGTGTTGGAGAGAGCGTAGTGTTGGAGAGAGCGTAGTGTTGGAGAGAGTGTAGTGTTGAAGAGAGCGTAGTGTTGAAGAGAGCGTAGTGTTGAAGAGAGTGTAGTGTTGAAGAGAGCGTAGTGTTGAAGAGAGTGTAGTGTTGAAGAGAGCGTAGTGTTGAAGAGAGTGTAGTGTTGAAGAGAGCGTAGTGTTGGAGAGAGTGTAGTGTTGGAGAGAGCGTAGTGTTGAAGAGAGCGTAGTGTTGAAGAGAGTGTAGTGTTGAAGAGAGCGTAGTGTTGAAGAGAGTGTAGTGTTGGAGAGAGCGTAGTGTTGAAGAGAGTGTAGTGTTGAAGAGAGCGTAGTGTTGAAGAGAGCATAGTGTTGAAGAGAGCATAGTGTTGAAGAGAGTGTAGTGTTGGAGAGAGTGTAGTGTTGAAGAGAGCGTAGTGTTGGAGAGAGTGTAGTGTTGGAGAGAGTGTAGTGTTGAAGAGAGCGTAGTGTTGGAGAGAGTGTAGTGTTGGAGAGAGTGTAGTGTTGGAGAGAGTGTAGTGTTGAAGAGAGCGTAGTGTTGGAGAGAGTGTAGTGTTGGAGAGAGTGTAGTGTTGGAGAGAGTGTGGTAAAGTGGGCATATAAAAAACTAATGAAAAATGCCCATGAATATCAAAAGCTATCATATATTTCATTTTGTATAGAATGATTTTTGCTATGCTTTTTGTACTTTTCTTTAAAAATGTAATATATATATATATATATATATATATATATATATATATATATATATATATATATATATATATATATATATATATATATATATATATATACGCAATAAGATCACAGTAAACAGGTGATTTCAAAATATGCAAAACAACCACTCTGAAAGAATAGAGAAATTCCAAGCGCTTTCGTGACTATTCACATTATCAAGGAACTTGATAATGTGAGTAGTCACGAAAGCGCTTGGAATCTCTCTATTCTTTCAGAGTGGTTGTTTTGCATATATATATATATATATATATATATATATATATATATATATATATATATATATATATATATATATATATATATATAACACATCAAACAAAAAAATAATTTTCCTTCATATTTTTTTTTTTTGAGACTTTTAAAGCATATGCTCAATGTGAAAATATGTATGTATGTATGTATGTATGTGTGTGTGTGTGTGTGTTTGTATACATTGCTATTTACTATTATTCTTGTTTATTTTTAATGTTTTCTAATGGTTCCAGGAGACTGTGGAATTACCTATTTCTCGTTTCAGAAATAGACCAATACTTGTGACATTTGTCTTCACTTCTTCACTGTTTAGTTTGGCTTATAATTACTTAATCATTCCACTCCTCCTTACATTTGTTATAGCTTTAAAAAAAAAAAAACCACCATGGAACGAGGGTAAGGATGATGATCGAACCCATGGCGAGCGAGTCTGAAAATTCCAGTCCATTTATTTGTTTGCAACTGTGTTACTATTTCGTGATTCTTGTTACATCCTCTTTAATTCTACATCAGTAGTCTTCCACACTGTGATACAGTTCGTTCCTGTACAGTTTCTCCCTCATTTCAAAACTATGACTTCTTATTCTTGTTAATTTATGTGATTATCGTATCTCCTCGTCCCCTCTATTATCCAATATAAGAATAGTCAGTATTTTCAGTCTTTGTCATAGTCACGTTTCATGCCTCTTGACCTTTTATATTTCATCAAAACCTTTTTTTATGATGACAGTACACCCGAGCTGAATATTCCAATCCTTTTCCGATGTTATTCATACGAATTATATTTTTTTAGTATTTTTCTATCTGCGTGTGTGTTCGCACAGGAGTCCGTCAAAAAGTCGAACAAGAGTTTCCGAGTAATGACAGTAGATACATGGATTCACTCGGCATCACCCTAATCGGTGATTTACCCTTAATCAAAGAGTATGGTTACTAATATTGTAATTTATTAATTCTCAGGATGTACCGGGATTTGAGTTACAGGGAAGAAAAACCACTCCCAGACATTAATTAAGTAAATGTGCGTAAGACAGTATTCATACATTTTATGATACATCTACGCCTGTATATACGCTATTTTTTGTGTTTCTTTGTGTGTGTGTGTGTGTGTGTGTGTATAGCAACCATCATCAATACCTACGTATGTACATAAGTACGCGTGCGCGTGTACGTGTGCGTGCGTGCGTGCATGCGTAACTTACAAATTACCACCTTCAGCACGCGGTACACGAGAGAAAAAAAAAACGACAATGCAAGACTGTCCTGGATCCCGGGACATGATGCACACATCGCAGTTTTTGTGGAGCATTTCATAATAGGAGGGAGGCACGCGAGCGACCCGGCTCCTGTGTCTTCACCACCCATCCACGGCCTTGCCTTGATGCCAGCAAAGGGCTCTGAATCAAGGAAATGGAGCTATTGTCCATTTCCCCGGAGTGAATCTGATTGCCACCCATTGCCCAGGAACTGCATGACCCCCTTCGGACTTAGCGCTTCCGCATGAATGTAATAATAATCCTATCAAAGAGAAAAATATCTTAGTGATTTTTTTCATTACGTCAACCGAGCTAATGTAACGAGGAAAACAAATGAACATGACCTTTTGCGACGAAAAAAAAATAAAAGATATTTTACTGCCGGACAATAATCAGGAAGATACAAAAAAAAAAAAGTCAAAAGCTCCTATCAGTCTCAACTTTTAGAAGAAAAGCTTTTCAGTTCGTGTCTTGCCATGGCCTTGTCGTGCTTTATTTTGAAATATTTAGTAGAAAAGCTGTTGACATTATCATTGAGGTGAAAATTTACAGGGTAGTAAAGGGGAGGTGTGGAGCCCTGGGAGGCCACAACGACACCACCGGCATATGGTGTAGGCTAAAAATATAACGTATAAATTTATGCTGTAAGGCCGGAATTTTCTTGGCTGGTCAGCCACGAACGTGGTTGGGCAGACACGAACGAGGCCGGAAAGACACAGCCAGGCAACGCAAGAAGCAGACGACGTAAAGCTGTAAAATATTCGCTAAATACTGAGCATGTGACTGCTAGCAGATGACTGGTCACCAGTCACCCCCAGTGACAGGTGCGTGTCTCCTGTGCCATGAAAACTGAATCATGAAGTTCAAGCGTCTTCCTCCCTCCCTCTCTTTCTCTCCATCCCCCTCCGTCTCTTCTACTTCATCCCCCCCCCCGCCCCTCTCCTCTAAACCATTTTTTCCTCGACCTCCTCCTCTCCTCTATCTCTTCCCTTCATCCATCCACCTGTTTCTTATAGATCGTGTCCCTCTTCTCTCTTTCCCCGTCCCACATTATTCTTCCTTTCCTCTAATTTAGTTATTTTTCTTACAGTGTATCATCCTTCATTCATGCATTCTG
>NC_091338.1:7993275-8073275 GCF_038502225.1 Cherax quadricarinatus
GGCAAAGCTCCTGATCATGGGTGACTTAACCACAAGGAGATCGATTGGGAGAACTTGGACCCACATGGGGGCCAAGATACATGGAGGGCTAAGATGATGGAGGTGGTACTGGAAAACTTCATGTACCAACACGTAAGGGACACTACAAGAGAGAGAGGAGAGGATGAACCAGCAAGGCTGGACTTAGTATTCACCTTGAGTAGTGCAGATATCGAGGACATTACATATGAAAGATCCCTTGGGGCCAGTGACCATGTGGTTTTAAGCTTCGAATACACAGTAGAGCTACAAGTGGAGGGAGAAGCAGGAAGGCCAGGACGAATGAAGCCAAACTACAAGAAAGGGGACTACACAGGAATGAGGAACTTCCTGAACGGGGTTCAGTGGGACAGAGAACTGGCAGGGAAGCCAGTTAATGAGATGATGGAATATGTAGCAACAATATGCAAGGAGGCTGAGGAGAGGTTTGTACCCAAGGGTAACAGGAATAATGAAAAAGCCAGGATGAGCCCATGGTTTACCCAAAGGTGCAGGGAGGCAAAAACCAAGTGTGCTAGGGAATGGAAGAAATATAGAAGGCAAAGGACCCAGGAGAATAAGGAGAACAGTCGTAGAGCCAGAAACGAATATGCACAGATAAGAAGGGAGGCCCAAAGACAATATGAAAATGACGTAGCAGCGAAAGCCAAATCTGACCCGAAACTGTTGTACAGCCACATCAGGAGGAAAACAACAGTCAAGGACCAGGTAATCAGGCTAAGGAAGGAAGGAGGAGAGACAACAAGAAATGACTGTGAAGTATTTGAGGAACTCAACAAGAGATTCAAAGAAGTGTTCACAGAGGAGACAGAAGGGGCTCCAGAAAGACGGAGAGGTGGGGCACACCACCATGTGCTGGACACAGTGCACACAACCGAGGAAGAAGTGAAGAGGCTTCTGAGTGAGCTAGATACCTCAAAGGCAATGGGGCCAGATAACATCTCCCCATGGGTATTGAGAGAGGGAGCAGAGGCACTATGTGTACCCCTAACAACAATATTCAATACATCTATCGAAACAGGGAGATTGCCTGAGGCATGGAAGACAGCAAATGTAGTCTCAATCTTTAAAAAAGGAGACAGACATGAAGCATTAAACCACAGATCAGTGTCACTGACATGTATAGTATGCAAAATCATGGAGAAGATTATCAGGAGAAGAGTGGTGGAACACCTAGAAAGGAATGATCTCATCAACAGCAGCCAACATGGTTTCAGTGACGGGAAATCCTGTGTCACAAACCTACTGGAGTTCTATGACATGGTGACAGCAGTAAGACAAGAGAGGGGTGGGTGGATTGCATATTTTTGGACTGCAAGAAGGCGTTTGACACAGTTCCACACAAGAGATTGGTGCAAAAACTGGAGGACCAAGCAGGGATAACAGGGAAGGCACTACAATGGATCAGCGAATACTTGTCAGGAAGACAGCAGCGAGTCATGGTACGTGGCGAGGTGTCAGAGTGGGCACCTGTGACCAGCGTGGTCCCACAGGGGTCAGTCCTAGGACCAGTGCTGTTTCTGGTATTTGTGAACGACATGACGGAAGGAAACTAAAGAAAGTGCAAAGGTTTGCAACAAGACTAGTCCCAGAGCTAAGAGGTATGTCCTACGAGGAGAGGTTAAGGGAAATCAACCTGACGACACTGGAGGACAGGAAAGATAGGGGGGACATGATACCGACATACAAAATACTGAGAGGAATTGACAAGGTGGACAAAGACAGGATGTTCCAGAGATTGGACACAGTAACAAGGGGACACAGTAGGAAGTTGAAGACACAGATGAATCACAGGGATGTTAGGAAGTATTTCTTCAGTCACAGAGTAGTCAGGAAGTGGAATAGTTTGGGAAGCGATGTAGTGGAGGCAGGATCCATACATAGCTTTAAGCAGAGGTATGATAAAGCTCACGGTTCAGGGAGAGTGATCTAGTAGCGATCAGTGAAGAGGCGGGGCCAGGAGCTCGGACTCGACCCCCGCAACCTCAACTAGGTGAGTACAACTAGGTGAGTACATATATAGTACGAATTTCATATATTTTTATAAGAAGTTAATAACATTTAAACTTGTTCCATCAGAATATACAAGGCTATTTCGATTTGCTTTGGAATTATGCCCTTTAAATTCCAATCACGGAAAACTCTAGTGCAAAATTATCCAACTAGTGTCAGTATTAAGGGCTAGTACAACTCTCACTTACGTCAGTGAGTGGATTGTTGAGACTTAACGCTGTTCTGTAAACCAATTACTCCTTTCTAGTGCAGTTAGTGAGTCAGTAACCAGTTTGAAGGTGTCGACAAATGTTGTAGAACAACGATGCTTTCAACACTCATTCGGAAAATGCTTCCCTCACAAGTAAAGCTTTGTTTCAAAGTTGATTTGTCAACTCGAGATTAACCGTGTTACCTATTTCTTTTTCACCACAAAAAATATTGGCTAGATGTGCTACGGTTTCTGCACGAACCAAGAGAGAGATTCCCCGTATCACAAAACCCCAGGCTCCAGAATCTCAATACACATATTGCACCAATGATCTGTACCTTAAAACACTTCGGAAGGGAACAGCTGCAGCATAACTCCCTCAATAGAACTAGGAACTATAATTCAACACTCCCAAAACATTCAGAAACTGAAGATCAACAACTTGTAAAGGTTTTAGATCAACATGATCGAAAAACTTACCCAGCAGCTCTAGGTTTACACCCTCAAGAGGCCCAAGAGCTGCAACTCAACCCAGTTAAATATTAGACCTTTCAGATTAACAAAGAGTCTCGTAAAACCATTCAAAATAAACTTATTTAGGAATGTACAAGGATTTTCACACTACATGAAAAGGAGATTAAGACCAATGTTTTTTTCTGGTGTAAGTCTGAAGTTCATAAAACTCATGGTAAATGCTCTTTTATGCAGGTTGTGCTAAAACATAGCTTAAAATTAATTAAAAATCTTGAATAAACTTTATTTTCTCTATGTAATGTGAGCCTTCTTGTGAGTAAAATACATAAACCCTGAAGGTTTCAATCACATCACTAGACACATTCTCTCGATATCACATGGAAATCATCAACGTTTTCTTTTCCATTCTGTATTCTTTGCAAATTTGCTAAAATTCTCCTGCTTAGTGGGTGTAAAAAAAAAAACATTTCATATAGCAATATTTAAATGAGAACATTTAAACTTCGGCTCGTTTATATTTCAAAATCGACTGACATTAAACCTGGAAGTTTACTAACCCAATTAAGGTTACTAACTTAATTAAGGCTACTAACCCAATTAAGGCTACTAACCCAATTAAGGCTACTAACTCAATTAAGGCTACTAACTCAATTAAGGCTACTAGCTCAATTAAGGCTACTAACTCAATTAAGGCTACTAGCTCAATTAAGGCTACTAACTCAATTAAGGCTACTAACTCAATTAAGGCTACTAACTCAATTAAGGCTACTAACTCAATTAAGGCTACTAACTCAATTAAGGCTACTAACTCAATTAAGGCTACTAGCTCAATTAAGGCTACTAATCCAATTAAGGCTACTAACTCAATTAAGTTAGGATGTCATCGACGACCAATTTATTTCTTTTGGATCTTTCAGTCCTTTCTACAAAGATACAACGGACACCAGTCGCCTGACACCTGGGTACCTACTCACTGCTAGATGAACAGGAGCAGCCGATGTAAGGAAACGTGCCCAGTGTTTCCACTTTTGCCGGGAACTAAACTCTGGTCCCTCACTGTGCGAGCTGAAGTGGCTACCCATGGAGCTACGAGACACCCATTTCATCCTCGGTACGTTTTAAACATTTAGAAATCGGTACGTCTCTGCTATATGGAAGTGTCTGGGACGCTGAAATTCCACTTTACATCATATTTTTCCTCACACTGCTAGTTGAATACACTGCTAGTTGAATACACTGCTAGTTGAATATACTGCTAGTTGAATGCAGGTCCCTGCCTTGCGCTCAGAAAACGATGGCCTGAAAGCTTCCTCACTCCTGCTGAATTATCCACAAGCGTTTAGCGTGTCACGTAAATACTAGATGTGTTTCGGCTTGTGTACTATAGATAGGGAGCCAGCGTAGCCCATAACCCCTGCCTCCCGTAAGAGGCATCGTAAGTGTACCTCCAAACCCTCAGAGCACTTTCTGTAGGTAAGCGAGGGCACTTACCCCAAAAATAATTAATGATATGCAACATACACAAAGATAAAATTAACAAAATTAGCAAAGCGAGTTATTAGTGTCGAGGAACAAACATCCTGTACAGCGTGTACGTTCCTCCCACTTAACATTGTAATGTTACTTCTCAATATTATAATTGAATTGAAAATTAAATGCGAAAAACTATACTCCTGATATCTTGTATAGCAATGTTGTGCCCGTGGATTTAAAGCATCCAGACGCCACGAATATCAATTGGAACCAGGAGACTACTGGCTTAGCAATCCCCTGGTGGGAAGACTTTCAATTTTCGAGAGATTTGTAAACTCCCTCTCTACACACTCCCTCTTAAAGGGTAGAGTGGGGGGGATGATGTGATACTGGTGAAGGGCTCTTGATTCAAGAAACTGGAGTTGCCCTTCCCTTCTTCTGATTAAACCTGGTTATCTCCCATACCTCCTCGGCTGTATGAACCAGGAGGGTTCATATATATATATATATATATATATATATATATATATATATATATATATATATATATATATATATATATACAAACACTGATCTCTGGCTGAAGGAGACTCGAACCTACGAACCTTGGAACAAGGTAGACAGTGCTTTATCAATCTACCCACACTGGACAATACCTTGGAGTCCAGCTTGCGCTAGACTTTGATACAAGGCAGCCAACTTTCAGGGAGAAGACTTACTGCTTTTCATCTCATCCCCTTCATGCATCAGCCTTACTAGAGATATTAACAATGCAGGGAATTCGCAAGAGCAGGCGAAATATACACAAACACTGATTAATATTAGCTTAATAACATTGTGTATATATCGCCTGCTCTTGCGAATTCCTTGCATATATATATATATATATATATATATATATATATATATATATATATATATATATATATATATATATATATATATATATGTACAATAAGATCGCAGTAAACAGGTGATTTCAAAATATGCAAAACAACCACTGTGAAAGAATAGTGAAATTCCAAGCGCTTTCGTGCCTTCCTTTGATGTATTACTTTTATAGTTCCTTGATAATGTGAGAAGTCACGAAAGCGCTTGGAATTTCACTATTCTTTCACAGTACTATGTACATACATTCTTTAGCATACTTTATACATGTACATTTTTCTAAAAAGCTAATAACATTTATCCCCTCCTCCCCCCTCCCACAGTGATGCGGTCAAAAGACACTCAGCTTATTATCAACAGTAGGATATTCACAAGATTAATGGCGAGCGTAACAACGGGAAGAGAATACATAAGCTTACCGTGCGGCAGCCACTAGCTGCAACAACAGAAAACGTGCCTAGATCTCCTACCCAGCCATGATACCACCTAACTGGCTCATTCTCGTAAAATAACTTCACAGTGCTTGCAAAAACTGCATCTCCGCTCTCGTTCCATAAAGTTTTTTTTTTTTACGCTTTCTTGGAGCGTGAAAATTTAAAGGCATGCACTCTGATGCAAGGACCTGAAACTTCATGTTCTTAGGTCAATTATAGGTATCCGAATTCGGTTAATGATTTGGATTGGTGTCGGTTGGAGGAATGATGGTGAATCTGTTTTTTCTTCTTTTCTGTGTCAGCCTCAATGGGAGATGGCTATTAAGTTAATAATTAATTAATAATAATTTTATTTTATATTATAATAGTTATTTTTATTATTATTATTAATAATAGTGTTATTATTAATTTGATTATTTTTATAGTTAATAATAATAATAATAATAATAATAATAATAATAATAATAATAATAATATTATTATTATTATTATATTCAGGGGGAAAGAGATAAATCCGTATGAGCTATTACACTTTCACATATGAGGTGGTGCCATGTGTTTTATTCCTAGCACGGGCGAGTGAACTTCTTGGATCATAAGGGTTGTCTGGCACTCACATGATTACTGACACTCATCACTCGTATCGCTTTGCAGAGGCTTCTTCTGCCTCAGCAAGGCTTCCATAACTCCATAAGCATCCACTATGTGAGCCTCTATAACCTCTTAATCCTCCTAACATCAAGCGCATTAACAATGTGAACCTCCAGAACCTCTTGATCCTCTATAACCTCATGAACATTCATAATGTAAACCTCTATAACCCTCTGATCTTCTATAACATCATGAACATCAATAACTTAGTCTATAACCTCTCAATCCTCAACCACACCCTCCAGAACCTCATGGTTTTTCATGGCTTCAAAACTCCATTACCTCACCACACTCCTTAACCTCATGATCCTCTAAAACTTGATCCACTATAACCATCATAATCCTCAAAACTTGATCCTCCATATCCTCACAATCCTCCATTAATTTACTATCCTCTATAACTCAATCCAAAATAATCTCGTGATCCCCTTTAACTTGTCCTCCATTACAACACGTTCCTCCATTCCCTTAACCTCCAGAACCTCCTGACTCAAATATTATAAAAATTACGGAGAAGAGCTAAACCGGTAAGGGCTCAGCGCTTGATCCAAGAACAGTAAGTGCAGCAGCAGCAGCATGTCTCGGGATCAAAAGCTCTTCACCATCATCAAGGAACTCTCCGCACCTTCACAAAACTTCGTATTTACCGACACCTGTTCATGATTAACTCAGTCATTTGTGGCCATTGTATCCCCGGAAGTGTATCCCCAGCAGTGTATCTCCGAAAGTGTATCCTCAACAGTGTATCTCTATAAGTGTATTCCCAATAGCGCATACCCAACAATGCAGTCCAAACAGTGTATCCCCAACAGTGTATCCCCGACAGTGTATCCCCGACAGTGTATCCCCGACAGTGTATCCCCAAGTGTATCCCCAACAGTGTATCCCCAACAGTGTATCCCCAACAGTGTATCCCCGACAGTGTATCCCCAACAGTGTATCCCCAACAGTGTATCCCCAACAGTGTATCCCCAACAGCGTATCACAAATAGCGCATACCCAACAGTTTATATCCAACAGTGTCTACTAACAATGTCTCTCCAACAGTGTCTCCACAAAGTGTCTCCCCAATAGTGTCTCCCCAAAGTGTCTCCCCCAACAGTGTCTCCCCAACAGCGCATTCTCAACAGTGTATTAACGACGACATTCTAATCTCCTAATATAAGCAGGTACTTGGTAGTGCCTAACGACTTTCTCTTGCGCACTTCTGCGCACTCGTTGGCCTAAATTAACACTCGCACACACTAAATTCATACAATACATTCAGAGAATTATATTTGGGAGACACGTTGACTCGTTGTTGCATATAATTCAGACCGATTTTGATTTTACTTGAAGTGTTGTTTGTCATATATGCAATTCTTTTGTTGCAGCGAACCTCTCAAGGAAGGTTCCTTGATGCTGGTGAGGGGCTCTTGATCTAGGGAATTGGATCTGTGCTTCAGTTCCCTGAATTGAGTCTGAATACCTTCCATCACCCTCCCCACAGGCGCTGTATAATCCAACGAGTTTAGCGCTCCCCCATGATTATATTATAATTTTGTTGTAGCGAAGCGTTCACGAAAATTTGAAGGTCATTGTTTGGTGTTAGTGAAGAGAGACGTTGATGGCGATAGGAGAGAGTGTCGGGGTAATGTAGGAGACTGGTGGCGCGACTTGCACCATGTAGTTCCGGGAAATATGATCTTAATTAGCTCCTGCTTTAGGGGTCTCGGCAACTTTCGCTAATAACTGCGGTGTATATTTCACTTAATTAGGTCTCCTTGCAAGAGATAGGCCGTCGTGCCTCTCAGGTAATAACTTCTATTGCCTCTCATTACGGGGTTTTGTGTGTGTTCTATATTTCAACCTTAAATTCATTACCAAATCTGCTGCACTATCTCACGAGAACTTCGTAATTATTATTAAATTAATGGGGAAGCGCTAGAGAGGTAAGGAATAGAATGCAATCACGTTTGATGAGAGGAAGGGGAGGATATCCCCAATTCCATGCATCACGAGCCCCCTCATCAGCATCGAGGCACTCTAGTGCCTTGATGCTGGTGTGAGGCTTTTCGTCCTCTTAACTAGGTTATCGGCACGCCATAGAAAGACAAAATTATCAGAGGTACCTTTAAGCTTTTGTCAGCACAATGGGCAGAAAAAAAGCTTGTATATGACCATTTAACGTCGGCAGCATATGCCACACTCGCAAATGAAGGGCTGGCAGTCACAGATACCTCGAGGTGCCGAAGAGATTGAAGCCAGTCGAGCACCCAGACACACACACACCATATAACATCATAAAAGAAAGTTCCCTACATCAATGACGTGGATCAAATATCATGTCTTTAGAATTAGTAATTCTCACATTATCTGCTTTCAAATCCTCAACAGCTTTCCAAACTCTTCCACCAACTTCTGCAACTTCTCTACTGACTCTCTGAAAAGCACCCTCTTCTGTCAGTATCTGTGGCCAGTCCCACTTTATATCAGGTTCATTATTATTATTATTATTATTATTATTATTATTATTATTATTATTATTATGACAATATTATTATTATTACAAAAATGGAGCGCTAAACATCAGATTCGTAAACTTTAAGCTTATACCTCTTCATAAAACTCGCAACGCCACCTATAAAGTCACTAAATCACGGTAACTGTCTACTGGTAGGAATGCAAGAGTGTCGATAAATATACATATACGGTCACCATTTCTTTCAGACTAAACAAGCTCTCCTTTATTGAAACTGTGTTAATAAAAGTTTGGCTGCTCTGTTCAGAATGACTTCGTTTAGCCCTGTCTAAGGTCACTTGTACTGTAAAATATTTCTCTTTTCTCCTTTATACGATACTCTAAAAACACTGTACCTCTTTGAACAACATATCACCTATTCAACACATTTGCAACACCAATCTTACAAGTCATCCCACATTTACAATCCATAAATATAACACACAACTGCTTTTCCTTATCTACAGTATGTTATACTATATGATTAATGCTAACACTTGATGCACACATGATTCCTTTATAATTTCCCTTACCTCATAATTGCCCATTTTTTCCCTTCTACAAAATAACTATGTATGTTCTTAACTTGATAAATTAGACACATGTGTAACTCTATTCAAGATTGATGGACTGACCACATCGACTCAAGGTTGAGGGACTGATTACCTCATTCTCCTCCTGTTCTTCAAGATTCTCCTTTGTATGGACTGATGAAGCCACTGTGTGGCGAAACGTTTCCTCAGTGAAGTTACCCAAGAGTTCCACATGTGTCTAATTTATCAACATGTCGGTTCTCTGAACCATTCATCTACAAATGTTCTTAACTTACCACGAGAACCATTTCTTGTCTCATACTTGCGATAAAAAAAATGTTCCAAGTATTCCATAGTTTCATCTCATTTTAAAGTGTCTCCGTCAATTCCTCCATTCTCACATTTGCCTTTTCTCCCTCCTCTTCCTCCCTGCTTCATGCATAAAATCACCGTCTTCATTTCCCAATTCACAAAATATTTTCTCTATCCAATATCTCAAAGTCCTTATTCAACATCTCTCCACTGAGAAAATCTGTAATAAATATGTATAACTTTACATTACAAAATAGTAAAATCTGCATAAATTTATGCTTTGTTCCCAGTTTAAACACGAGGTGAAGTTAGTAAGTTATGGGAAAAGTTGCAGAGTGTAAAACTCTACGTAACAGAGTTTGCAGCAAGTTGTTTAATTTACCTTTTAAGTGAGTCTTACTTTGCCGTAATGTGAACTTCAGTGTGTTATTGTGCTGCTGGTGAACGACGGAGCGTTGTACACGAAAGGATCCAGTTTGCTTCAAAAACATAATAAAAAAAAAAGATCTTCTATGATGGTCTTGTATCAGAGTTAATAAATTCCTTCATAACAATTTCCGACTGTTGTTGAAGGAGTTGCTTGTTTACTACTCGGAAATGAATGCCCATGTTTGCAATATTATATTCACTGTTACTCTCTTGATATGTGAGACTTGTATACTTCCTGGGAGTCTCACCAGATGTTGAATATTTATGCTTTCACTTGTTGCGTCTTACACATTTCAGTGTTTCTGCAGAACCTCGCTCAACATAGGGTTGAGTTCGACACAGATATAGAAACAGACACAGACACACAGACACACACAGGCTACCAGAACCAAACATCAAACACAGTTCATTCACTACCTGATTTTTAAGTAAGAATTAACCGATACTTAGAAATTTTTTGGAATTTCAAGATTTAAAGAAGCCTTTAATGTTCTGGGCGTATCAGTTAATCTACGTTCAATTTAGCAAATCTTGAAAAATAGTTTCTTAATAAATAATTTGGCGTGTAGTATTGCATAAATCAGCAAACACGTACGTGTACGTAGATTCGGATACATAATCGAATATTTTTCACCAGATATGAATATGACTGGTGGATGTTTATACATTTATTCCTATTCAGTGCCATCACGATACATGCGATCAATGATAAAATGGCCAACATATATCACTGGGCTAATTCAGTGCATGCCAAATGTCGTTTTTCACGTCTAGTCAACATTTAACATAATAGCGACTTCATATTACTAGTATTGACTAAGTACTTATGTCGAAGATTATGACATAGCAATTGTCAGAAGAGAGAAATATGCAATTTCTTCTTAATAATACGACCGAGGGTACAGCACGCAAAGTTCTCCCAGAAAAAGGCGAGTTGCTAACGTGAGTAATTCTTTATTTTTTAAGGTAAAGACATGTATTTACCTTTGTGCAATTTTAGAAACTCTTGAAATCACGTTTTTAAATAATTAGAAGCAATATAAATTCCCAGGGACTATAAAGTGTCCTGGTCAAAGACTTGTCTGACCTACGCTGTCGTTAATGAGAGTTATTTTCTCGCTTCACGGCTCTTGGTGAGTAGGAAGTTGTGCTCACTCAGACAGGGCTAGTGGCTGGCGCACGACCCACTTGACTAAACTTAGCCCAGCACCACGCGAGGTCACTATATTGCTGACAGTTTCCGTGCGAACGTCGCAAGTTTCGTGCAGTGAGAGATGATTGGTTGAAGGTACCGGGCTGTAAATCTAACTCAGGGCAAATTTGCATGAGCGTAAACGTGGCTCTCAATCTGTCCTGGGATGATGATTCTTGCTTGAAATATGTAGCTTGTAAGACGGTCTTCGTGGGCTGATGGCTCTTCCTCTAACTAAAGCGCTTGCAAGAAGGTAGTTGCAGCAGTTGATACTACGAGGCTCGGGTAAGCTAATGCCTTGCGACATTTACTTGTAGGGTGGATATCGCAATGCTTTGGATACGCGATCAGCAACAGTGGTCAATTGCTGGAATCATAGTTTAAAGTGGCGGACATAGCGGACACAGAACTAGTTCCGACAAACACACAAAGACGTTCTAGTAACACTAACTCACGAAGTCGTAATGACACGAAATCGTAATGACACTTTCTCTGCCTTCTTACCCTACACGTAATGTTAACTCCACACGATTATCTGTTATTTAGACCTACAAAACAAATATTTAATTGTATTCTTTCTGAACTTATTGATATTTTACATGTGTATTGTTTAGCTCAGTAGCAAAGCGCACATGAATTTCGCAAGGCCTTGCCTAACATAACCAAACCATACCCCGGCCGGGATTGAACTCGCGGTCAGAGAGTCTCAAAACTGCAGACCGTCGCGTTAGCCACTAGACCAGCTAGCCACAATAAGATTCGTCCAACTAGGTATATTTCTACACCATAGGAAGGTTAGCATAGGCACCACTGTGACCACAAATGCAAGTTTTTACAGACGAATCTCCAGCTAGCTTGGCCGTGACGAACTCTAGCTCAAGTCCCTTCACTGCCGTCAACATGACTCACGAAATCGTAATGACACGATTTCAAACAAACCGGTCTGGAGTTTTGAGACTCTCTGACCGCGGGTTCAATCCAGGCCGGGGTATGGTTTGTTTACAATCGTGTTATTATGATTTCGTGAGTCTTGCCTAACATATTTAATTCTTCGGTTAAATATACAAAAACTATAACAAAAAACCAAAAGCTGACAAATAATTTGCTTTCTAGGAGACCTCTAGCGAAGTACCAACTGAAAATTTGTTGGGAATAAAGACGCACGGACTTGTAAACAGTCAGCTTTGAGCAAAGAAATGTTCTAAGTTCAGGACGTAGCTAGTGGACATTTTCATGGATTGATCGTTGATGCAGTTCTCTTTATAATATATGAATGATCTCAAATCAAAACTAAATCTGAAAACAGCAAAATTGGCGAATTACTCAGAGGATTAGACCATTCTTGGTGCTGTGATCAGAAACATGGACGATACAGTTTAATGTTGACACGTGGAAAGTAATGTAATATAGCGGTTAAGGATAATTACATATCGAAGACAATGATAGGTAGGAAGACAAGCCTTTATTAAGATAACGTTTCGCTCTATGTAGAAATTTTATTATTACAGATAAAAATCATAAATTGCGATAACGTGATTAAAGTGTTATTACCAGCACATTCAAATAAAAAAATTCTTGGGTGAACTTCAATATGTATTCACAAAATATTCCTAATAAAAATTCCTCTGTGCTCTTAAAACATGACAAACAACATTAAAAAAGGACGACTTACGTCTGGCAGCAAGGGAAGCATCATAATAGTCTAAAGCGTTCGTTTTCTTGCACACGCTAAAAAGCAAAAAAGGAACCTTGTACGGCTTGTAAAATAAAAAGTTTGGAATCCAGCGGGTGATAGACAGGCAGAGTGACTCGTGCCGCAAGCAGCTTCACCTGAAGTTATTCACAAAGTGAACCCAACCCAACGAAAGACTCCAAAATTTAATTAATAATAATCTCTCACTCTCTGGCACCGCTGAGATGCTGCGGGGGAAATGAATCTGCCTAGAAAATGCCCTGTTTACACCTCTTGGTTCGTCAGACTCGGCCATTGTCACGAGAAAGGAAAAATCATAACCTCATCTTCAACCCAGCTCATCCAAAAATTCGTTTGTCTTGCCTGAGGATATAATTAGAGCGGAACCTGAGGGCGAGAGGAAAGCTTAATTATCCCTGACGCAATGCTAACACTCACCCACAAGAATTTTGCTGTTGTTTTCCTGTTCAAGTGAATTTGGCGTCGGCCACAGAGGATGGGGTATACTGTCTAAGTGTCAGAAACAGAGCTTAAAAGAGTGGTGGTAATGTAATTACAATGTTCCTAGCACGTTCATTTGCCTTGGCCCAGGGGCAGTGGACCGAGTAAGTCTGGAAAATGAAAGGTTTCTTAGTTTGACGACGGCGGCGGCGGCAGCGGTGCTGGCGGTGATGGTGGTGGCGGCGACTTTAGTGATGGTGGTGGTTGAGACCCAGGTGCTGATCCATAGGATTTTCAAACATCTTTCCTCAATTAAGGTACTCTTTATTCATTAATAATTTAGTTTTTCGGACCTATGACGTCAGCAGAGCGTATGTTGACTACGTCTCCCAAAAAGTTTGTTAATTAGGTCATTTTCAGTTAATTAGGTCATTCTCTCGTTGTATCTTTCAACCTTAAGAAGAAAATGTAGCCCAGTGGCCTCAACTAACCAAAACATGTACGAAACAGAAGAGTTAGTGCTAGCTAATTTTGCGCCAAGGTTGGTGATACTTGCTAATTTAGGATCTAGCGTGGTGGTACTAGGAAGTATTGATAGCTAATTCTATGCTCAGGGAGGTGACGAACTGTTTGGGACTCAAGGAAGTGATTCAAGATAGTTTGGGAGCAATGGTGGGGGTGCCAGCTAGTTTTGAGCCCTGGATGGTGATTCTAGCTAGTTTGAGACCAAGGTGGTGATTCTAACTAGTTTGAAATCTAGTGGTAGTACTGGCTACATTGGGACCCAACGTTGTGGTCTAGCTAGTCTGAAGCCCCAGGGAAATGTAGTGCTTCCAAATAAGCATAGCGCTAAAAAAAATATTCTTATCTCGATAACTCTCCAGCATTCACAATAACTGCACCCTAAATGAGAAAACTTTTGCCTGGTAGCGTTTATTTCTGGCAATTATAGGATGCTTATTCACTTGAGTTGCAGCCTCAAGACCTGTAAGAGTCTCGGAGAATACTTGACAACTTCCCGTTCACCATCCTCGCCGAGGCCCTGCTTTCTTAACCTCCTCCAATCAACCATCGTTATTGGTTCCTGCCCCACTTATGCTAACTCTTGAAACTGTGTAGGGAGTTTGCTTTCACCGCCTTATTTAGCTGTCTTTTCGAACCTGAGACTGAAGCATTTCTTATATATATATATATATATATATATATATATATATATATATATATATATATATATATATATATATATATATATATATATATATATATATATAATTCATCTGAGTTATCAGTCTATCTCTGTTTTCTCAAATCTTCTGGGTATTGTGTACATTGTAATCTTGTGTGTGTGTATTCACCTATTTGTACTCACCTATTTGTGGTTGCAGGGGTACAGTCATAGCTCCTGGCCCCGCCTCTTCACTGATCGCTACTCTCTCTCCCCGCTCCATGAGCTTTCTCAAACCTAGTCTTAAAACTATGTATTGTTCCTGCCTTCACTACATCAATTGCCAAACTATTCCATTTCCTGACAACTCTATGACTAAAAAAAAAACACTTCCTAACATCTCTCTGACTCATCTGAGTCTTCAACTTCGAATTGTGACCCCTTGTTTCTGTGTCCCCTCTCTGGAACATCCTGTCGCTGTCCACCTTGTCAGTTCCTCGCAGTATTTTCTATGTCAATATCATGTTTTCCCTAGGACATTCCTCTTAGCTCTGGAACTAGCCTTACTGCAATCCTTTGCACTTTCTCTAATTTCTTGACGTGCTTGACCAGGTGTGGGCTCCAAACTGGTGCTGCATATTACAGTATGGACCTGACGTACACAGTGTACAGAGTCTTGAACGATTTCTTACTGGGGTATCGGAACGCTATTCCCATGTTTGCCAGGCGCTCATATGCTGCAGGAGATGTGCTCGGTATTATACTCACCCCAAGATCCTTTTCCTTGAGTGAGGTTTGCAGTCTTTGGCCACCTAGTGTATACTCTGTGGTCTTCTTTGCCCTTCCCCTGATCTTCATGACTTTGCATTTAGCGGGGTTAAATTCGAGGAGCCTGTTGCTGAACCAGGCTTGCAGCCTGTACAGGTTTCTATGTAATCCTGCCTCGTCCTCACCCGATTTAATTCTCCTCAACATGATGTTCAGTGGTGATAAGTTCCAGCTGCTTAGACATGGAAAGAACGAAGAACTCAAAAGGAACACAATATACAAAACTTAAGAGGGTCACAAAATAGAACGAAAGGAAAACGTAAAAGGCCTGGGAATAATTATGTCAGCTGACCTTTCTTTTAAAGAACATAACAAGATAAAGATCACGACAGCCAGAAAAGTGGCGGGGTGGGTACTAAGAACTTTCAAAGCAAGGAAAATAATGCCAATGGTGACACTCTTCAAATCGCTTGTGCTCCCTCATTCAAAGCAGGAGAAATATCAAAGCTGGAACAAATACAGAGATCGTTTACGGCTCAAATTGAGCCAGTAAAGCACCTAAATTACTGTGAACGCCTTCAAGTCTTGAACTTGTACTCATTGAAGCGGAGAAGAGATAATATATTCCTGGAAAGTACTCGAGGGCCTAGTCCTAAATCTGCACACTGCCATAGTAACATACTGGAGTAAGAAATATCGGAGGAAGTGCAAAATAAACCCAGTGAGGAGCAGGGGTGCGGTGGGGACAATATGGAAACACTGTGTCAACATTCGGGGTCCCAGACTATTCAACACCTTACCAGAAGATATCAAGAACACGGCTGGAACAAGTATAGAAGCCTTCCAAAGGAAACTGGACAAGTATCTTCACCAGGTGCCATATCACCCAGGCTGCGATGGATATGCGGTGCAGCGGACCTCCAGCAGCAACAGCCTGGTTGACCAGACAAGCACCAGACGACCCTGCCTCATGGCCGGGCTCCAAGAGGAGTGAAACTCTCAAAACTTTTCAAAGGTATATCATTAATTTCACATCATCTGCTAACAGGGACACTTCTGAGTCTATCCCTTCCGTCATGTCATTCCCATACACCAAAAATAGCACTGGGCTGACCCCTGTGGAATCCCGATCACGTACAATGACTCGTTGTTGCCTCTGTCAGATATTCTCCGATCCAGCGCAATGCTCTTCCTATTATTCGTGCCTGATCCTCTAGCTTTTGCACTAATCTCTTGTGAGGAACTGTGTCGAAGGCCTTCTTGTGTGTGTGTGTGTGTGTGTGTGTGTGTGTGTGTGTGTGTGTGTGGGCAATGCAGTCTTAACTGTTAAAATGTAATGGAAGTAAACTCTGAATTTATAGTACTGTAGTGATATCTGATCAATATGAGGTCAAGGCCGCGGTGAAAGCCATTAGGAACTGACCGTTTATCTTGTGTTTAATGACCCATACGATAATACCCTGCAAGATGAGATCACGTGATTGTCGATAGTGAACGAAAGAACATTTCCGAGGTTCATTAGGACGAGAGCTGGCTCATCTGTTCACTAGCCAAGCGAAGACAATGTACCCCGTGAGGAATTCTTCGGCGCTGAAGACCCTTAGAACAACCATTTCTCTCTCTCTTGTAATACAGAATAATAGGGTCAAACATTTTCCCACCAGACCTTCCCTCTTCGTTGGCTCAATCCTTCAGCTTCCATACGAGAGCCTGGAGAAAAACCACCTTTACTGTCTCCTGCAGGTTACCTGTAGTAGGTTAAGGGATCTTCGTCCCCCGGGGCCAGGCCTTCCCCTACCAAGCCTCTTGGTTAAGAGCATGGTCAATAAGGCTGGCAAACAGCATCTATGAGAAATGACTCATCGATTGCAAGACTTCTGCATTTTTGATGACTAAAGATTTCTAGCGGAATTTCGTTTTCAAACTGGCCACTAATCACGTATGAATCTAGATCCAAATGGCTTGCTGCCAGCAATAATAAAAAAAAAAAAACATACGTTGCCTAACAGGCTTTTATTAGGTTAACATTTCGCTCTACGTAGAGTGACATTGTCCGAATAAAAGCTTTTCCTGCAATGAGTGTTTTTTCTTTACCTATTAAGTCTGATGTTGATGAACATTACTGTGACTAGAACAATACACATACAAGGACGTCTTGGTCCGGCTTGGACTATTTACAAGTCAAGTCGCCATAACCTTCTCTCTCTCCTATGTGCGGGTTATTTTTGTAAGTTTTATGTTCTGTGATGAATCTTGTCATCCTAAAGAAAATGTGTGCCTGCCTAATAACGATTTAGAGAAAGTGGTAAAAGTACCGTCGTACACGTTTAAAACCAGAGATTACTTCCCTATGTGTGTTATTTTTGGCTAGGTTACTTTAACGTAAATTACTAATGAAAAATGCATTCTAATAAAACGTAATAAAAAACTTACAAGAAATGCCTGGCCTAAGAGCATGCTGTCTCGATGTGCTAAACCCGTAGAGATCACTCAGTGCTTCGAAAACTGGAGATAATCAAGTTTTATTCAAGGAAAGGAGGAGGGGAGGTTAAATTTCTTGAATCAAGAGCCCTTTGCTGGTATCAAGGCAAACTGAAGAGGGAGGTCAAGTAAACAGAAAGATAAACTTGTATGGGATTGAACACTGGTAAACCATCGTTGTATGCAACTTGTGTAGAAGCTGAAAAATTTTATATCAATATACTTTTCTTTCCTGATGCAGCTTTGTCAAATGCTTACCAATACTGCACCAAGAACGAAACGTCCGAAAATAAAAGACTATTTCTCTCAATATGGCTGATTCACCAAAGTTGTATTCAGTGGCAAACATGGCTTTTTATTATCATTCTTTTATTCGTGCAAGAAACATGTTTTCTTATTAGGATTATTTGCCTTTTACATGTTTCTCAGTTTCGTAAATGTTGCGGCGTTTAACAAGACACGAAGCAGTTGAGGGACACTTTTTATCTTAAGTAATTAAAAGAAAGAAAGAGATCTAACTTTGAAATCATATGTACAGTTTTAATTAATTTCATGTTGTTTGAAAAGTTGTTAAAATGTCAAGATGAAGGGTTTGTTATTTTGTAAATATGCAATAACGGCCTCTGTGGTTGGCGTGACTGTTGGCAGAGGACAGCCACTTTAGGTGGTAACGGTGAATAATAACTCGCTCTGCATTGCGTTGATGGAAGGTGTTTTATTTTACGAGGAAGAGGTGTGGAGGGGAAGTATAAGTGCAAAGGAGAAAGCCAGAGTTGATGTAATAGGTCAGTTTCAGCTAAAATGCCGTAGAGTCTCCATTAAAGCTGAAGCTACTGGACAAATGAGCAGCTAGAATGTCAAGGCTTTGAATATGTGGAACGTGAGGTCTGTTTATCATCTGTTCGACTTTCAACACGACCTGACGCGTGTGGGTCGTTGAGGTCTGTACGTTAAAAGCGGTGCTTTCTTCAGTGGAGTAGAGACAGAGGGACAGAGTGTGAACACACTGATCTCAGTTACAATATTTCTGCTGCCTCAAGCCTCATCCATACTGCAACGCACAGAAACCAGCTCTCACACAACAAAAGCATGGCAACTCTGTTCTCTGATACATTCTCTATTTTAAAGAGGGAGGGAGTGAGAGTGAAAGAAAAAGAGAAGGGGAAAAGAGAGAGAGAGAGAGAGAGAGAGAGAGAGAGAGAGAGAGAGAGAGAGAGAGACAGACAGACAGACAGACAGACAGACAGAGAGAGAGACAGAGAGAGAGAGAGACAGACAGAGAGACAGAGAGAGAGACAGAGAGAGAGAGACAGAGAGAGAGACAGAGACAGAGAGACAGAGACAGAGAAAGAGGGAGGTAGAAAGATCCACTGATAACTTCTTTCTTTCTCTCCACAGATTCTTCAACATTCCTGCAGCTTTCTTTTTTCTCAACTGTTCTATTGTCTAATCTAATCCCGAACAGATTAGTCTCCTGATAAAGTCGCTCCCAAGAATCTACATACATTCACTTCATCCATATTCCTTCCTTCTAATCGGAGATCCAATCTTCATTCCATTAACTTCTATTTATTATCATCGTGTCCTTTTCTTCATTTTCAACATAAATTCCATTATATATTAGATTCGTCTTATTTTAAGACTACACTCCTTCCCACTCTTACATATTGGCTGGGGTTACTGATACATTCTGCAGGAATGTCTAGTGTCTAACACAGTGCCCACTAAGGATCAAACCTCTTAACGCTCACTTCAACTAAATGATCCATACGTTGCTTAGCGCTTCACGTGAACATAACAATAAAATTCTGATATACTCCTAACACCCTTACACTCATGTCGCTTGGAACCCCGTCTACAAATGTATTAAATAAACACGCTGCCATCACACACTACTGAATAAGACCCTTTTTTACCAGAGAACATTCCCTCTATTACAAACCCGAGCTTAATCCTCACTCTCCTTACAAAAGCGCTTCACAGTTTTCAACAATTAACTATTTATTTCTCTATCCATTGTCATAAGACATTTCCAAATAGCAAAATAAACAATCTTTTTTGCCCCTTTACCTAAACACTGTACACAGTAGTACTTTAAATCAAACACTTTATCCACATATTCTCTTCTTCCCTTTCTAAATCCACTCTGCTTTTTGTCACTCATGCTTTCAGTATTTTCTATACATTTAGTAATCACAGTTCTTCCATTCACTATCTCGTCAACACATTAATTCTCCTCTATCTTTCACACGCATTTTTTTTCCTTTACCCTTTATACAAAGGGAATACATGTACAATCTGCCACTCCATTTGTATTTTCTCTCTGAACAGTCACACCAACTATTCCAGCACCTTATTCCTATATTGTTTACGAATTTAAGTTCAAATTGCATCCATCCCTGTTTTTTCCAGATTGGAATGTGTAGGAAAGACATCCTTGACATACCTTCGTACCTTAGATGTTTCGCAATAAATATGCATCTCAGGCAAAGATATTCTGCAGAAGTTTTCAGTCAAGTGTGTAAACGAAGGGAAATGACTGTAAATGTAGAAATGATTATAGTTATTAAAGTAAGAACAAGAAGAGAGAATGAAAGGACAGGATCAGGTTGGTTGGAAGGAATAGGAAGTGAATGGAATTAAATACTGGGCAGAATGTGTCAGTCAGTAAGATGGTTTGAGAAAATCCATACGAGGCATCTACACGAAATTTTCAACAGTATATTTAGATTTGTTCTTCATGGAGAAGTCAAGAAGAATCCTTCCTCCGTAAGCTATTCCTGTCGTAAGAAGCGACTAAAATTCTGGGAACAAGGGGGTGGTAACCCCTTCTTCTGCATAAATTGCCAAATGTAAAATGAAGAAAAACTTTCTGAAAGCATTTCTTCTTTTTCGGGTCACCCTGACTCGATGGTAGACGGCTGGTGTGCTACAGTTAATTTAGGTCTGTACAGGAGATCATCTTTAGCAGATACAGGAATGGAGAGAGAAACATTCACAGGGATACATAAAGGTGTACACCTCGCGAAGTGTTTCATCAGAGTTTATTGTGAGGCTTAGTAATTTTTCTGAGTAGAATGTTAAGGGCTTGTTTCGAGTTAAAGGTAAGTTGCTTGCGAACATAATAGCAGTAAGCGAGGTGCTTTAACCGATATTTTGGTTAAGGTGACGCTCAACAATATACTCTCCAGCGGACCCTGAGAAATATTGAAATTAAGAAGACAATAAGCGCTTAATTTTTAAATTTTCTTTTGTAGCTGCTTGCTGTTTTGTGTGTTATGGAGGCTCCGTTCCAGTTGATAATGTGATTTTCATTTTGCGTGTGTTGAAATACAGCTGAATTTTCTTTCGCGTATCTGACGTTTCGTTTATATTCGACACCTAGTGCTTACAGAGTTCTTCATGTCTAGCCTTTGTATTTTTGTTCACAGTTATTACAGGGGATTTGGTTATCCATGGTGTGACTGATGAAACTGGATTCCTATGTTTATTGGAGGTGTTGTGTTTTCTCGGATTAAACGGAATGAAATTGGATATATTCTGGAGCCACTTCTGCATGCTTTGATTAAAGGTTATGCTGAGATGGTCACTGTAAATCTTTGTGTTTTGGAAGGGCCGAAATGTAGGAGTTTTTGTTAGCTAGGTTGAGATTTTTAAATAAATCCTTGTGTATCCTTGTTTCAAGAATTGCACATTGATGTTGACCACTTCTTGGTCGATTTAAAAGAAACTGCAAATCTGGAGATACTTTAGAGAAATGCTGGATATTAGACATTTCTTGATATATTCAGATATGCACGTAGCTGACAGTGTCAATGAGTTTCCTGCAAATACCGAATGTAAGTTCGTTGTTTTCTCTGGCGATGAGTGTGTTAAGTAAGATTGTTTTCCCCTTCTGCTATGAACTGTTTGGATGGGACCAATTTACTGAATTTTAGAAGCTGTCGAAGAGGCAAGAAACGAAGAATATAAAGAGTCCTTAACCTATTTCTGCGACGAGATTGAGTACTTGTATATTTTTCCAGTGCAAATTTGGCAGTTGAACTTTGTCTTCAAAGTCTTTTAAATTGATTAAAGTTTGTTGTGGATCCAATCAATGTTGACTCGATTATTTTTATTTTGAGTTAGCAATTGTTTCGTGTGCGATATTTCCTTCGTTTCATTTTATAGTTTGGTTGTAATTTTTCAAGTGGTGAAGCAGAACCGAACTTTCCTGTATATACCTCACTGACCTCTTGTGTTCCACTATCTGTTTTTTAGACGAATTTTTCTGGTCTATGTCAATATCAAAAGAATTTGTATGCCCCTAGCGTTTCAACCTTTGCTTTTTTTTTATGATTTTCGGCCATTTCCCTGTATAAGAGTTAAAAAAAAAAATTCCAATTAAATTTTAATATTATTTAGCATTAATAATTTTAAAAGGATGACCTAATCACTTGAGTTTTATTTACTTTTTTTTTTTTGGCTTATATCATCAGTCGTTTTTAAATTCGCTGAAAGAACTCTAAGGTAACTGAACTGTATAGCTAAACTACGTTAACATTTATATTTAATATATTTGAGGCTAGCACTTGTTGCTTTATAGATACTCAATATACATGACATGTAAGGTACAATACACAAAAACACACATTAATATGAGTTAGGAGGTGCAAGTTTCCTTTCCCTCTTTGAATGTCTTCTCTTTTTATAATTCAAATATGGTAACCTTAACTTAATCTTTCTCACTCTTAAATCAACCCAATAAACTTAAAACTACCCAATACACTTGCTGCTACCCAGCATACTTCATTCTACCCGTGAACTGCAACTCTCTTGTGCTGACAGTCACTGCGCATGACTCACCCAGTCTCTTCTGCAATATGTTTTATGCAGTTTATAATGCACGGAAATGAAACTGGCTGCACTCTTTCTCAAGTTGGCCAGAATATTTAAGTTGAGCTAGAGTACGAATATGAATATTGCACGGGGTTAGATTACCTGACGAGGAAACTCGTATGAAGGCCACCTCGTTCATCAAGCAACCGGATCCATTTTTTATGAGGTTATGGCAAGATGACTCACTATTCTCGCACCACATGAGGTCATAAGGGTTTATCATGACGGCATCACCACAGCAGGGGACTGTGACGACCTGGTATTATCGTGTTACCACCGTAGGGGAGTTTGTAGTGATGTTATAAGATGCTGTCACCACCGCAAGAGGTTGTAACAGCCTTACATGATGGCGTCGCTACCACAACGGGGGTTGTGACTTGACATAATGGTATCACTACTGCAGGGGAGTGAAGACTTGATATAATTCTGTTACCCCCACAGACGGGGTGTTGCGACGACCTGACATGATGGTCGTAATGTGGATGAAATGATTATTATGTTAATTTGTCCTTACGATTTCACGAGCCCTTCTGAACGTTTATCTCGAGTGGTGCGAAAATGTTCTAGGTACAGTCTGTGACTTTGTAAATGGTCCAAGTCGGACCGAAAAGTCGTCGTAAGCTATGTGCGGGTTATTTGTGTACAGTCTGGTTTAAAAGGACTACGGGGAAGGAATCATGTATGGCTGATATTCCCGTTCTAAGGTGCCACACTGAACACACCTGCAAAACATTAAAGTAAGAAAAGGAAATTTTATCCACCAGATATACGACGTTTCGCACGTCAATGATCTATTCTCAGAATTAATATGAAATAAATTTGCTTTATAATTTAATAATTTCTAACTAAACACGTCAAATTATTACGCGTCTTATGAGAGAGGAGTTGTGTTTGGTTAGGTGATTTAATGGCAAAAGTACTGTGTATTTTGATGCAGTGTGCAGGTTCGAATCCTACTGTAGACTGAAAGATAATGTTTGTAAATAATTTTGCCCGTTTCCGAAATAATTTTACAATTATTTACAATTATTTACTGAACCTTTGACGAAATATACCGTGAGGTAGGCAAACAGATGACCAGACAATGTCTTCCTGCTCCTGTTGTTACTTCCACAATAGTAAGAGATTTCAGTCCGTATTACTCACCTTTGTTTAGCATTGTAAGCACTACTCTATTATGACCAATGTTAATCTAATACCTATGACGACGCGAGCAACGAATAGGTTAAAATTGGTAGATTATTATTATTATTATAATCAAGGGGGAAGCGATAAACCCGGAGGATTATACAGCGCCTAGGGGGGGGATGTGGAAGGCATTCAGGCTTAATTCGGGGAACTGGAGCACAGCTCCAATTCCCTAAATCAAGAGCCCCTCACCAACATAAAATTGGTAGAGATATTCCTGTATATAAAACTCTTCTATTTAGCTAAGACATTATGGCTGGTAATGACGAGGTAAGTGGTTTGCCAGTTATTACCAAGTTTCCATAAATGGAAACAATCATCGCCTCGCGAGTTTAAAATATCTTATAAAGTGGAACATCGATTACAAAAATTATTTTCTTTTTCTCAGGACGCATTGCAGCAGGGCAGGATTACAGTCTTTGTAGGCCCTGGGCACTCATTATTGTAGGTCACAAGAGATTTATTCTCAAGTATTTTCTTTGTAAGCAATGTATTGGTCCCGATTATTTAAGTTTTCATTTCATTTCTGGCTCATCTGAGATTTTTGTGCTCTAAAACTTTTCGTTCAATCGTTGCACTGCAGCAAATGGATAACAGAAGCCTGCAGAGTAGTGTTACTCACACGGCAGCTACGTTATCTCTCCTTAAAATTAACTCTTTACTACCACTGATTTAGCTTGCAGTAGGAACTGGATTAGTACAGTTTAGCAGCGCGACTGTTCCGCGATTAACTAAAGATCGAGCCTTTAATACTCCTTTCACTGACTGGCACAGCATTTGCAATTCTCCATGCACCTTGTACATTTGTTGATTTATCACTAAAAAGGTATTAGTCGAGTGAGGAATAATAGGAGCTTTTAACTTGTAAATTCAACTAAGTAAAAAGCAGGGATTGAGTTTCATCAAAACTCAGTGCATTGTTATTGCAAGAGAGTAGTGAAACTGGGTAGTGTTTTCGATGATACATGGCTGGGTACCTGATATCAAATGTGAATTGAATTCCCGGGATACGAATGTGCATATATTGGATTTGCTAAGAGATGAAATAGGTTAGGATGCAAATTCTGCCAGCCAATTATAAAGACCGTTCTCGAGCCGAACATAACGAGCGTTTGGTTTCAAACGAATTACGTCACCAAGGTGTGTGTGTGTGTTTATCTATCTTACTTATATAAGTAAACATACACAGAGGAAAAAAACATGTCATTCCCTTGAGGTTACTTCTGTTGAGTTTAGACTTCATTCATTCTCGTCCCGAGTCCAGGGACTGTGAATATCTAATTAATTCTTCCCAGCCTCTCCTGTACTTCGATGATTCAAAGCCCTTTTTCCGAGTCTTTCCGTACTCACCTAATTGTTGTTGCAGGGGTCGAGACTCAGCTCCTGGCCCCGCCCCTTCACTGGTCGCTACTAGGTCCTCTCCGTGCTCCGTGAACTTTATCATACCTCTTCTTAAATGTATGTATTTTTCCTGCCTCCACTACATCACTTGCTAGACTAAAGGAATACTTCCTAATATCCCTTTGACTCATCTGAGTCTTCAACTTCCAATTGTGACCCCTTGTTTCTGTGTCCCCTCTCTGGAACATCCTGTCTCTGTCCACCTTATGTATTCCTCGCAGTATTTTGTATGTCGTTATCATGTCTCCCCTAACCCTCCTGCCCTCCAGTGTTGTCAGGCCTATTTCCCTTAACCTTTCTTCGTAGGACATTCCCTTAGCTCTGGGACTAGCCTTGTTGCAAACCTTTGCGCTTTCTCGAATTTCTTGACGTGCTTGACCAGGTGTGGGTTTCAAACTGGTGCTGCATACTCCAGTATGGGACTGACGTACACAGTCTACAGTGTCTTGAACGATTCCTTTCCGAGGTATCGGAACGCTATTATCAGGTTTACCAGACGCCCACATGCTGCACGAGTTACCTGGTTAATGTGTGCTTCCGGAGACGTGCTCGGTATTATACTCACCCCAAGATCTGTCCCCTTGAGTGGGGTGCGCAGTCTTTGGCCACCTAGTCTATACTCTGTCTGCGGTCTTCTTTGCCCATCTCCGATCTTCATGACTTTGCATTTGGCAGGGTTAAATTCTAGGAGCCAGTTGCTGGACCACGCGTCCAGCCTGTCCAGGTCTCTCTGTAGTCCTGCCTGATCCTCATCTGATTTAATTCTCCTCATTAACTTTACATCATCTGCGAAGAGGGACACTTCTGAGTGAGTGTGTTAGTTAGTTACCATTTTGTCCTAGGCACATGTCAATTAGACACTAGGCCTGTAGTATGTGTGTGTGGTGTGTGTGTGTGTGTGTGTGTGTGTGTGTGTGTTTGTGTGTGTGTGTGTGTGTGTGTGTGTGTGTGTGTGTGTGTGTGTGTGTGTGTGTGTGTGTGTGTGTGTGTGTGTGTGTGTGTGTGTGTACGCATGGCAAATATCAAAAAATAAGTTTCTCATATTACAAATATTATTTAAACCTACTTGCTCCTCCCCCCTTCCAACTCCTGCTGTTACTGCTGCTGCTGCTACTACTACTATTATTATTACTACTACTGCTGCTGCTGCTGTTGTTGCTGCTGCTGCTGCTGCTACTATTGCCGCTACTACTGCTGCTACTACTGCCGCTATTACTATTACTACTGCTACTACTACTACTACTACTATTGTTACTGCTGCTACACTGCCTCTCATCACAACACTGAACAAAAGCTTCCTGATATCCATCTTCCCCTTACCATTATATTTTTACTTTTCTCTTTTTCCAACTTACATTTTTCATTCCCACGTAACTTTCATCACTTTAAATTTCAAACTGACACTATTATAATATATATAATTAACATACATTAACATATTATATATACACATAAAAGCAATATTTTCACATATTGTATATAATTAAAATAAATATTAACTGCTTCGTATTCTACATTGCGCCAAATAATTTATCAAATAGATTTCCTGTGAAAAATTATAAGGAAAAAACTTAAAGTACATATTAAACATGAGTTTCATTAATATACAATAAAAAATATTTTAAGTATAAGCGACACAGTACAGAGCTATTTTTTTTTTTTCACTAGAATAAAGATGCAAATTTCTTTACCACAAACAACACTGAAAAATACCAGAAAACTCTAACTCCTTTATTTTAATTGCTTTTATTTATTTTTATTGTTATTATTAATATTTATTTCCGAAAGAGCACCTTAGAGTGATCGTCTGTATTGTTTTCCTAATCCATGGGAACTCGGGAACTCATCAACCGATCGGCTTCGAATTTTCAACGCTGGTTGAAGCTCTGGAAAGATTCGTGTAAACTATTGGCGTGGTGCAAAGCTGGAAAATCTCAAGCAAAAGACTTATTCAAAAAATCTAGACTACAAGAAAAATCATACTTACCACATAAAATGGAAGATTTTCCCATATTAAAGACACTTCACAAAAAAAGGACTCCTTCCGTCCCACAAAAATTAAAGAGCTTACACATTAATTGATGATCTTCCTACAAAACGTAAGTCCCCCACACAAAATAAACGACCCGATATAACAAAAATAAAAGAACCTCACTCAAAAATGAAGGACCCCATTCAAAAATGAAAGGTCCCATTCAAAAATGAAAGGTCCCATTCAAAAATGAAAGATCCTCATTCAAAAATGAAAGATCCCCATTCAAAAATGAAAGATCCTCATTCAAAAATGAAAGATCCTCATTCAAAAATGAAAGATCCTCATTCAAAAATGAAAGATCCTCATTCAAAAATGAAAGATCCCCATTCAAAAATGAAAGATCCTCATTCAAAAATGAAAGATCCTCATTCAAAAATGAAAGATCCTCATTCAAAAATGAGAGATCCTCATTCAAAAATGAAAGATCCTCATTCAAAAATGAAAGGTCCCATTCAAAATAAAAGATCCCCATTCAAAAATGAAAGACCCCCATTCAAAAATGAAGAACCCTTGCACAAAAATGAAAGACCCAACACGAAAATGAAAGATCCCGCACAAAAACGAAAGACTCCGACAAACAAATGGAAGACCCCCCCCCTCCACAACACACAGTACTCCCCCTCAAGAAAGTTAAGCAATAATGTTAAAAGACATCTTCCTTGAGCGCTAAATGCCATCTGTTTAAGTGGACCTCATTAGCTCCGCTTCTGAATTGGGTCATTTAAAAATCAGTGTCTCATTAAGCGGAGATAATTGAAGGTGAATTATGCTAATGGGCAGTTTTACTTCGCCATTGACTCGCAGAGAACGCGGCATTACCGTCTCCCTTCGCCCAAACTTGGTCTCTCTGAAAGACACATCACATCTGGGCTTTTTCTTCCTCAGTTTCTCTCTCTCTCTCTCTCTCTCACTCTAATTACAAGATGAGAAATCCCCGCTCGTAATCTACCTGACGTTTGAGGCACGACGTGTTAATGAGCTTCACGTCTGATACGCTGAGTGTAATTGCGTTCTGGAGGTAGTTTCCTGTAATTGTATTTTGAGTTAATTATCACTGTAGTCTGTTGTTATTTAATTTTGAGTTATTAATCATCAGTGCATTTCGAGTTTGCTTTCATTATTAGTCTTCATTATTCTGACTTAATGATGAGTGTATTTCCAATTTGCTGTCATTGTTTTCCGAATTAGTTTTCATTGTATTCTTATTTAGTTATAATTGCACTATAAGTTATCATTGAATTCTGACAGAGTTGTTAATTTTTCCTTCTTAGTAATCATTGCCTTCTCAATTAGTTATTTTCTGAAGTATCACTGTGTCCTGAAGGAGTTAGTTGTCATTGTAATCATAGTTACCTATCATTGTTTTCTAATTTCAATATCCCTATATTCATTGTTATCATTGCCTTCAGAGGGAGATAACTGTTATTCATGCTGATAGAGTTAACTGTTAACTTCGAGGTTCTCAATTGGTTCATTATGAAGCCTATCGACCACAAGACTACATCTAATCTGCGGACCACCAATCAAGAATACTTCAATAGCTAAAAGTAAACTTTCATTGTATATACACTGAGAGGCATACACGGAGGTGTGTATATCCTTGAAATAATATTGTTAATACATACTAAGTATACGTAAAATTCCAGATGTGATTTATATTTAATGTGATTCGGTATTGTTTAGAGTGGCTGTATAAAAAAAATATATACGACATCTTAACCTAACGGCAAAATTTAATATGTTTAGATATATATGTGCTACATAAAAGAAAATTGCAAATTTTTTATAATCTGGTATTTTGATATTAGTATTATTGTCAAATTCTCCATAATGATATTAGTATCGTACATTAACCCCCACAGATGGAAGAGTAACTGCATCTCAAAATTCTCAAAACGCAGAGGAGCTGTAGCTTAACCCTCTCGAGACACCTAGAAGCTATAACTGAACCCTTAGAAGAATACCAGGTTGAGATAAACTTGCCAAGTAGGTCCAGAAGTGTACATCAATACACTTAAGAATTGCATAAGCTTCTAATTTATTGATGATTTCCCAAATTCTGATCAAAATGTTTGATGATGATCAATATTATTATATTATTAAAAGCGAGTGCTAAACCACTATGGGTTAAACAGTCAGTGGTGGATGTGTTCCACTTCTGGGTCTGGTAGACTTCCCTCAAATTGGGTTGATCTCCAGCTCTTCAAGGTGTTGAACTCCACTAATTAAACTGAGAACGCCTCTTCGTATTCCGTTCAAGTTTCTGGACCTAAGTGTACCTAGGTGTGTTGACCTCCAAGTTTTGGGAGGACTTACCTCTCTCACAAGCATGAAATCCAACTACTGGGGCGGTTATACATCAACTTCCGTTCATTTACGATTCACTCTGATACTCCTTCAATGTTCCTACAACACTCGCTCATTCCCCAACACATCTCCACACTCATCCCATAACTATAAAACTGCACCCCTACTACTACACCCTAACACCGCTATTAACTCCTCGCACACTTCTAATACACTATCCAGTTCTTACACACACCCCACTATTCCACACATTAAGCATACCTCACAAGCTCACTTCAATAAAATTTGAATCGCAACCCAACACTCCTGTGCACCATTCCCACTTCTTTGGTTATTTTTACACTTGTCTAACACGCACCCTCACCTCTGAAGCACACACACCACTTCACTGAAGAGGGTGGAGATATATGGGCAACTCTCATTACACCTGTAGTCCCTGTTCACTTAGTAGTATATTGCTGTCCAATTATTAGTCGACTGTTGTTTGTGGCATCCTGGGGTGTGGTAGTACACTTTAAACGGAGCTGGGCCTTTGATATGGTCTAAGGCAAGACAATAGCTCTTAGCCTGTAATTCAGTGATGCATAAAGCTTTAGATCAACGCCTTCAGTCAGCTGAGCTGGCCCACACGTCAGTTCAAGCACCGTAAATTGCTATGTATCGGATTTAGAAACTGGGGTTCAACTCACCTCAGCCGCAATTGGGTTAGCAACTGGCCCGAAGCTAAAACTCAGCCCAGTAAATCGCTAATAACAGGGAATTCAACCTCTTAAATTACAACAGTGGAGAAAATAATTATCCCTAAGTGTATAGAAACAGAAGTTTTTAAAACTTCCTTCTCTTACACTTGTTCCCATTAGCTCTTGCAAGCACGTCTAGTGAAATAATTAATTTTTTTTCTGTGTACCCATAATAGCGTATTGACAAAAAATGCGAAAAATATGAAATAACAGCTAATTACTTATTATAAGTATTGTTGTATAATTATCATTATTGCTATTAGCGTAAAAAGTGCTAAAAACTATTGGGTAATGGGAGACAATCAGGTATGATGCAAATAAAGGAGAGAGAATTGCAATTCCTTAGATCAAGAGCCAGTCACCAGCATCAAGGCTTCTCAAGGGATCCCGGATTTTTGAAAATCCAATGAGCTGCTGATAAATATCCCAAGAAGGGCGACACCTACAAAAAATTCGATGAGGTATTCCTCATCCAGGGAGAATACCTCTCTCGCTCTCTCTCTCGCTCTCTCTCTCTCTCTCTCTCTCTCTCTCTCTCTCTCCATAAGAAAATGATGGCACAAATATTTCGACACTGGAAGCTCTAGGTTTGTGTTTATGTTCATTATGGTGTGGAGAAAGGTAAGGTTTTCCACCCTAATGGCAGCAGCAGCTCATTTATACAGCAGTTTGTAAGGTAATGAAGATCTTGGTGTCCGGAGCACCACAATACTCAGGTAAAATATGACTTGTGTTTTTACACCTCATTTACATTTAAAAATAATGGATAAAAAGAGATAATGCAGTTACGGTGTGAGCTGCGTGCTAAAGATAGCCTTGAGGTTAAAGATAACAGTGAGGATTGATATAACTTAGACAGTAGGGATATCTTTAATGTTAGGGATGTTTAGGAAGTTAGAGGTAGCTATAATGATGAAGTGAACTGTAATGTTAGAGATTAATGTCATGAAGAAAATAACTCAGACTAAAATTCTCTCTCACTCAAAAAGTCAGCCACTCAAGCCCCTCAGCCATTCGAATCCTAATTCACTCAATCCTTCACCTACTCATACCCTCATCTACTCATACCCTCATCTACTCATACCCTCATCTACTCAAACCCTCACCCACAAAAATAATAGTAAAATTTGAAGGAAAAGTAACTTTTTTTTTTTTCAACAAACCGGCCGTATCCCACCAAGGCAGGGTGGCCCAAAAAGAAAAACGAAAGTTTCTCTTTTTAAATTTAGTAATTTATACGGGAGAAGGGGTTACTAGCCCCTTGCTCCTGGCATTTTAGTCGCCTCTTACAACACGCATGGCTTACGTGAAAGATAATCGTGTTTGCTAAGTAAAATTATTGACAGCGAGTTTTCATTAAACAAATTGCACTGGAAAGTTTATAAAATTTTAAATTTTCATGAAATTAAAAATGTCTCGTGTGAATTCAAATACAGTCTGAGGAATAACTGGGTATCTGGCCATCAGCATGCAAATTATCATGCCGAAAGCGTTACATATGGATGTATGCTAATCAGAGTTCATGGAAAATTAATATTGTATTAAATATCCCTGGAGAGTGTAAGCTGAAGCGAGAGTGAGGAAGAGAAAGAAAGTAGCTTTAATTATTTTTAACTTTCTTTACTTTTAGTTTCTAATTTCCTGCTAGAATGAAATATTTAATTATATTATATTCACGAATGTACTCACTTGGTTTTAGTTGCGTGGGTCGAATTTCGGTTCCAGGCCCTACCTCTTAACTTCTCACTAGAGATCACATTATTTCTGACCTCATGGGACTTATCATACCTATCTATCAAAATGTGCATGAAATTTGGTTTCGTCATTTTCTAAACCAGGTCGTGCCTCTCCCAAACCATTCTTAGATTATGGAAGTGTTTTGATACCTCTGACTCATTTTTGTCCTCATCTTTCTGTTTCTGTCTGCCTTGTCTAGTATTTCGAGTATCTTATACGTCGTTATCATGTCTTCACACGTGCTCTTTTTTTCCAGTAGGTTCAATACAGTGCTGTGACTTGAAAAAATGCCATTAATCATAATAATTAACAGCGAACCAATTTGTGTATAAACACATTCCACATTATCCTCAGAGATGACTTTGAATCACTCTACTCAAATAAATGATAAAAATTGAATAATGGTATATTTCCTGGCAATTTTGTGGAGTCAGGTGCGTTGTGAGTTACTGGTCGTGCATCGAGTAGCGCGGTAGATCACTCTAGCGAAGACACTTGATACGCTATAACGTCCACGAAGTTCTGGGCCACTGTGCTGGACACGGGGGATCACGGAAGCTCAGGCGCACTCGACGCCACTGCAAATCACTTTCCTTCACCGACCGAGAGAGAGGCTTCTTTCCATTTTAGTAGGTTTCCTCATGAGTTGGGGTGAATCACACCTGCATTAGCCCAGTCGTCTCAGCTGCATGCTGAGACGACTGGGCTCACTGATGTTTCATAATACACAGTAGAACAAATATTCATAATTCACAAACTGATACTGAAAACTAGACAACGTTCTCGCCGTCTTGGCTCGTTATCAATTAGGAAATCCTAATTATTGTCTAGGAGAGACCAAAACGTCGTCGAATTTTTCGTTTTCAATTTGTGCGTTGATAGATGGATTTGTTCCATTATAGGAACTATGGTTTTTTCGCAAAAATTTTGGTCTGTTCCAGAGCACCAAGGGACAATAAATGATGACTGTAGTTCGATACCTTTTAATAGCCAGACTGATTAAAAACCATCCTCGATATGAAATGACTATAATCATAACCATAATTTTTAAAAGGGTGAACCGGTAAGCCAGCGGAAGGCGTCGGTCAGATGGCTAAAAGCTCCAGCAGTGGGTCATTATATGACTAAGACCCGCATCAGGAAACATTTGTCCCCACACAGACACACACGGGTTCGGAGAGTCGTGATATATAATCATTCATTCCCTCACTATACGAAGACTCAGCCCATGATTCGGGACGGCAGACCTCACATCGTGATTTGATTCGGGTAATCCAACCAAGATGATTCCACTCGTGGAGACTCAATGAGCACAAACAAGCGTTGGTAACAAGGATGAGCACTCACAGTGATGACTGAATACCTGATTGGGCCTGTTGGTGTGAGTGTACTTGTGTCTGAGTGTCAATGTGTGATTATGAGTGCTTACTTATTTGTAATTATCATTTGTGATTATCTGTTCGTGATTACTTGCGATTACCTGTTTGTATTACATATCTGTTTAGTACCTATTTATGATTATTTGTCTAATTTTTAATTACATACTCGCGATTAACTATCTCAGTGTTTACTCGTGATTACATAATTACATTAATTGTAATCACGGGGAAAAAAAACTATGCTCGAGGTGCCCCGTCTTCCCGATTTTTAAGGCAGTTCTTGCATCTGTCAGCTGCGCTTACACCGCTTGCAAAAGATTAGGATTTCTTGTTGGTGTAAGTCTGGCGCCAAGGTAAACGTGCAAAAGCGTTCCTTGTAAAACTAATAAAATGACTAGCTTCACATAAAATAAAAAAGTATGATATGCTGAAGAGGGAAAGTAATAACACTAATTGAATAATTGTTTCTAAGGCTTCATTTATCTTATGTGATGCAGCTCAAGTCTCAGTATTACAGAAACAAAGGTCAATGAACTGGAAAAAATATACAGAATGAATCGTTCACACGACAATACTCTAAAAAAAAAAAAATGCATAATGAGGGAAGATAAGATTGAACATTAATAGACATAATTGAATGTCATCTGCTTACTGATATCCCCAAATGTTTCCTTAAACATTAAAATGCTCACATTATGTCACATTATAACAGCACCTCTACTCTCTCCAGTCTAAAATGCTCTTACATTCTTCTTGGATTTTCAAAGCCTTCATCTCTTTCTTCCATCTATTCGCCATCCACTTGGGATTTATACACCCTCAAAATCAACATCAATTGCTTCATTCCCTGTGCGTGTTTAAGTGCTCAAAATCCCCAATTCTGCTTTCTGAATTATTGGTTTCTTTCCACCACATCGTCTTCTAATTTCTTTATTAGTTATTTGCTGCATAATATTCACAATATACATTCAGTTCTCTACACACTGATCTAAGATCAATGTGTTAAGAGTTGATTATATTAAATCTAGGATTACCGTGTAGAGAATTAATTACATTGATCTAAGATTAATGTGTAATGAAGTGAAACGAATGGAAAGTGCTGGGGAAAGGCGTGAAAGCACGCCTCGTACATGGATTCAAAAGAAGATCCCAAGAATTTGAATAAGACCTATATCCAACACTTTTACGTATTCATTGTCAGCAACCAAGATGTGCCAGTGTTGCACATGTATCTTATTCATCAACCTGTCGTTACTGTATATCACTAATGCAAAGATTCCAAGGAGGTGGGAGCCATCAACGCCAGTCGATTGAGTGTTAAGCCTCTGGAACAAGAGCAGGAGCTCACCCCCTAACAAACAGAGCTAGGTAAGCGCAGGTAGAGACCAGCAGGCACGTAGAGCCAGTGGGGGGAGAGGGAACGCATGTTATCGCAGTAAATCCGAGGTCGCTACCTCGTAATGGACTCTTAATACATTCCTCCTGTCGTGGCTGCCCTGCCTACCGCCCGGCTTTAATTGTTTCTTGTTTAACCTGCACTCCATCGTAAAGCGAGAGATTCTTACCCGGATAACACCGAGGAATGTAGTGGTAATTGCATTTTACCTGAGGATTTAGTGGTTATGAAAATTCTGTTTTCTGATTTTTTTTTCCTCTGGTATTTAGAAAAATTTCTGGCTGGGGGCAAGATCATATTTTATTTTGTATTATGGCTCGTGTCTCTTCATAAGAGTAGAAGGACTTGATGTTGAGAATATTTACGTTCACTTACTTGGTTTGTGTAGCCAATGATTACATTCACTTCCTTGATTTGTGTAGTGAATCATTACATTCACTTACATGATTTGTGTAGCGAATGTTTACATTCACAAGACTAGAAATGGTAACTATTTGCACACTTCATATGGGCTACACAATGACTTCCTTCGTGTACCTGACCTGTGATACACCATCTAGGAAGCAACTGCTTCCTAACTTGTGATGAGGGATTTTCGCTTTTGTATTCTTAACATATTTCTCTCCCTGTGCCTGTACCTGTATCTGTCGCAATTATTACTTGTATTTGTTGCCTGCTAGAAAGTACACTCCTACTGGCTGGCTGTCAATTTTTCCTTGTTCTTGACTGTCATTAAATTGGAATGGTTGGTAACTGGGACAAGTTGACAAGTGGGTATAACTGGAAGTGTTGACTGTGAAGTGGTCCTGCTAATTGCTAACTGCTCCCTGTGAGATGTCAGATGAAATCTGTTGCTCGTAGAATTTGTTTCATATGAACTGCTTAACTGGTAACTGTTGAATGTTAAGGGTTTTGAATTCTGGCACGATTTCTGATATTTTTCTTTCTGTCGCATAGCTCAGTGGCTGTGCTTTGGCTCACAACTGAAGGACCTGGATTCAAACCTGGGCTGAGTGGGGATGCTGGGCTTGCTAGCCTTATTTACCTAGCAGTAAAAGAAAAGTAAACTGGGCAACGTCTACTTACATAGAGAATGCAACTGACTTGTGAGTTTTCGATACTTATTATTATTATAATATTTTGGTTCCCATTTTGGAAGGCTGGTCTGAGACCATGCCAAGGTTTCAGACCAGATATACATACATGTACATTCATATATATTATTAGTTTTATTTATTTATTTATTTATTTTGCCTCAGGCTCGTTGTGACAGTGATTGTATGTCCAGTAACCAGAACCATCTTAGGAATCAAATAACCAGTGTTTTTTGTTTCTAAATTGGGTGAAATCCAAGTTCCGTTAGGTCAGAGGATGTTTTGTTACTTAACAGTTCATCAGCTAATTGATTAAAGCTCTTGTCAGGAGACACTGTTCCGTTTCCTGACTAACAAAACATCATCATCGTGTGTGTGTGTGTGTGTGTGTGTGTGTGTGTGTGTGTGTGTGTGTGTGTGTGTGTGAGTGTGTGTGTGTGTGTGTGTGTGTGTGTGTGTGTGTGTGTGTGTGTGTGTGTGTGTGTGTGTTCGTGCCTACACGCGTGCGCGCTCGCTCTAGATACACCTCGTTACTTCTGCGTTATTGGCACTTAGTGTACGTCGCTTTTCACTGAATTTCGTCCCTTAATTATTTATCAATTAATGTCAATTATTCGTCCATTGGAAAGGCTTTTGGTTCCAATCGGGAATATCAGCGACTGCAAATTCTAAGCTCAAAACCCCAAAATTCAGGATTTGTGAAGTTCCAAACACCTGAAACATCCGGTGCCATATTTGCGGTAGGATGACAAACTAGCTCAGTGGTGCAGCGTTCAGGTCGCAACCGGAAGGTCCCGGGTTCGATTGCCGGGTTGGGCAAATCTTTTTACACCTGAGTGAAATTTCGATTTTTCTCACAGGTATGAAGACAAAAATTGAGGATAATTTTATATATTTTTAGTGTCTACCCTTTTATATATACAAGTTTTTTTTACATAGTTTTCTAGGTTATTTTTTTATTATTTTGTTAAAAACTTTTTCATTTGCAAACATTCTGACGCAAGTCATTATCTCTGATAAATATTTTATATGATGGCGAAAAGTTATTGGAGCAAATACAGGTCGTTGTGGCGCCCCACTTGTCATCCTGCACAAGGGTGACACTGATCCTTGTGGTGCCCCACTTGTGATCCTGCACCAGGGTGACACTGATCCTTGTGGCGCCCCACTTATGACACTGACTCAGGGTGAGACTGATCCTTGTGGCGCCCCACTTGTCATCCTGCACAAGGGTGACACTGATCCTTGTGGCGCCCCACTTGTGATCCTGCACCAGGGTGACACTGATCCTTGTGGCGCCCCACTTATGACACTGACTCAGGGTGAGACTGATCCTTGTGGCGCCCCACTTGTCATCCTGCACAAGGGTGACACTGATCCTTGTGGCGCCCCACTTGTGATCCTGCACCAGGGTGACACTGATCCTTGTGGCGCCCCACTTGTGATCCTGCACCAGGGTGACACTGATCCTTGTGGCGCCCCACTTATGACACTGACTCATGGTGAGACTGATCCTTGTGGCGCCCCAGTGGTGACACTGATCCTTGTGGCGCCCCACTTATGACACTGACTCAGGGTGAGACTGATCCTTGTGACGCCCCAGTGGTAACACTGCCCCAAGGTGACACTGATCCTCGTGGCACCCCACTGGTGACACTGCCCTAGTGTGACACTGATCCTTCTGGCATCCCACTGGTGACACTGCCCCAGAGTGACACTGATCCTTGTGGCATCCCAAAGATAACCTCTTGTCACGATGATTGGTTCTGGTGTCGCAGCTTTCGCTAATCATTTTTCCAGCATACATGAATATCTAATCCAGTCCTATAGTTTGTTCATTATTCTTGGTAATTTCTTTACTCTTTACTAAGTTAATCTCTCATTCTTTTACAAGTATTCTTGATGGGGAGCAGCAAAGGCTGTTTATTCTTGAAGCTTTCCTTATACTGAATATTTTTCAATGTTGATTAATGCCTGACGAACATATAAGAATGTAAGAAAGGAGGAACACTGCAGCAGGCCTACTGGCCCATGCGAGGCAGGTCCAAGTCTCCTACCTGCTTAAGCCGGTAGGAGACTCCTCATCAGGTGAACTGTTCTTCTCTAATATAAAGTTATAAAAGTAAACCATATAACAATTTATATAACAATTTATATAACAATTTATATAACAATTTGTCAGGAATTGCAAAATTAATACCAGTACAGCCCTTGTTATTTTTCATTCTGCTCCCAGTTAGTCTTTTTACTGAAGTCTTGGGGATTCTCACAAACTTTTTTTTTAGCACGTCGGCTGTTTTCCATCAAGGAAAAATGAAGTAAAAATTAAAAATACGTTCACTATTATACGGTCTCTAGCTGGCTTTCAAAGTGCAAAAATTTTATATTCTCAATTCAGAGCTAACCGTTATACTCTAAATGAGCTCGTTATTGCCCTGCTGTATAGTCAAGCCCGTCTATCTCCTTTTATAATCTATCCATCCCATCTACAGATATTTAAATTTTTTCTCGTCTCTCCATTTTTCCCCTTTATGTATCTTAACGATTGTCTTCCAGCTCTTTTAAAATAAAGTATCATTATAACCTCACTTCCTCTCTTTTAATTATATCTACCCCTCCACCATCTTCAGATATCTTAATTACCATTTTTCTGCTTAACATTCACACCACGTAATATTTCCACTGCGTCCAGGCTCCTTGCTGCACCATTCGAAGGTCATATTTCCTCAATACTTTTTTCAATAGTACTAGAGCCCCTTACATTTTCCATTGGAAACGTTTTAAAAATATGTTCTGTAAATACACCATGAATTTATATATTCGGTATTTCACGTCTTCTCTCTTGTATCGAAAATGTATCAGCAATAATTCTCTGTTTGTTGTTTTATGCTTCATTTCCATGTTTACTTGTAGCTTGTGTTTGAGTATATGTCTGTATGACTATGTGGATGTCTGTGTACATAAATGCTTGTGTATTTGCTTGTTTGTGTTTCTGCGTTCACGTGTATCAACTTGTAAATTTATATACCTGTGCGAACATTTTACTGTATACAGCCTAACAAATTTTCGAAATCACTGAATACCTAAATTTAACATCACAACGACAACTACGACGACATTCTCCACCTCACGCGCCACCGTCTCCGCCGCCGCAGCCGCCACCATCACAGTCGTTATGGCCACCACGACCACATTACAGAAAGTACTAAATTAATGAAGCTAGCTGCTACTGCCAGCAAAACAAGTCACAATGGGCATCCTTGTGGCCCGCCAGCTACTGAAGGCAATTACCCACGTTGCTCGATGGAGCACCGGACAAATTTGCACACTTCCCGGACATGCTTTGCTACCAAAATGCAAACAAGGGAGCAAAATCCTTAATTTCGAGTGCAAGCAGGGTGAAAATTAAAGTTTAAGCAATTGTGTCACGAAAGGTATATGTAGGTGAGAACACTTTCATTTTTCTCAAGGCTTGACAGGGGTGTTTCAAATTAAACAGATTTATATGGTAACCTCAGATCTGAGCCCATGCTATCTCATTCAAAGCTTCATCGAGACCCACAGGTATTTAATTTGTTTGCTATGGAGAGGTCATTAAGGTTAAACCAGGAAGGCCCGCAGCTTGAGCAAATTCTCAAGATAGACTGCAGGAACAGGAGGCCTCAGAGTCAGGGTTGTCAGGAAGTGGAGTGATCTGAATAACGAAGCCAAGGCAAATTCAAGGCCCCTCTGAAAACCACAAGGCTTTGAGCAGTAGTAAATCCTGTCATTACCTGATGAGAGGCGGAACCAGAAGCCGAGACCCGACTCCTGCAATCACAGATGGGTGAATACAAAAATACCCATCTTCCTTAACCCCATGTGATAAAATATGTTCAGAAAATATAAAATGACCATAGAGTTGCACTTAAACTATTCCAGGAGCTTTGGGGGATGTGCAATGGAGAGACACGCAAGGAATTTAACAACCTCGGAAGAAAGTATAACAAGGAAAAACATTATTACATCGCATTAAATAAGGAAAAACGGAAATTCTGGAACCAGGAGCAGAGGGACAGAAATGAAATTAAAAAAGCGCGGTAGAGAAGTGGAAGAAGCTAGAGGAGGAAGTGTTAGTAGTCAAATGATATTCTACTCCGTTTCAAGAGTACATATGAAAAGTCCCAGGAGAACAAGAGTCGGTAAGAGACGGAACCAAGAGTTATGAAATGAACCCCAAGCAAACATAAATTAGAGAATGCATACACACGCGTGAACAAGTGCCGGGTCACCACATGGAGAAGACTCAGACGAGGACCCACCGTGGCGTACCTACTTGTACCTGTACCTGCGTTAACAATAAAGGTACCTGCATTAACAATAAAGGTACCTACATTAACAATAAAGGTACCTACATTAACAATAAAGGTACCTACATTAACAATAAAGGTACCTACATTAACAATAAAGGTACCTACATTAACAATAATGGTACCTACATTAACAATAAAGGTACCTACATTAACAATAAAGGTACCTACTTTAACAATACCTGTACTGCGTTAACAACTGCGGAGGCAAATATATATTAAGAAAAACATAGCTAAAACAGACATACAAAAACGGGGAGGACCCACAAAAGCGTGCAAAAGAAATCGCTCAACGATTTTAGGAACTGACTTTACGGGCGAACTAAAGAAATGGCTCACTGTTTTAAGCAATATGTGGGAGACAGCTGGTGGTACACAAGACACCTTTTAAAGACAATATCGAGTGGAGGATCCTTAAGGGACGCAACATTTATGAGAATTTTTAACCATCAAGCTGGAAGCTATACTTATCGTCTCCCTCTCCCCAAGTCCGTTATTTCATCACCGATTTTCGATAACAGTCTGCACAGTTATTATTGCATCCCTCGTGTAAAGAAGAGAATACAAAACAAAGCGATAAGGTGAGAAAGAAATAGGTTCTGGGTAATGTTAGTTGAAAATCCTGGAACACAGCAGGCACGGAGAGAACTCCAGCCAGGGTTATAGGGTGGATCGTCCACTCACATCAACAAGAGAAATTAGGAGAAAGAAATGGGCGAGGGATAAAGGAAAGCAATCAGAAGACAGAGAAAGATGAGAGAGGTTAAAAAGAAAACAAGGAATGCATTAGCAATGGTCGACATGGATAGGAGCAGGAGAAAGTATAAGTAGACGGTGAGAGTAGGAATAGAGAGATTGGGAGAGGGATAAAGGAAAGCAATCAAAGGCCAGAGGAAGATTAGACATAAAACAAAAAAATCAAGGAAGCCATTAGCATGGTCGACGTGGATACGAACCGGAGAAAGTAGGAGTAGGTGGTGAACGTAGGAGAAAGAAGCGGGGAAAACAATCACGGGACACAGAGAAGAGATAAACATGTAGACGACAGCCACTAGTACATGAACCAACCACTTCGATGCTACTTCTCCAGTCAATTACACGCTTCACATACAACACAGAAGCAACATTTCAGGCTACACCATCAACGTAATCCACATCACGAGGCTTATACAAAATAAAGAGAGATGATTTACCACATTGGAAGTCTGCGTAAACTGTGCATGTGATGATGCATTCAAAGTTAATCAAGTCATTGAAAAATCAATTGAGTTAATCAAGTCATTGAAAATGAAAAGTGCATTGTACAGTACAGAAGCAACAGCAGAAACAGCTGCTGTAACAGAAGAAACAGAAGCTGTAACAGCAGCAGCCACGGTTGTAGTAGCAGGAGCAGCCATAGAAACAGCAGCCACAGAAGCAACAGCCATAGAAACAGCAGCCACAGAAGCAACAGCAATAGAAACAGCAGCCACAGAAGCAACAGCAATAGAAACAGCAGCCACAGAAGCAACAGCAGCCACAGGAACAACAGCAGCCACAGAAGCAGCAGCAAGCAGCAACCACAACAGCAGCAACAATTACAACAGTAGCAACAACCCCAACAGTAACATCAACAACACCACCAATAGCATCAATAGCAACAGCAACAACAGCATCAACGTCTCGAATATGAAAAGAGGAGTGTCGCCCATTCACAAACTGGAAAATATACGAGGCCATGTAAAATTGTGGGTGCAGTTTACGACCGTGTGTTCCTTCCTTGCTCACTACCACCTCTTTCTCCCTCTCTGCTGTGTGTGTTTCTTATCTCTCTCTCTCTCTCTCTCTCTCTCTCTCTATTATCACACAGCTGCTGATACGAAAGGCTATTTTATTATTATTATTATTATAATTATTATTATATTAATTGGGAGGTGCTCAACCCATTTGGGTCATGCAGTGCCTGAGGGGAAGTTATTAAGTATGATACAACTGAATGGCATCTCCAATTCCTTGGATTAAGAGCCCTTTCCCTTAGAAGAGGACCTCAGCTAAAAATTTGCTTCGACATGCGTTGCATGGAAAGTCTCGCTTGAATACTCTCAGGCACTCCACGATTTTCTTCTATCCTTTTCTTCTGTGTTAACTCTCTGTTCAACAATATCCACACACTAGCGCCAATATCGTCAATACTCATCATTAACCCAACGCCGCATCATCATCAATATCTCATCAGCAGATACAACGAAGACAAAATTTCTTTTCCCGTTCCACCTTCTAGTGCTTATTTTCTTCATAGTTTATATAATACCCAGTACATATATCTTTTTAATTCTTTTATTGCCCATCAACTCGAGCTTTTTCTGATTAAAATATCTATTTCAGAATTTAAAAAAAAAGTTTTTTTACCTGTGATTTTCTCAGCTGTTTTCATTAAAATTGCCTTCACGTCATAATAACTCAGCCGGATGTCCGGATTTCACACGTGATACCTTGCTTGAAACTTAATACTTAACAGATTTTTTTTTTTTTTTTTTTTCATTTGGTTCTTCAGCATTTTATATTATATTTCAGTGATACCTATTTCTTGATAGGACGTAGCTACTAGTTATTATATATATATATATATATATATATATATATATATATATATATATATATATATATATATATATATATATATATATATATATATATATATATATATTATGGAGAGAGAGCGAGCCGTACTTGAGTCCTGGAAATGGGAAATATAATGCCTGCACTTTAAGGAGGGGTTCGGGATATTAGCAGTTTGGAGGGATATGTTGTGTCTCTTTATACGTATATGCTTCTAAATTGTTGTATTCTGGGCACCTCTGCAAAAACAGTGATTATGTGTGAGTGAGGTGAAACTGTTGAATGATGATGAAAGTATTTTCTTTTAGGGGATTTTCTTTCTTTTTGGGTCACCCTGCCCCGGTGGGAGACGGCCGACTTGTTTAATAAATATATATATATATATATATATATATATATATATATATATTATATATATATATATATATATATATATTATATATATATACTTACACTTAGGTCACACTACACATACATGTACACATTTATTTATACACACTCATCTGAGTTTTCTTTGATTTTATCTTAATAGTTCTTGGTCTTATTAATTTTCCTTTTATATCCATGGGGAAGTGGAATAAGAATCTTTCCTCCGTAAGCCATGCGTGTTGTAAAAGTCAACTAAAATGCCGGGAACAATGGGCTAGTAACCCCTTTTCCTGTAAAGATTACTAAAAAGAATAAGAAGAAGAAAACTGTCAAAGTGGGAAGTCTGAATGTGCTTGGATGTTGTGCAGATGATAAGAAAGAGATGATTGTGGATGTTATGAATGAGAAGAAGCTGGATGTCCTGGCTTTAAGTGAAACAAAGCTGAAGGGGGTGGGAGAGTTTCAGTGGAGAGGAATAAATGGGATTAGGTCAGGGGTTTCAAATAGAGTTAGAGCTAAAGAAGGAGTAGCAATAATGTTGAAGGATAAGCTATGGCAGGAAAAGAGGGACTATAAATGTATTAATTCAAGGATTATGTGGAGTAAAATAAAGATTGGATGTGAAAAGTGGGTTATAATAAGCGTGTATGCACCTGGAGAAGAGAGAAGTGTAGAGGAGAGAGAGAGATTTTGGGAAATGTTGAGTGAATGCGTAGGGAGTTTTGAATCAAGTGTGAGAGTAATGGTGGTTGGGGATTTCAATGCTAAAGTGGGTAAAAATGTTATGGAAGGAGTAGTACGTAAATTTGGGGTGCCAGGGGTAAATGTAAATGGGGAGCCTTTAATTGAGCTATGTGTAGAAAGAAATTTGGTAATAAGTAATACATATTTTATGAAAAAGAGGATAAATAAATATACAAGGTATGATGTAGCACGTAATGAAAGTAGTTTATTAGATTATGTATTGGTGGATAAAAGGTTGATGGGTAGGCTCCAGGATGTACATGTTTATAGAGGGGCAACTGATATATCGGATCATTATTTAGTTGTAGCTACAGTTAGAGTAAGAGGTAGATGGGAAAAGAGGAAGGTGGCAACAACAAGTAAGAGGGAGGTGAAAGTGTATAAACTAAGGGAGGAGGAAGTTCGGGTGAGATATAAGCGACTATTGGCAGAAAGGTGGGCTAGTGCAAAGATGAGTAGTGGGGGGGTTGAAGAGGGTTGGAATAGTTTTAAAAATGCAGTTTTAGAATGTGGGGCAGAAGTTTGTGGTTATAGGAGGGTGGGGGCAGGAGGAAAGAGGAGTGATTGGTGGAATGATGAAGTAAAGGGTGTGATAAAAGAGAAAAAGGTAGCTTATGAGAGGTTTTTACAAAGCAGAAGTGTTATAAGAAGAGCAGAGTATATGGAGAGTAAAAGAAAGGTAAAGAGAGTGGTGAGAGAGTGCAAAAGGAGAGCAGATGATAGAGTGGGAGAGGCACTGTCAAGAAATTTTAATGAAAATAAGAAAAAATTTTGGAGTGAGTTAAACAAGTTAAGAAAGCCTAGGGAAAATATGGATTTGTCAGTTAAAAACAGAGTAGGGGAGTTAGTAGATGGGGAGATGGAGGTATTAGGTAGATGGCGAGAATATTTTGAGGAACTTTTAAATGTTAAGGAAGAAACAGAGGCAGTAATTTCATGCACTGGTCAGGGAGGTATACCATCTTTTAGGAGTGAAGAAGAGCAGAATGTAAGTGTGGGGGAGGTACGTGAGGCATTACGTAAAATGAAAGGGGGTAAAGCAGCTGGAACTGATGGGATCATGACAGAAATGTTAAAAGCAGGGGGGGATATAGTGTTGGAGTGGTTGGTACTTTTGTTTAATAAATGTATGAAAGAGGGGAAGGTACCTAGGGATTGGCAGAGAGCATGTATAGTCCCTTTATATAAAGGGAAAGGAGACAAAAGAGACTGTAAAAATTATAGAGGAATAAGCTTACTGAGTATACCAGGAAAAGTGTACGGTAGGGTTATAATTGAAAGAATTAGAGGTAAGACAGAATGTAGGATTGCGGATGAGCAAGGAGGTTTTAGAGTGGGTAGGGGATGTGTAGATCAGGTGTTTACATTGAAGCATATATGTGAACAGTATTTAGATAAAGATAGGGAAGTTTTTATTGCATTTATGGATTTAGAAAAGGCATATGATAGAGTGGATAGAGGAGCAATGTGGCAGATGTTGCAAGTATATGGAATAGGTGATAAGTTATTAAATGCTGTAAAGAGTTTTTATGAGGATAGTGAGGCTCAGGTTAGGGTGTGTAGAAGAGAGGGAGACTACTTCCCGGTAAAAGTAGGTCTTAGACAGGGATGTGTAATGTCACCATGGTTGTTTAATATATTTATAGATGGGGTTGTTAAGGAAGTAAATGCTAGGGTGTTTGGGAGAGGGGTGGGATTAAATTATGGGGAATCAAATTCAAAATGGGAATTGACACAGTTACTTTTTGCTGATGATACTGTGCTTATGGGAGATTCTAAAGAAAAATTGCAAAGGTTAGTGGATGAGTTTAGGAATGTGTGTAAAGGTAGAAAGTTGAAAGTGAACATAGAAAAGAGTAAGGTGATGAGGGTGTCAAATGATTTAGATAAAGAAAAATTGGATATCAAATTGGGGAGGAGGAGTATGGAAGAAGTGAATGTTTTCAGATACTTGGGAGTTGACGTGTCGGCGGATGGATTTATGAAGGATGAGGTTAATCATAGAATTGATGAGGGAAAAAAGGTGAGTGGTGCGTTGAGGTATATGTGGAGTCAAAAAACGTTATCTATGGAGGCAAAGAAGGGAATGTATGAAAGTATAGTAGTACCAACACTCTTATATGGGTGTGAAGCTTGGGTGGTAAATGCAGCAGCGAGGAGACGGTTGGAGGCAGTGGAGATGTCCTGTTTAAGGGCAATGTGTGTAAATATTATGCAGAAAATTCGGAGTGTGGAAATTAGGAGAAGGTGTGGAGTTAATAAAAGTATTAGTCAGAGGGCAGAAGAGGGGTTGTTGAGGTGGTTTGGTCATTTAGAGAGAATGGATCAAAGTAGAATGACATGGAAAGCATATAAATCTATAGGGGAAGGAAGGCGGGGTAGGGGTCGTCCTCGAAAGGGTTGGAGAGAGGGGGTAAAGGAGGTTTTGTGGGTAAGGGGCTTGGACTTCCAGCAAGCGTGCGTGAGCGTGTTAGGAGTGAATGGAGACGAATGGTACTTGGGACCTGACGATCTGTTGGAGTGTGAGCAGGGTAATATTTAGTGAAGGGATTCAGGGAAACCGGTTATTTTCATATAGTCGGACTTGAGTCCTGGAAATGGGAAGTACAATGCCTGCACTTTAAAGGAGGGGTTTGGGATATTGGCAGTTTGGAGGGATATGTTGTGTATCTTTATATGTGTATGCTTCTAGACTGTTGTATTCTGAGCACCTCTGCAAAAACAGTGATAATGTGCGAGTGTGGTGAAAGTGTTGAATGATGATGAAAGTATTTTCTTTTTGGGGATTTTCTTTCTTTTTTGGGTCACCCTGCCTCGGTGGGAGACGGCCAACTTGTTGAAAATATATATATATATATATATATATATATATATATATATATATATATATATATATATATATATATATATATATTTATATATATATTCTGTAAAATGGACGGTCTTACACCAGTCTATCAAGAGTATTTTTTCTCCTTCAATTCTTCTAACGTCTCTCCCTCCCATTTTCATTTTCACTTCCTCACCCTCTCTCTCTTCCTGCTTACCACCCTTGCTGCCTCTCTTCCTGCCTACCACCCTTGCTGCCTCTCTTCCTGCCTACCACCCTTGCTACCTCCCTCCCTATATCCCTTCCTGCTTCCCTGGCTCGGGTTTACATTCATTACACCTTCTGGACGTTGGTTTCATGTTGACTGGCAGTCATTATCACGTAATTAATGCGATGTTATCACACAATTACCTTAGTGTCTTGTTTATTACCCCAGGTTACACCCTCCCACACGCACTTACCAGGGAAAAGTGGGAGGTAGGAGCAGGAGAGAGGGAGTAGCAGGGGTAAGGGAGAAGCAAAGAGGAAAGAGGAGCTGGGGGTCTGTAGAGTGGGAGAGGGAAAAAGAGAGAGAGAGATAGACAGTGAGAAAGAGACAACATGTACAAAACTCCTTGCTAGCAAATGCCTAATATAATTACAGAATTCTTCCAGCTATAAGAATAATAGTTAATGATGACAGAAGATGTATCAACCTTACTTCTATCTTTACAGCAATACTATACGACCTCGGTAATTGCAATAACCACTTAAAACTGTCATGTAAACAGCAGTCCGTTAGCCCTTAATATTATAAAATGTATGCTTAAATTATTATTATTAGTATTAATAATTATATATATATATATATATATATATATATATATATATATATATATATATATATATATATATATATATATATATATATATATATATATATATATATGTCGTGCCGAATATGTAAAACTGGTCAGTTAGCAAGAACTCAATTAAAATTAAGTCCTTTCTAAAATTTTCTCTTATACGTTTAAAGATACATTTTTTTCATTAATGTTAATGCAAAAATTTTTAATTTTGCACCAAAAGAATCTTAGAAAACTTACCTAACCTTATTATAACAAGAACAATTTATTTTATCCTAACCCAACTAAATATATTTTAGATTTGTTTACAGTAATTTAATACTAAACAAACACAGTGAAATATATTATTTTCGTTAGGTTCAGAATGATTTTGGCGAAATTATTGCATACACAAATTTTCACTTGTCCTATATGGCAAGATGAACGTTGCTATTTAAGCCAAGATCGCAAGTTCTGCCTATTCGGCACGACATATATATATATATATATATATATATATATATATATATATATATATATATATATATATATATATATATACATATATATATATAGTATAAGAAAAATCCAACACTAAGACTGCACTGCAAGCTAAATCCGGAACAAATTTTGGTGGAAGTCGCTTTTATAGCCCTCGAGGAACCAGGTTCGTGAAATTCTGGATAGTAAAGGTTTTCAGTTTGATATTAGGAAAAAGTAATATTTTTACACTGGTCATTTACTCAATTCTTGACAAAGGGAATTTCTTGTTAGATATTTGTTTTAGTGGTATTTGTTTAGTTTCCGAAACTTGTTTAGGATTATAAATCGTGGAGTTTTGCTGACAAATAGAATTAACGGAGTTAACTGATAAACAGAAGGAATGAAACTGGCCGAGAAAAAGGAGTCAAGTTGATGGAAAAACTATCTCAAGGAATTTCACACTTTGGAACAACGAAGTCATACAATAGGTAATTCTCAAAGGTAAATAAAAGATTTAGTCAGCGCCATGTCCTGTCTCTGAAAAAGACAAAGACATGTGTCCGACACATATCCAATTCACTTTCATATAGCATGGCTGCACAGCTCCTGAGGAAGTGCTGGTTACGGAGTTAATTTGCTCCATGATCAGGCAATGTATAACTCAAAGAAAACTAATTGTAGGAACCAAATCTAAACATATGCTAAACTTCTAATTAACATTAGTAAAGGAACAGAGAAAAAGGAATAACGAATAAAAGCTAATAAAGCTACTTTACTAACCATTCATTATTACACAATGATGTAGCGAGACTATCATTGCCACCTCAATGGTATTGGATTTACTGGCCAACACATTGAAATATTTCATGTCTAGTGTGTGGTTTGTGGCTTTACAGTGTTGATATTTGATATTAAGTGAGGCTTATTCAAATACCTGTGTGTTCTAATAGAACCACCCAAAGTGTTCAAAGATGCAGAACTTCGATTGACGTTTATATTTATCAATACATATATAGCATTACAGCAATGACAATTATATTTATCGACTACATGTGACTGTATGTAACACTTTTCGAACTTGAAGAGATATTGTGTAGTGTATTTAGGTTTAAAAAACAACTCTGGGATACAATTCTTCTACAATCTTTGGTAGCTTATTTTTTTTTTAAAGAAAAGCTAATTTTATTTATAAAAGTTGTCTGAAAATAAAAAAAAAAACACGTAACTGTTTATCTATGGAAAGATTACGAAAATAGAAAACAAAGCAAAAACAAGCTTAGTCGTATACTTTTATATTCGAAATGAAAAACTAAAATACTGTGGGACCTGCATATGAGTTATTAGGGTTATTCCTTAAGAACATAAGAACATAAGAACGAAGGAACACTGCAGAAGGCCTACTGGCCCATGTGAGGCAGGTCCAACTCTCCTACCGGCTTAAGCCAATGCACCCAACCTAGTCAGGTCAGGTCACATTGACTTAAGGGAGGAACACGGCAACCGACCTGGTAGCACAAGCTATGAGGTCCAACTCACACCCACCCACATCCACTCATGTATTTATCCAACCTATTTTTAAAGCTACACAACGTTCTGGCCTCTATAACTGTACTCGGGAGTTTGTTCCACTCATCCACAACTCTATTACCAAACCAGTACTTTCCTATATCCTTCCTGAATCTGAATTTTTCCAACTTAAAACCAATGCTGCGAGTCCTGTCTAGGCTAGATATTTTCAGCACACTATTTACATCCCCTTTATTTATTCCTGTCTTCCATTTATACACCTCAATCATATCCCCCCTAATTCTACGTCTTTCTAGAGAGTGCAGATTCAGGGCCCTTAGTCTATCCTCATAGGGAAGGTTTCTGATACATGGGATCAACTTTGTCATCCTCCTTTGTACATTTTCCAGAGAATTTATATCCATTCTGTAATACGGTGACCAAAACTGTGCAGCATAATCTAAATGAGGCCTAACCAAGGATGTATAAAGTTGAAGAACAACCTGAGGACTCCTATTATTTATGCTTCTTGATATGAAGCCAAGGATTCTATTAGCTTTATTGCGAACACTTATGCACTGTTGTCTTGGTTTCAGATTACTGCTAACCAGAACTCCTAAATCTTTTTCGCAATCCGTAATATTAAGATCTACATTATTTAGTTTATAAATATCTTTGTTTAAATATCTTTGTTAATGGGTTTGGGTTTGATAAGGACTTGCTTTGTAAGGGCCAGTAGGCCTTTCTGCAGTGTTCCTACATTATGTTTATATATATGAGAGCTTTAGAAATTAAGGTGGAAATCAAATTTCATTTTTACTGCACGAATACAAACGAAGATAGTTTTGTAGTCATGCCATTTAATGTTTGTTTACATCTTCCAAAAGCAAAAATCTTGAAAGCTGTTCTTTTAATTTTCCTGTAACTTTCATAAAGTAGATTTTCCTTAAAAATTAGTGAGTTAATAAAGTTATTACAAGAATTTTATTCCCAGGAGAACACATGCTACAGTGCCAGGCTGGTGTTTCCTGTCAGAGTGCCAGGCTGGTGTTTCCTGTCACAGTGCCAGGCTGGTGTTTCCTGTCACAGTGCCTGGCTGGTGTTTCCTGTCACAGTGCCAGGCTGGTGTTTCCTGTCACAGTGCCAGGCTGGTGTTTCCTGTCACAGTGCCTGGCTGGTGTTTCCTGTCACAGTGCCTGGCTGGTGTTTCCTGTCACAGTGCCTGGCTGGTGTTTCCTGTCACAGTGCCTGGCTGGTGTTTCCTGTCACAGTGCCTGGCTGGTGTTTCCTGTCACAGTGCCTGGCTGGTGTTTCCTGTCACAGTGCCTGGCTGGTGTTTCCTGTCACAGTGCCTGGCTGGTGTTTCCTGTCACAGTGCCTGGCTGGTGTTTCCTGTCACAGTGCCTGGCTGGTGTTTCCTGTCACAGTGCCTGGCTGGTGTTTCCTGTCACAGTGCCTGGCTGGTGTTTCCTGTCACAGTGCCTGGCTGGTGTTTCCTGTCACAGTGCCTGGCTGGTGTTTCCTGTCACAGTGCCTGGCTGGTGTTTCCTGTCACAGTGCCTGGCTGGTGTTTCCTGTCACAGTGCCTGGCTGGTGTTTCCTGTCACAGTGCCTGGCTGGTGTTTCCTGTCACAGTGCCTGGCTGGTGTTGCCTGTCACAATACCATCCTGGTGGTTCCTGTCACAGTGCCTGGCTGGTGTTGCTTGTCAGAATGCCATCATGGTGTTGCCTGTCATGGTGCCGCCAGTACTGCAGGGAACATTTTTAGTGCCGCCTTGATGGATGGTCGAGGAGCGGGTATTTGTGTCCGTTTTCTTTGATGTAGCAGCTCCTGCCGCGAGACCAAGATTTATGACAGTTTTTTATGCTGGTGTCTCGAATGTTGCGAGGAAGAGGAGGGAGGAGGCAGAGGGAGAGGAAGGAGGAGGCAGTGGGACAGGAGGGAGGGGGCAGAGGGAGAGGAGGAGAGAGGGAGCGGCGGAGGGAGGGAGGAAATGCAGCATGTCATGATATTAGGCCTCCATCATTATATATATATATATATATATATATATATATATATATATATATATATATATATATATATATATGTGTGTGTGTGTGTGTGTGTGTGTGTGTGTGTGTGTGTGTGTGTGTGTGTGTGTGTGTGTGTGTGTGTGTGTGTGTGTGTGTGTGTGTGTGTGTGTGTGTGTGTGTGAGTGAGCAAAGGGAGAGACAGAGAGAGACTTTCCCAGAGGAAATAAAGAACAATATGAAAGCTGTTTACAATGAATATTTTTGTTCAGGAATGAACCAAGAAATATAATAAAAATATATAAAATGACTTGGAGAGACTGATCAAATGAAGTAAAAATTGTATTGTAAATTTCAGTGTGGGAAAAGTATCGTGTTTGAAATATGTCAAGATATCCACAGAATTTTTATTGAAATAATATATTTTCTTTGCTATTTGCCATTTATATGATATTCTTTGATTACTTTGATGTGTTTATGTATCACCATTCAGTGTTTTTTTCAGTTCATTATAGAAATTATTTATAAAGACAGTAGAAGATAAGGTAATCAGTCCCTCAGCCTGGAAGTCGGTGAAACTGAAACACAGACATGATAAATCTGAAGCACAGACATGACAGATCAGAAACATACACGGGAATTACCTATCTAAATAACAATACTGTAATCAGTCCATAACACCGAGAAACCAGAGAAAGAATCTGTAGCCGCATCGAACTTTTTAATTCTTCTAATTCCTAGACTGGAGAAAAAAAAATTTATAACTGTGCCTATGACAGCCGCTGCTCTTGAAACCTAGGCAAGCATTACAGGAGACAAACTAAAGAAATTATTTGCAAAATATGTTGTATTCAAATTTGAGCAACAGATGTCGCATTGAGAACACTTCTGAAGATATATTATAATAAAATATGAGAGATGGAGGAAGACTGAAAGAAAAATTAAATTTGCCTTTAGTAGAATTCTTTAAAACTTAGGGATATGATAACCAGGTATAAATTTACAAAAGCTTACACGTTTTGGAACACACAAGAAACTTTTCGGAGCACAGAGGAAATGTTTAGGAACACAGAAGAAACTTTTTAGAGCATAGAGGAAATGTTTAGGAACACAGAAGAAACTTTTTAGAGCATAGAGGAAATGTTTAGGAACACAGAAGAAACTTTTTAGAGCATAGAGGAAATGTTTAGGAACACAGAAGAAACTTTTTAGAGCATAGAGGAAATATTTAGGAACACAGAAGAAACTTTTTAGAGCATAGAGGAAATGTTTAAGAACACAGAAGAAACTTTTTAGAGCATAGAGGAAATGTTTAGGAACACAGAAGAAACTTTTTAGAGCATAGAGGAAATGTTTAGGAACACAGAAGAAACTTTTTACAACAGAGGAAAAAGTTTAGGAACACAGAAGAAACTTTTCATAACAGAGAAAATGTTTAGGAACTAGCAGGAGTGAGGGCAAAACGTCTCACTTATACGTTACATAACTATAATAAATCCAGCAGGCAGAATGTCTTCACAAAACAGTAGTTGGTGACTGTAATAAACTTCAGAAGGAAGATGTCAGAATCTAATTATTAAAATAATAATGGTAAATTTACTAAAGAAGAGTCAACATGTGCTTGGCTTCTCAGTAAGCACTAAGGTAATTACAAGTAGTTAATTACACTAATGGAATCTGGAAGCTCAAATGAATCACAGAGCCACAGGGAATTGCTTCAGTATAAGAGCAGTGAAGAAGAGGGTTGTATTTACTTAAGAGAAGGAAGGATAACTAAATACATGGATGCAAAATTTACATACGGCAGCGTTCCAGATGACTGATTACTAAAAGATAGAGGATGGAGAAACGGCGTTTTAAACGTAGCAAAGATCTGTAGCTTAGTGGCGAAGAGTTCAGTAGATAACTAAAAGAAACCGGGTTTGGTTCCCAGGCAAGGCGAGACACATTTAGGTAACTCTCATTGCGGTAAATTAACCCCTGAGCATCGGTCTGCTGTTTTGGGTGGCATCCTGGGAGGGGGGTATATCTATAATGAGGCGTGGGTTTAATACAATCTGAAAATAACATTATTTCCTGTAAATTCAACTTTATAGAAAACACGACAGGACGAGTGCACACGTCTACGTTGAAATTTATAATAAAACAAAGAACTGGTAAAAAAAAAGGCATTAAATTTTTTTATGTCAAAAACTATATATTTTACTTTTGCTTAAATTCAACATACATAAATAATTTTAAGTCTTTTTGTTTACCAGAGTTCAAATGTTGAAGCTGTTACTCTCGTTCACGGTGCACGCAAATGCTAGTACACAGACGTGCACACACACATACACGAACAGACTTTCAAAGTGTCAAGCAATCATATCAGTTTTGCCAGCATAGTCCAACATTTAATCTTGACTCACACATCTCAAAATCTCTCATTACCCGGCACTTCATAAGAAAGAGTAATCCCATCCAAGCATCACAACCATCCGGGAGACCCCGCTAATCTACTCTAGTTACCAACCTCTACCGTAACTCGCGAAGATCACGCAATGGGTCCAGATTCTACTACTGTATTTACCTACCCTATTGGTTTTAAGTCATTAACATGAGAGGTCCATGTGACACTGCCGTTGGCCTTTATTGGCATACAGTGACACGCGAACTGAGGGCACACGTTGTAAAAGAAACACACTGTGACACTGTTTTGCTGTGTAGAGTTTTATTACTTAATAGAGAGTTTTACCATTTGATACAACCCTACATTTGGAGAAACGTTGTTCCTACAAAAGTTTGTCCCGCAACGTCTCTCTCCTTCATTATTGTCCACAGAACGCCATTTAAATCAGACGCAAATTTGTGAATACACAAATTGCAACGTTACGAGAGTAATGAGAACCATTAAAACAAAAGAAGCCACATGTATGATAATGGTATTCAAATCACTTGTGCTCTTGCATTTCTTGGAGCGTCTTTCATAACAGCCGAGATATCAGAGTTGGAAAATGTACAGATATCGTGTTATAATAATGTAAACATGTTGGAACACCTTAGAGTACTTAGAATGCATTCTCTGGAACGGAGAAGGGATACCGGATAATAAACACAGGGAAGGTACCTTAGGGCCAGGTCCCAGACCTAAACACTACTGTAACTTACTAGAACGAGAGATATGGAAGAAAGTATAGGATATACCTAATAAACAACAATTAAAATAGAAGCAGTGTCAACATCTTCAGCTGGCTATTAGCAGAAATATATAGAAATATTGAGAGAATTAATTTAGAAGTTTTCAAGAGGAAGCTTAATAACCATTTTTTCCTAAATGCCAGATCAGACAGGCTATGTCTATGTAGGCCTGCGGGCCACTAGGAAAAACAGGCTTGTTGACTCGGCAGTCAGCAATTAAGCCTAACATCAGATCAGCTGAGAGAGAGAGAGAGAGAGAGAGAGAAGAGAGTGGAACTCTAGAAATTAGCCACATATATATCACATGGGCATGGTTATACATAGAGCATACAAGGGCACAGGGTATAATTATACATGGAACATATAGGAATACACAGGGCATAGATATACTTAAAATGTAGGACATATATGAGTTATAATTGTAAAAAGTAAATTAGCACATTTGGTTGCTTGATAATAACCCAAGATGGAACGAAATGTCGTGTACAGTTTCCTCTTCAAAGTGTGGAGTACTTGTGATATATAAATACAAAGAACAGAATTATAGAAATCACTGATAACTGGTAAACTAATAACGTTATATAATAGTAGGAACAAGGGAGGGAGACATAAGCACGTCGCAGAAGATACATGGAAAACTTAGTAAGGAAGACGAGACAAAATATTTTGATAGGTGGGAAAGGGAAATTAAGGATGTTCAAGAAGGAAACGAGTCACTAAAATCAGGATTTTTTTTTTTTAAGTCTCAGTGTTGTCAAAAAGTGAAGTGATTTGGATGAAGAAATGATGGAGATGAACTTATTCCACAGCGTTATGAATACGTATGCTGTAGCCCAGAAGAGTATGATGGAGTTTATCTAGTCACTGCCAGTTACAAGCAGGACCAGGAGCTTAGACTCGATACCTGAAATCACAAATATGTAAGTGCATGCACGTACGCGCACGCACCTACACACACACACAGGCTGGACACGTGGTCCAGCAACTGGCTTCTTGAATTCAACCCTCCCAAGTGAAGAAGGGCAAAGAAGATCGCAGACAGAGTATAGACTAGGTGGCCAAGGACTGCAAACCTCGCTCAAGGAGAAAGATCTTGGGGTGACCATAACACCGAGCATGTCTCCGGAGGCACACATCAACCAGATAACTGCTGCAGCATATGGGCGCCTGGCAAACCTGAGAATAGCGTTCCGATACCTTAGTAACGAATCGTTCAAGACACTGTACACTGTACATCAGGCCCATACTGGAGCATGCAGCTCCAATTTGGAACTCACACCTGGGCAAACACGTCAAGAAATTAGAGAAAGTGCAAAGGTTTGCAACAAGCCTAGTTCCGGAGTTCAAGGGTATGTCCTACGAAGAAAGGTTGAGGGAAATCGGACTGACGTCATTGGAGGACAGGCGGGTCAGGGGAGACATGATAACGACATACAAGATACTGCGTGGAATAAATAAGGTAGACAGAGACAGGTTGTTCCAGAGAGGGGACACAGAAACAAGGGGGCACAACTGGAAGCTGAAGACTCAGACGAATCATAGGGATGTTAGGAAGTATTTCTTCAGTCATATAGTCGTCAGGAAGTGGAATAGCCTAACAAGTGATGTAGTGGAGGCAGGAACCATACATAGCTTTAAGACGAGATATGACAAAGCTCTGGAAGCAGAGAGAGGACCTAGTAGCGATCAGTGAAGAGGCGAGGTCAGGAGCTGTGTCTCGACCCCTACAACCACAATTAGGTGAGTACAATTAGGTGAGTACACACACACAAACACAGTCACGTCAGACTCCTGCCAATTATTCTAAATTATTGCGTTCTATTCTCCGATGGGTTGGGTTATTACTCGTTCTGAGGTGGGTTGTTTGGGGAAGGATGAGGGCAACAGCTTGTTTGGTCGTTAGAGTAATGTTAGCTGAGGTTATATATGGACATTTTAATGTCAAAGCGAGGTAGTGAGGCAGTTTAAATGTCGTGGTTGTAGGGTAGTGGCTTTCGACCCCTAAAAGGAAGTTCCCTGCTGCTGGTTAGGGGCTCTTGATCTAGGGAATTAGATATGCGCTCCAGTTCCATCAACTGAGACTGAAAGCCTTCCATCCCCCCTCCGCTGTATAATCCCTACGGGTTTAGCACTCCCCATAATAATAATAAATGGCTATCGGATGGTAGTCTACAGTAAGCTTGGTAGTTTAGGTGTGTAGACTTGTATATGGCGATTTGGATGGGTGTGATGCGAGTTTGAATGAGGAAATTTCAGTGTATTAGTTTGCATGGGGTAGTTTGAGTGTGGTAGCTTGAATGACTGATCTCGATACGTCGTGTTAGCATAAGTGTTGTAATAAACTACACCAGAGCTGAGCTGGAGTAACATAGCCACAGCAGAAAGTGTTTGTGTAAAACTCTCGCGATTCGTGGAAAGCATGACCCACACGGTTGGTTGGTTTGTTAGGTTTAAAACCTGTAGACTTCACGAAGACCGCATGCCACAAACACCAGCAGTCATACAGACTAATTTTTAACATGGATATTAAAGTAAGCCTTCACAGCATACACGCTGAGAGATATACTTACATCTCTAAGGTATTATCTCCTTGCCCACACGAAATTTGCAGTAATCTTTATGCAAGAGGAAGGTGTATAACGTATTAGGATCAAACCAACGTGCTAGCATTCTGTCTTTTTTGCCGGCAGGTTTAGTAGGCATCAACATCTCATTACAAGACATAAATTAAGGCAAGAGTTTTTCAGCTGGGTCCGGCGGAACCTGGTCACAGAAGTTAGGTGATACTCGTCCAGGTTCGACCGAAACGTCGGCTGAAGTTTCCTCCCTAAATTGTGGGTTAGTTTCCAAAGAAATATCCCTGGTGAGAAGTATATGAGGCTACTGTGAAGGCTAGTTTATTATGATGATTAAATGAAGAGGATCCCAGAAGGGGATCGAAATATACAGACCAATTAATTTTTTGGTTTTGTCTCCATGTGGGTTATTGCTGATCATTGACAAGTGTTCATTACACTTTAGTTATCCATGATTAATAAAGATTTATGAAAACATACATGAAATATCCATAAATAGGAGTATGCCTATTTGTGGCGTTGGAATATGCCTAGAATAGGCTACTTGTTCTTCCTAAGAAGAAAAACACAATACAGATTCAGTTGTGTGTTAGGATCACAAAGTTGTAAGTTAAAAGGACACAAGTGCAACTAATGTGACATTTTATTGTGGCAACGTTTCGCTCTCCAGGAGCTTTATCAAGCCATGGCTTGATAAAGCTCCTGGAGAGCGAAACGTTGCTACAATAAAATGTCACATTAGTTGCACTTGTGTCCTTTTACTTTATATATTGTCGGTAATTCTACCAACTTTATCACAAAGTTGTAAGTTGGTAACTTTTTAAGTGATTGCCTTGATAATTTTGAGAAGTTTTTGAAATAAAATTTAAACCACCCTTCCCATTTCTTGGATGAAACCTGATTACCTCCCATTTCCCAAGAAATAATATGGTGTCAAGTTTAGCGCTGCCCCGTGAATGTTAATTAAACAGATAAATCAATGAAACAGCTCAGAGATCAATCAACAGTCGATGCTCTTTAATCCTGTTTACTCAACAAATTGACTTCCACATGGGGAATACCAGGCTAGAGATAAATGGTATAAAATAACGAAACGATGGAAAAATAAAAAAATGCACTGTAATGATATTTTATTGCCTACGTTTCGCCCAGACAGTAGATTTTATCAAGTCAAAAGCATATCTGCCTGGGTAAAGAGTACATGAGTACATGTAGGGTGGAGAGCCTAGTGGAAAATTTTGGGTAGGTTGTTTTTAAGACAGAATCGCACTATATAACATTTCTGTTTATTTTTCCAGTACCTAGCTAGTTCAAATTAAAATTGCAGTTGGTTAGTCTAAAAAAAAAAATATGGCAACAGGGACATTAGCTGAAGTCTGTACGTTTTTATATATTTATAAGTAGAAACAACCGCCATATATGACTGTATAATGTCCTCACAGAGGTTGAAAAAAATTTGATGTAAAAAAATGTATTAAACTCCTTTGTAGTTGAAATATAAACAAAATTTATTTTCAAATAAATACATAAATCGGATAACATATGTTAAGTAAAATAATTATATATAAACAGCCACTTTATTTTTCATTTATTAGAAAGAAATATGGAACAATAATTGACTTACAAAAATAAAGAATCTTAAAACTTCTTCCCCTACACAACGGTACGTTAATTATCAAGGTAATTACATGTTTCTTAGCTTGGCACACATGGCCGTCGCTGATACCACGCGAACGTCAACAAAAGAGACACGTTGAGGAATCAGCTTTTATCGAGGCAACGTTTCGTTCTCCGTAGAGTTTTATCAAATAATTACTTGCTACTGTAGAAACGTTTCCAGAATGTAAATGAATTTCTTGTCTTCAGTATGATGGTAGTGCGTCATTTTTATCTACCGCACACATATACTCTAACCTACTTCTCTTACCTCCTTTATGTTAAACACACAGAATGGTTATAACCATAACCATAATTTTTAAAAGGGTGGACCTGTAAAGCCAGCGGAAGGCTTCGGTCAGATGACCGAAAGCTCCAGCTGCGAGTCATGTGACTAAGACCTTCCCTTACCTTAAGAGTATGGACCCAGAGTGTATTTTTACCCCTATTTAACGGCTTTAAGTCTCCCTAACTGGATCTGGAAAAGCAGCCTTATTGACCCTCGTGTAGTTGATAGGCTTTCAATTTATCAAAATAACTTAATTTCCTCACCTGAATTACCTCAGTTTGCTACACAAATCTCATCACAATACGCAAGGATATATACACCAAGAGGTGTGTATCTCTCGGTGTAGATACGCTTTAAGTTTAATCCTTTTTTTAGGGACTGAAATTCATGTCTGGCGGTGGAAATATTATATGTAGCATTAATGACCTTTTATGAAGTCGATACGTATTAAACTCAATTAACCAATTAACCACACTATACACAACACATCCTGCCCCGAACATACTAAGTTAATGTAAGCGAATGACGTCAAATTAAAAGAATACAGAATATTCGTTGATCACGAGAAAAACTCATGAATCTGGATTAGCTTCCCCTTGAAAAGACGATGACGAATAGAAGAAAATAGGAATTACACAAGTTGCCAGGGAAGAGGCGGGTGATAATGTGGTGTGGGTATAATTATATTAATTACCTTGCTGCTCTGAGGATGGTAATGGTGAACTGACCTCCATCACTGTCACCACCTACGCCACCCCTTCACACATTACCAGACTTCCTCCCGCCACGACTGCTGTGTAAGTCTGCAGACGTCAATAATGCTAACTGTGGATGAGAGAGAGGAGAGGGAGAGAGAGGAGGAGAGAGGAGAGAGAAAGAGAAGAGAATAGGGGAGAGAAAGAGAAGAGAATAGGGGAGGGAGAGAGAGAGAGAGAGAGAGAGAGAGAGAGAGAGAGAGAGAGAGAGAGAGAGAGAGAGAGAGAGAGAGAGAGAGAGAGAGAGAGAGAGAGAGAGAGAGAGAGAGAACTATATAACCGAACCCAGCTGAGTAACTCGCATTCAAATGCAAAGAAAAACTTTCTCAGGCGAGAATAACACAGCATAAGGGTAACCCTCAGACAAGGACAGAAGAGTTAAATGCTAAAGATAGAGGTCAACCAGCTACACCATCATGACTGGAGGTCAACCAGCTACACCATCATGACTGGAGGTCAACCAGCTACACCATCATGACTGGAGGTCAACCAGCTACACCATCATGACTGGAGGTCAACCAGCTACACCATCATGACTGGAGGTCAACTATTTACACCAAAATGACTGGAGGTCAACCAGTTACACCATCTTGACTGGAGGTCAACCAGTTACACCATCTTGACTGGAGGTCAACCAGCTACACCATCATGACTGGAGGTCAACCAGCTACACCATCATGACTGGAGGTCAACCAGCTACACCATCATGACTGGAGGTCAACCAGCTACACCATCATGACTGGAGGTCAACCAGCTACACCATCATGACTGGAGGCCAGCCAGCTACACCATCATGACTGGAGGCCAACCAGCTACACCATCATGACTGGAGGCCAGCCAGCTACACCATCATGACTGGAGGTCAACCAGCTACACCATCATGACTGGAGGTCAACCAGCTACACCATCACGACTGGAGGTCAACCAGCTACACCATCATGACTGGAGGTCAACCAGCTACACCATCATGACTGGATGTCAACCAGCTACACCATCATGACTGGAGGTCAACCAGATACACCATCATGACTGGAGGTCAACCAGCTACACCATGACTGGAGGTCAACCAGCTACACCATCATGACTGGAGGTCAACCAGCTACACCATCATGACTGGAGGTCAACCAGCTACACCATCATGACTGGAGGTCAACCAGCTACACCATCATGACTGGAGGTCAACCAGCTACACCATCATAACTGGAGGTCAACCAGCTACACCATCATGACTGGAGGTCAACCAGCTACACCATCATGACTGGAGGTCAACCAGCTACACCATCATGACTGGAGGTCAACCAGCTACACCATGACTGGAGGTCAACCAGTTACACCATCATGACTGGAGATCAACCAGCTACACCATCATGACTGGAGGTCAACCAGCTACACCATCATGACTGGAGGTTACCCAGCTACACCATCATGACTGGAGGTCAACCAGCTGCACCATCATGACTGGAGGTCAACCAGCTACACCATCATGACTGGAGGTCAACCAGCTACACCATCATGTCTGGAGGTCAACCAGCTGCACCATCATGACTGGAGGTCAACCAGCTGCACCATCATGACTGGAGGTCAACCAGCTACACCATCATGACTGGAGGTCAACCAGCTACACCATCATGACTGGAGGTCAACCACCTGCACCATCATGACTGGAGGTCAGCCAGCTGCACCATCATGACTGGAGGTCAACCAGCTACACCATCATGACTGGAGGTCAACCAGCTACACCATCATCTGGATCAACCAGACTATCATGACTGGAGGTCAACCAGCTGCACCATCATGACTGGAGATCAACCAGCTACACCATCATGACTGGAGGTCAACCAGCTACACCATCATCATGACTGGAGGTCAACCAGCTACACCATCATCATGACTGGAGGTCAACCAGCTACACCATCCTTATGACTGGAGGTCAACCAGCTACACCATCATGACTGGAGGTCAACCAGCTACACCATCATCATGACTGGAGGTCAACCAGCTACACCATCATCATGACTGGAGGTCAACCAGCTACACCATCATCATGACTGGAGGTCAACCAGCTACACCATCATCATGACTGGAGGTCAACCAGCTACACCATCATGACTGGAGGTCAACCAGCTACACCATCATGACTGTAGGTCAACCAGCTACACCATCATGACTGACAAACTACAACTTACACCTCATTTGTCCTTGTGATGCAAGGCTCCATGTTCATCCTTCTCTGGAATGGGGGAACTCTTGATGGTGACAGGCTCTTGATCCAAAAGATTTGAGCTACCCAATTCCACGGACGTTCTTCAGGAGACGCGCACCACCTTAACGGTGTTCAGAAAAGCAGAAATACATGAACGCTTTCGTGTGCATACACAAACATCTTCAGAGGAATCAGAATGAAGAAACAATGGAAGAACATTTCGTAGGAACCTATGCAATTTTCCCTTTTTGTTTCTTCATTCTTTGTCCTATGAAGATATGTTTATGCCCAAGAAGCCTCTTACTATTATTGCTGTTTCACTGCTTTTTTTTTTATTTTTAGAGATATGGCAGATGGAGACAGAGTGTTTCAGTTAAGAAGAACAAGATAAAGGGGACACAGGTGGAAACTGAAAACACGGATTCGCCAGTGGCGATGTAAGGAAGTGTTTTACTCTCAGGGTAGCTGGGAAAATGGAATGACTTGGATGTGGCAGTGGTATACCTGGACGGTGTTCCGGGGGTCAACGCTCCCCGAGGTTCGGTCCATGACCAGGCTTTGAGATGGATCACGGCCTGATCAACGAGGCTGTTACTGCTGGTCGCACGCATACCGACGTATAAACATAGTCCAGCTGGTCAGGTACTGACTTTAGGTGCCTGTCCAGCTCCCTCTTGAAGACAGCCAGGGGTCTATTAGTAATCCCCCTCATGTATGCTGGAAGGCAGTGTGTTGTCTCTTAGTGTACTCATAGGCCAGAAATCAGTGATGCCGATCAAAGAATTCTTGAAGGAGGGGACCAGGAGCAGTCCCTCTACTCTACAAACAAAACTCAACGAGTACAACTCACACACGAGCGCGCGCGCGCACACACACAGGCGTGTCCTAACCATGCGGCAGTCAGCTGAATTACACAATAACACAGGTAATTACCCCAGACCATTAATCTCGCGCCAATTATTGCACCTACCACTTATTTACCACGTAAGTTAGGGGCAGCAGTGGTCCAGAGGGTTTTGGTGATTACGCCCTAATGCGATTGCTGCAGTGTAATTGGTGGCCCGACACCTTGTTATTTGAGGCTCACCCAAATTGGCAGTCGCATTCGCAGAGGTAAAGAATGGGATGAGGCTTGAATAATCCTTTAGCGTTGATCACTTATGAGTAGGTTGTGGTAGCGCCTTCGGCTCAAAACCCATGAACACGGGTTCGATAAAGGGCTAGTCCAGACGATGGGGAAGTCTTCTTACATCACCTGTCAATGTTCAAGAAGCAGTAAACTGATACCTAGAAGGTAGACAACTGTTGTGACAGTTTGCATAAAATATTCCTTGCATGCGCTCGCGCGCACGCACATACACAAACACACACACACACACACACACACACACACACACACACACACACACACACACACACACACACACACACACACACACACACACACACACACACACGTGGCGCAGTGGAGGCAGGAACCATACATAGTTATAAGACGAGGTTTGATAAAGCTCATGGAGCAGGGAGAGAGAGGACCTAGTAGCGAACAGTGAAGAGGCGGGGCCAAGAACTATGACTCGACTCCTGCAACCACAAATACGTGAGTACACACACAAACACACACACACACACACACACACACACACACACACACACACAGTGTATCACCTGCATACTGTTCAACTTTATTGCTGTTTTAATTGCATTCGTTCATTTGTGAGTGTTACAAAACAATGCTCTTTCCACATCATTTTTCCTTTTGCTCACATTTTTCATTCATTTTCTATTTGACATTTATTCTTAATTCTTTCTTGCAAAGAAAACAATCTTCAGTATTTTTTTCTTTATTTTCCAATGATTATATCTCTTATGCAGCAAGTATTCTTTTCTGTATCATCTGTGTTGAGGTAAGAATACTGGTAGGAAGACGAAAGTTCATGGAAAAGGTACATTCTAAACATTATATTTTACATCGAGGTTATGTGTTGAGAGGAAATAACAATCAGGTTACTTATACCCTGTCTAGACAGACGATGAAAAATAAAGAAAAAATCTCTCTCCAAGGCATTTTACACTTCAGAAACAATGTCAGCTTGAAAAACCTGGGGAAAAAATAGCAGCCATGTTAATTATTTACACTCTCCTGGGTGACCTTTGGTCATGTGGTCGCCCTCGAGAAGATTTTTAACCATCGTCAATGTTCCATTGGTCACAACCGTTCTCAGCACAATATCTAGCAAACTGCTGCTACAGATACTACAAATACTCTTATGCTGATAAGACTACTCTCAAAGACTCGAGGAGAACAGCCAGAGAGGGTACAAATGTTCAAGTAACATTTGACTCAGATTAAATTTATGGACAAGGCTTTTTCCAACACATGCAGGAAGAGAAGACAGCAGGTGTGTTTTCTTGGGGCTGGGATAGAGGATACAGTTAGCAGGTCAGGAATCAAGACTGGTAGAGGGAACAATTGTCAGTGCTGGATGTTGTGAAGTGTAAGGATGAGGAGCTGCTTGCAAGGTATAGGACATGATAGATATAATTAGGATAAAGGGAGGAATTCCAGTCATACATAACATTCTGCCGGGGAGAGGTATTAATTTCAAGATTGGAAAGTAATGTAACTAAAGTGCACTACGATTCGCTGACACTAAGGATCTCTTCTGTTCCTCCCATCCCTCTAACCATCTCTTCACCCCTTCCCTGCACTTACCCATCCCTATTTTCCACCCTCACACCTTTTTCCCTCTCCCTCACCTATCCCTGCATGTCATCCCTCCTGACAAAATCCACAAGCTGAAATTCTGGTCCCCTCTTCTCTTCCCCCTGGCTGGTCTGCTTCCCTCTGCTCTCACGTTTACTTACCAGTTTCCCTCAATCGTTCTCTCTTTATACTTTTTTACTCTCAATACTGTCATTCAGTGGTGGCCCTACTTACACACTCTCCCTCCTCACGTCCTCAAAAAGATTTTTCCCCTCTTCTCATACTCAAACAGCTCTCTTCCTCTCAACCTCAAATAGTTCTCTCCTTCTTCTCATCCTCAAACAGTTCTGTCCTTCCTCTCATCCTCAAACACACTCCTTCCTTTCATCCTCAAGCAGTTTTTTACCTCCTCTTATCATCACAGGTATTTAACTCGACGTAATCCTCTTCATAATCTATATAAATTATCCAGTAAGAGAATTCAAGACCAAAATTTCACAAGCTAATGAAGACAAATTTAGGAATGAACGCTGCGTATATGAGCTGTACAATTATACAGAGCCAGGGATGTGTATCATGTGGCCCGCGGGCTGAATGTGTCCCATTAAACTGGGGAGTGCGGACCGCCTGAAGTTTTGACCAATTTCTTGTTACTTAATTAGCTACCACACATGAACTACTGTCCACTCCTGTGCTAATAAAGATAAAACTTTTTTTTTCACTCTTTTGTTGCTGCTAAAACTCTTATCAATAAAAGAAATCGCTGCTAATACACATACAACCTGATACAACTTGAGCACTGCTAATTTACAGGCGCTGAAGACAAGTTGTGACAAGTACTTCCTACACGCGTGGGGGATGGAGAAAGGGAGTGTGACTTGATGCTGGAAAAGGGCTCTTAATCGAAGGGGCTGGAGCTATTTTCCCACTCTCCTCTCTCCTATACCCTCCCTCTTTTGTTCCCCAGACGCTTTATGACCCTTATGACATTGATGCCATAATTAAGAATGCCAATAGGGTACTAAGTTTATTAGCAATAAATAAGCTCACAGAATGTTAAGCTTGACAGCAGAGTCAGGATGATAACAAAATGCTAAGTTTTACAGCTAAGGGTTTTAATTATAAAACGGAAGAAATTATGCGTTCTCCATACCGTGTGTTAGACGACATCTTGAAAATGATGCGAATCTAGTCGTCTAATTTAGGATTATTATTATTATTATTATTATTATTATTATTATTATTATTATTATTATTAATTATTATTGTTGTTGTTCTTCCTGTAAAATTATGATAACCAACAAGGAGTGATTAAAAAACTCAAGAAACAATAAGAATATTTGTTTGCACAACGTTTCATTCACATTTAGTTAACTTTCTCGACTGAAGCTACGAAATCAAAGGGAATATTGATATAAGGAATGAGTTGCACATGGTGTTAGCGTGATTTTTGGTCCTATGTTTTTAGTATGATGTGAGCAAGGGAAAAGACTGAATCGAGAGCCCCTCTGACCTTGGGAACATTTCCGGTAGTCTTAATTAGAGCTACTTTCTAAACACGTTTTTCTGATATGGTTCTCTTGAACGATGTTAAGCACCGTACGTGCCCGGTCCATTTGATGTAAGACAGGGTTCCTATACACCACACAAGCGTTGGTTTCATTGTTGACGAGACGGGTGTACTCCTGTTCGTAAATAATAGTCTTATGTCTCATCGTTTTTCTCCATTCTTGTAGACTTTACAGGGGATGGTGACAATGTTCCAGGACCGAAGTGTATCAATAAAGGTGTGTGTTGTGTACTTTAATTCACACTGTCTTTGTCAATATACCTTCTATCTTTAGGAGATTGTGCAGTATATATACCTGAGGAATGTTGGTCTCTGTTCAGCGTAGGTCGTGTAAAGTCTCTGAAAGTTTTTGCGGACGTAGTAGCAGTGTCTATTCTCATCCACCTCATGAATGGGGTTAGGATAAGGGCTTTGTTCCCTGCAGGTGAGATCAACCTTCTTCTAGTGTCGTTCTCAGCTTTAGGGGTTTGGTTGAGGCTAGTGACCTTCCGTCGACAAGTTTTGATGATGTTAACAAGGCATGGTAAAGGGATCACCCCCTCGCTGACATCTGCCCAGTACGTATTAAAGACAGCCCGTCCAGTATCGTGCCCAGTAGCATCAACCGACTTCCGCTTTGTGGATATTTTCGCCATCACCCCAGCCCACACTTCTTCCCTCACACCTGCCCTTATCCATGTATTCACCTCTGTCCTTACCCTTATCCTCACTCCAGCCCTCACCCATTTCCTCACCTCTGCTTTTACCCGTGTTCTTACCCCTGTTCTCACATCCTGGGCGATGTCGCGTTAATCAGCCCTGCCCGTCCTCCATGAAGTCATTAAGCCCCTCCCCCCACACCTCCACTATGCAAAACACTGGACACATACCCAGCTCTTTAGAACCCGTAAATCTATGAGCATGTATAATGTGCAAGTGCAGTGCTCATGTGCAATTTGTAGTGCGAATGTGCAATCAACATGTGCAATGTGCATGCAACAGCCCTCTCTTAAATGTGTAAATACCTAATTAAGTACAAACAAAAAAAGATGTATTATAAATGAGCGTATATGTAAAAAATAGAATCTAAAATTAGTGTGTATTTCGACCTCACCCTTAGACCATCTTCAGTAGTCTGGTGAACAAGGGTCTCTGGTGAATGAGGAAATATGCAGTGTTCTTTGTATAATCCTTTTTTATTTTATCCATGGTATAAGTACATAAAACTGAGAATTTACACTGTGTAAACGCAACAACACTGGAGAAATAGTGATACTTTTGTTGTATTTATTATGAACCAGAGCGGATGAACTGTACCGCCAACAAATATGAAAACAAAAGATAAGCTGCAGAAGAAGCTTTTATTGAGACATTGTTTCGCTCTGTGTAGAGCTTTAACATTTTTATGATTAATGAAACTCTGGACAGCGAAACGCTACCCAAAGTTGTTCTCCAACTTGAGTCGTTGTAATCATCAGGCCATAAGCTCATTTCTTTCATAATTTCTGAGTGAAGAATAATTAAGAAGATAATCTCCCTTTTCGGCATCAAATAATTATTCAGAGTAAATAATGTACAGGAACAGGCATAAAGAGACTAGTTTTCACACAAAAGGAAATCGAGGAAAAAATGTAAATTCTTCACCTTAGACAAATGAAAGAAAATTTACCATGGCCATTTTCACTTAAACCTAATGATACAGCTGTCATTCTTTAATGGTTCACCTCCAGTCGAATTTATGGCCACTTTACAAACCTATCTATTCCAACTTTACCAACTCAAAAATGATTTTTTTTCAATAGCATTAGAGACAGCATCAGCTTCCAAAAGGTAAGAAATTGAATGGCGATAATTATATACAATCCTGATGTTTTCTTTCGATTAAAAATCTTCTCTGAAAGGTTGATTCCATGTGCTTCTTGGAGGGGTTGCCTATTACCTTTTTTTCTGGGCTCTTCATCCCCTCACAGTTCGGGCTAAGGTCATGCATTCTTGTTGGCTGCCTGGTTAACTAGGCCGTTGCTGTTTTCACACCCCAGCTGATCGGGAATTTGTTGCTGGTAGTTATATAGTTTCCTTTCGAATATTTTTATCGGTCCCAGGGTGTTGCTGCAGGGGTTGATGCCAGGCCCTTCCTGGGTGAATTAGTTTCATGTCTTCTCTGGTGAGACTGATTCCTGGACCAGGGGTTAGTTCTTGATTCAGTCATGACGGGGTTAGTTCCAGGTCTGTCTTGGCTCGACTGCATCCAGATCCATTCAACAAGGGGGTTGGTTTCCAGAACTTCCCAGAAGGATTAGTTCCAGATTAAATCCCAAGTATAACACTCCTTGCCTCCCCTTTTCTTTCACTTATTCCTCGCCACCCCTTCATCTCTCCTTCGAAATCCTCCCTTTATAATCTTCAACATTCCACGTGGAAGACCAGAGTGACTACAACTCTTACTGTCTAATGTGTGGAAATCACGTCTCCTAAGGATTAAGGTATGTAACTGAGTTAGAAATTTCTTTGTACAAGAATGGTATACAATACCGACAAGATGAAATTAAGACACATGTGCAACATCTGGGTATCTTTTTTGTAGACGTTTCGCCATCCAGTGGCTTTATCAATACAAATTCCAAGACATAACTTGAAGACAGTCTTCTGTATATAGTTCTACTATCTTCAAGTTATGTCCTGGAATTTGTACTGATAAAGCCACTGGATGGCGAAACGTCTACAATAAAGATACCCAGATATTGCACATGTGTCTTAATTTCAGAAATTTCTTTAAATTCTTCATCTCTTGTGGCAAATTTATGTTTGTGTAAGGATTTTATGACTTGTTTATTTTCTTCTATTACGGACGGGATTGTATAAATAGGGATAAAAGATATAATCGGTTTATGTATTTAGTTTCCGGTTTTGTTTTATCTATAGAAGTTTTGATTGTGAGTCATAATTTGATTAGAATTCTTTTAGGTTGGGATGGATTAGGTTTAATTTCAAATGTATTTGTAATTTATCAAAACGAAAGGTATGCTAATGCAGGTATGTTGTTTTATCTAACTTCAGCATCACTAGTCTTACCAGCAGATCAAAAGAGTGAAGGGAGGTCACATCTCAGGCTCATGTCAATAAGACGACCCCAGAGCGATAATAACACGACCCCAGAGCGATAATAACACGACCCGAGCGATAATAATAACTTTGGTAGATTCCCTTAACCTCCCTCTGCTAAAAAAAATCAGCATATTATGGAAGCAGAGGCGAGGGAAGGAAGAGAGGAAGAAACGAAAGGGAGAGGATGAAAGGAAAGGAAGTGGAAGCAGGGAAGGGAAAAGAAAATAAGCGGAGGGAAAGGCAGAGAGAAGGGAGAGGAAGAAAAAGACTACTGAGGGTCCTCTGTCGCCCTACCTAAACTTGCTTGTTGTTCTTCCTTCAGTATTTATCTTCGTTTTTTAGTTGGTGGTTGTGATGATTCCTCGTTTATTAAACAAGTTTTATTTCTTTAATGTTTGGTCTGCTTGGAGAGGAGAGAGAGAGAGAGAGAGAGAGAGAGAGAGAGAGAGAGAGAGAGAGAGAGAGAGAGAGAGAGAGAGAGAGAGAGAGAGAGAGAGAGAAAAAAATGGAGAATAGATATTTACCTGGAGTTTACCTGGAGAGAGTTCCGGGGGTCAACGCCCCCGCGGCCCGGTCTGTGACCAGGCCTGTGTCATAATATCTTCACAATGATAACAGAGACAGTTTCATAAATACGCACAACAAAATAGAAGGTAGTACCCAGAGTTAATGGATAATTACCGAAATAATAACCGAAGGTCAATATCATTAATCCGTGTCTTAATATTGAAAAAAAAAAAATCCGACCGACGAGAAAGATTTATTTGTTGTAAGCCATTATCCAGTTTTAAAGTTATAACTCAATTGCTTAGCGAAGGCAAAATTTAATTTGCCCATTTAATTTCAAATCTCCGGCCAATTTTGGAAATTGCTAAGGAGTTTCATATAAATATAATACATAAAATGGGTCTTGGTGTATACAACGAGGGTCTTGACATATGCAGTAGGGGTTCTGCTACATAGAACAGTAGTCTTGATACAGCGGGGTTCTTGCTGCATACAACAGTAGTCTTGATACAGCGGGGTTCTTGCTACATAGAACAGTAGTCTTGATACAGCGGGGTTCTTGCTGCATACAACAGTAGTCTTGATACAGCGGGGTTCTTGCTACATAGAACAGTAGTCTTGATACAGCGGGGTTCTTGCTACATAGAACAGTAGTCTTGATACAGCGGGGTTCTTGCTGCATACAACAGTAGTATTGATACAGCGGGGTTCTTGCTGCATACAACAGTAGTATTGATACAGCGGGGTTCTTGCTGCATACAACAGTAGTATTGATACAGCGGGGTTCTTGCTGCATACAACAGTAGTATTGATACAACGGGGTTCTTGCTGCATACAACAGTAGTCTTGATACAGCGGGGTTCTATTTGCATACAACAGTAGTCTTGATACAGCGGGGTTCTTGCTGCATACAACAGTAGTCTTGATACAGCGGGGCCCTTGCTATATACACCAGTGGTCGTCTTGACACATGCAACAGGAGTCTAGCTACATATAACAGTGGTTTGGACATAGCGGGGCTTTTGCAACAAGGGTATTAAAACACACAATAGAGATATTAGAACATTCAGCAGATCTGAAGTTTGGCCTCAATCCCAACTTCATTGTTGGTTGCATAGTCATACAGGCTGTTGCTGCCAGGTTGCACTGTCATCCCTGCTGTCAGTTCACCTCGTGGACACCACACGTCAAAAATTTGTTAAAACAAAATCTATTTACCTTATAAAACACATTAATGTATTTAAATATCATAAACAAGTGCGTACATGTTATAAGAATATTTGAAAGAAGCGTAGTAATTATAACAAGTTTTTACGAACGTTTCTGGACAGAATAAGGCTCAGTTTTATTATTATATTACTTATTATTATTAAATACATTTAAACTCTCCTATTAACTAGATATGAAATCGGTAAAAATAATTCGTTAAATAATTCCTCCAGTGTCAGGAGACATGCACGTTAAACTATCACTATTTAAATATTATTATTATTATTATTATTATTATTATTATTATTATTATTATTATTATTATTATTATTATTATTATTATTATTATTATTATTATTATTATTATGAGGAAGCGATAAATCAGTATGGGGTCTTAGAACACGTCAGACAGCCAGGTTTGGAGTTACCCGTACCTAACTACCAACGCTTTTCACTACATTTTCTCAAAACTGCTGCCCTTTAGTCATTGCTGCCGCTCTGGTATTCCAGCAAAAAACTGTTCATCCACTTTAGAGCTCTTTGCTGTCAGGAAATAAACGCGCACAAAAGTGGACAGAAAACACTGCTTTCGCTACTTAAACAGATGAGCGCTGTTTTTGCCTATTAGTACACTGCACTAAGCGGCTTAAATTAGCGAGGATTTTTTTGTGAAGAAAGCACTTTAGGTACTAAACTAGGCGACGAAAAGCGAGGGGACGGTGACCTCCGTAAGCTACTGCAGGTAAACACTGGTGACTATTTTCCCCACTAAACTTCAGAGAGAAAAATATTAGTTTTATCTAACTCTGTTTGTATGTTAATAAAGTACAGTATGTGGTTTATCGAATTTTAATGAGAAAACTGACTCAATAAAACGCCACAAAGCGCTACTGTGTCTCATTTACGTACTTCTCGATATGTAATACCACTGATATGCAAGTATGGTTGAGTTAATATTACTGATAACAGCCTCGTAGTACAGTTATCACAAGATCAAGAAATTCTAAATTATATTAAATATCCTCAAGCAGTGTACGAGTCTTAACTGGCTGATATTACCAAGTGTCAAAGCGACTTTAACCAGGGTAATAAAATTAACATGTCATGATGTTATAATATTTAAATGGAGGAACTGAATCCGTAGGGATCTTACAGTGTCTGGGGAATGGGAGGTAGTTAGGTTTAATCCAAGGATGGGGAGGGCAGTTCCAATTCTTGAGGTTAGCAGTACTTCACCAGCTTCACGACATTCTTTAGAAGAGACGGGAAATTATAAAAATGGAGCAGAGACATCAGGTGGCATAAGAACCTAAACATAAGAAAGGAGGAACACTGCAGCAGGCTTGTTGGCCCATACTAGGCAGGTCCTTCACGATTCATCCCACTAATAGGATATTTGCCCAAACAAATTTTAAATGCTACCCTAGAAATAAACTTTGATATTTCTATTTACTCATGTACAAGTTCCACTCAAATCCAACCCCTCTCACTCATGTATTTATCCAACCTAAATTTGAAACTACCCAAGGTCCTAGCTTCAATAACCCAATAGGCAGACTGTTCCACTCATCAACTACCCTGTTTCTAAAGCAATACTTTCCTATATCCTGCATGTTAAGTTAATTAGGTATTCTTCGAGATTCATGAATGAAGATTGTGTTTAACCATCGTGGTCCTCACCTGAAGATAAACTCAAGATCTCTGAATAAATAGTTTCCTACCTGCTTATAAACGCGACAACGCCGGAGCAGAGGTGGGGAACACTATCCTCTGAAAATCACAGTAATTAACTTGGCACTCGGCACACACGTTAGAAAACATATTATCGCGAAGGTGATAATGGAAAGGTAACCAGATTCGATCCAAGAGGAGGGTAGCTCTAGCTTTTTATAATCAAAAACCCTCTATCAGTGTAAGTGCAGTGAGAACGATGTTCTTCAGTATCAGAAAGTGAAAAAAATAACATTCCTATTACATTAATTAGATCCTCAAAAATATTTTCCAGCCAAACATTCTCACATATTTTACTGTATAGCCCTTGTGGCTTAGCGCTTCTTTTTGATTATAATAATAAATAATCTAAACTTTTAACATCAATATTTACCATTATGACAAATTCAACATTGGCGTAATAATAAATAACAGGTAGTCAAAATAACTATGACATCATCTGGAATCTAAGATATTTTTGGTTCTGTGCTTGCAGCCAGGAACACGTTGAGAATCACTGCAATCGTTGCAATCGCTTGCAACATTTTATCTTTGGATGGTTAAACATGTGCGGAGTAAAGTCACAACACCGTTGCTGGAACAATTCAAAACTCACAATCTGGAGATAAAACTTTTGAGCACGTTTCGGTTCCCCTGGGTTCATTAGAACGTCACGACAACTGTGCAGGATGCACAGGAAAGTCATCTAAAGATTTAAAAAAAAATTTGATTAGTTATAATGCTGCGTGAAGCTCAGCATTACCCACCCGTGTCCTGCATGATGTCGAAAAACAAAGTTGACACGTACCTTTGGAAACGAGAAGAGGAACAACCACAACCAAGCCGAAGCAAGCAGTAACAGGAAAGGTCAGAACGAGATGAACTCACTCGAGAAACTCGAAGAATATTACATAAACATGAAGAACCTAGAATTAATAAACAGATATGAACGATGCTATACAGACATGAACACTGTCACAAACATAATATTTCTACTCAGACATGAGCAATTCTACGCTGTCATGATTAATCCTACAGACACATACACACACACACAAACACACACACACACACGAACACTTATAGACAAACAGTTCTACATATATACAAACATTCCTACACAAGTTGAAGATTGAGACACTTATGCAACCATTCATCACAATCCTACACAAGATGGAAATAAGGACTGAAGGTAGACAAAAGCAAGGAAAAAAATAACTGCATCGCTGAATGCTATCTTATTATCGACCTCCTAATAATGTGTTGCAGAGCGACATTCCCTTGGTCGACCTGAGCAACGTACTCCACGATGAGAATTAATGCAGCAGAAATCCCTCCTTACCATGCCAATAGCCTTCTCTCAGCCGCCGAGGGCTATCAGCTCTTCTTGCGGACACGACAGTCGATTTAATGTAAATTACTTCGCCTTTCGTGGTATGGAGGGTCTTGCGTCAATGGCCTCGGGGTGTGAAGGTGGCTGAAATGCGCTGGCCGGCCTCAAGTGGACCAGGACTCAAACACGAGTGGGATGTAATAGCCAGTCAGGCTTGAACGTAATTGGTCCTCGGCGTTAATGAGCAAAGGATCGAGTGAGGCGTGAAGTGCCGGGTTTTGCGGTGGAACTGTGGTGGTTCTTGAAGCAGATTCTAAATCCAAGAAAGGATTTATGTGGCTGTGAGGGAGTCGTTGAAGTGGCCTCCCATGAGGCGATTCTTCAAGTGAATTCTGCACTCCTAGTCAGGATTTATATGGCTATGTGGTGTTTCCTGAAGTGAGCTCCTGCAGTCCTAACTAGGATCGACATGGATATGTGATGGTAATTGAAGAGGGCTCTTGCCAGGCTTAATGTGGCTGAGAGGTCTTTGAAGGAGGCTGCAAAATCCAGGTCTCTCTCAATTTGCCAGGACATTTTATTCCACACTCTAGTAATCCAATGGTGCTCATGAGAGTACTTCACAAAAGCAATTTGCTTCGTCCTTATTCGTTGACCGTAATTTTTAAACTATATTCATTCATAACTTTTAGTACTTTATATCATGTTCAAGTGATTATAAAGCTGCAGAATACTTTATTTTTTTCTTTTAGTGATATAATTAATGTTACCACTTTAGAATATGTAACTAAAACAGTCTACGAAAATTTGCTTTAAAGATTACGAAAGTTAACTAAGAAAATTCAAGGGATTTTGTGAATACAAACACACTCATACAGACATACACACACACACACGTGCTTGATCAGGCGTGGATTCCAAATTGGAGTATGCAGCACCAGTTTGGAATCCACACCTGGTCAAGCACGTCAAGAAATTAGAGAAAGTGCAAAGGTTTGCAACGAGAATAGTTCCAGAGCTAAGGGGATTGTCCTACGAAGAAAGGTTAAGGGAAATCGGCTTGATGACACTGGAGGACAGGAGGGTCAGGGGAGACATGATAAAGACATATAAAATACTGCGAGGAATTGACAAAGTGGACGAAGACAGGATGTTCCAGAGATGAGATACAGAAACAAGGGGTCACAATTGGAAGTACAAGACTCCTATGAGTCAAAGGGATGTTAGGAAGTATTTCTTCAGTCACAGAGTTCCCAGGAAGTGGAATAGCCTAGACGATGACGTCGTGGAGGCAGGAACCATATATAGTTTTAAGACGAGGTTTGATAAAGCTGATGGAGCAGGGAGAGAGAGGACCTAGTAGCAATCAATGAAGAGCAGGGCCCAGGAGGTATGATTCGACCCCTGCTACTACAAATAGGTGAGTACACACACACACACACACACACACTTTCCCAAAGCCTCCCTTTAAGTGACGGGATTTAACCCTCGGCGTCTTTACCCAACATAAACAGAATGTGAGATGATAAATTACTCGCCTCCTGAAGACGTGTCTGTCGCTGAGCGTCGCTAAATTTGCAAACCCTCGCGATCTTTGTAAATAATATCTTCCTTTTGCAAATTGTTTTGCACTGCTAAATCTTTCGAAGTTCAGTGCGTGCAGCAAGATTTGATGAAATAACTTATCACAAGCCTGGGATCTGGCTGTGTGGCAAAAGTACTGTGTATTTTGATGCAGAGTGCGCAGACACGAATCCTGCTCTGGCCTGAGAGATAATATTTAACAAATAATTTCGCATATATATATATATATATATATATATATATATATATATATATATATATATATATATATATATATATATATATATATTGTTAAATAAAGTTCATAAAATTAACTAATGACTGACAAGCTTTTTCTTTTAAAACCTCCCTCCGCATCAAGGCGTGATTAATGATAGAGTTTTCTTATGATCCTCTGGCTATATTCAGCTCCTTTTTTTTTCTCAGAAAAGACAGACGGTGACTCTCGCTAATGCCTAGGCAGCCATGCATCACATAATAAATTTTTTCAAACGCACATACCATGAGTTCATTAGTAGATTGGATGGAGAGGCAGGGAGACTATTTTGACCTGCTGCTCCTTTGTCATGACTAAGGTGGGTTCTCATGTCAGTGCTAGTTTGTCATGTCTGAACTACGCTTTCGTGGCTGTTGCCTCATAGGCTATGTTTTATCTAGCTTATTTAGCCTTCTCTACTCTACTGAAGAAAATTTGAATCGTTACGATGCATATTGATTTCTTTTAGGTCATTTACTACTACTGTTAATATATAAAAAGAATATACTCTCGTGTACATTATTACAGTCAGGTTAAATCAATCTCTCAAAAATATAACTATTCTCAAAAATAGAAAACTTATTTCAGCAAACTAGGATACGGCCGGTGTGTTGACCTAAATGAAAAACCAAAGTTTTTCTTTTCAAATTTAGTAATATATACAGGAGAAGGGGTTGCTAGCCCCTTGCTCCCGGCGTTTTAGTCGCCTCTTAGGGCACGCATGTCTTAGGGAGAAAATTCTTTTTCATGTCCCCATGAAACGACCCTGAAAAAAATACGGCTCTTAAACACAAGACTATCCCTTAAAAGACAAACTCTTAAAAGTACACCTAAAACGAGTCACGCTAATAAATAAAAGAAAAAAATATAAGCCATTACTGGTCGTTACAATATTCTACAGTTGTTTCACGACCTGCGTGAGGTAACTTCCGCACATTCCTACAACATCGTACATCTTCCTACATCACCGTAAAATATTGCTATATATTAACAGCCCCCGTGTAAAGCAGGCGATATTGTAGAGCTGAAAAATATACAGAGAGCCTTCTTTGCCCGGATATATGCAATCTTAATTACTGAGAACGCTTGCTGTCTCTCCATCTGGAGGTATTGGTTCCAAATCTGCACATCATCTAAATTACCCTCTCCAAAAGCAAAAGGGATGGCAAACCCTGCAAAACACCCACAATCTAAAAAAGGGGCGCGATGAGTGCACGACGAAATAATTCACTAAGCGAGAAGGGACCAAAATCTCCAACGCCCTCCCTTCATATATAAAGGAAATTACCATGAGCCCCCTACTGTCTTCAAGAGGGAACTTGTTAATTTTCTTTAGTTAGTTGTTGATCAGCAAGGTTCTGGCGCATACGTTGGTCTCCCTGCTTGTAACAGCAACAGCCTGTTCAATCACGCCGGCTATCTAGGGACCTCATCTGAAATACATACACAAATACACGCACATTTTATAATATATATACACATATATATATGTGTGTGTGTGTGTGTGTGTGTGTGTGTGTGTGTGTTAAAAGAAGTTTCTAGACATCTTTTGGATAGCTGAAAGGATATATGTTAGTCCTCTTTACGAAACTAGATTCTGGGCCTGTCTTGTCCTTCCTCAATAAGTAGGAAACCTTGGAGCGTAGTAATAAATGATGAGGAAGACTGTCTTGAGGGAAGTTAAAGGAGATAAAGCAACGTTCGGCTTCAAACTTCCTACACTGCTATTTCCTACTCAGGAGGTGAGGAATGTTACTGGAGTGCATAATTTGCCAATTATTTACAAAAATGATGCAGTATTAGTTTCTGTAGCTTAAACTGAGTATATCCCATCTGGATAACTCTAATCTTTAATTAATATATTAATTCTATAAAGAAAAATATATCCAATAGTGTTAAGCTTTCTATAGATGCAAATTTATATTTGTTTTTTTACTAAAAGAAAAGTAAGAAATAACTGGAGAATAGCTCTTCAGATCGATTTCAAACTTTCAACGATGGTGAGCCTTGCTCAAAGAAAGGTTCTCATTACATTGTGCTTCATATGTTGTAATTTGCAAAAAAAAAAAAAAAAAATTAAACAAATTGCTTTTCATGCAGAAACCTGAGACTCACTCAGCTTCAACCTCTAAACGCTGATACAGCTTCATTATAAACTGTTTTCAAATGATATTAGGTTGTGTAGGTGGCAGTGTGTTAATTGTACAAGAATGGTAAACAATACCGACAAGATGAAATTGAGAATCTCCACGACTGCGGTGCTCTTCACGCCTACTGCTAGGTTGAGGGACTGATTACCTCATCTTCTGTACATGGTTCTCCTGTCTTCAAGTTATGTCCTGGAATTTGTATTGATAAAGCCACTGGATGGCGAAACGTCTACACTGAAGATACCCAGATGTTGCACATGTGTCTCAATTTCAACAGTGTGTCAATTGTTGAAAAAATTGCGAGAACTTACTTTTGGCTTTCCATGTGATTATTTGTGAGTGCTTCCACCGGCTGATTTCAAACTTTTAACGCTAGTGCATCTTAGAAGAGGCACTGAGTTATGGAACTGAAATGGCGCTAATTTGCCAAATTTTACCTCAATCTTCTAGCTGTTATTATTAGGTAGATCACAGGAGGCATGCAAATTTCAGCTGTTAAATTAAGCAAAAATAGGAATTAATCGTTATAGAACTGTCAGCAATTTAAGCTACAATCCTACTAAGGAAAAAAATGGGAAATAATAAAAAATCGCGTTTGTAAGAATTTTCTCGAGTTTATTAAACCCCTTTAACACCATACTCTTGTGCGGCTTTATTGCTGAGCCGGTAATATACTGATGTAAAATGTATTTTTCTTCATCCGATTGCCTTTAAATTTCCATGGATCTGTTGGGATGGGCAGGTACCCTTCTACAATTTTTAAAAAGTTATTTGTGATTTTGCTGTTCGTGCAGCAACTTGAAGGAGCCTCTTCTGTTCACTTTCAGATTTGGTGCATCCTACTTAAAACATAGATTAAGATTTTTGTTGGAATGTGTAGACGCTAATTCGTTCGTTATTTTTATAATGTGATACAGATTTTGTTCTGCAGAATTAAGTATGCAGGTTCGGAACGTATAATGCTGGTGCATCATAGGAAAAAGAATCGTATCTTTTGGGTTAAGGCTATGTAGGTACAAATTAACCGAATTATTAATATGATTAGTAAACTTAGAATTGTTTGATTCTCCGGGCCAGCTGGAGAATGTATGTTCTGGTAAGCTTCAAACTCTTTGCGCTGGAATGTTCTTCTCATTGGTTTTGAGTTGGTAAATTTTAATTTGTTGATTGAATTAAGCTCTTTCTGTGTAACAACTGGAGAATGTCCCTTCTGATGGGCTTGAAACCAATCAATCAAACCAAAATCCATCCAAATATGTAAAGTTGATCAACGTGATCAACTTCAACGTTACAATGGCGATACCATGACAACTTTTGACCGAATTCAAATTTAAAATGATATTTTTTTTTAAGATACTGATCTCTTGCGATATAACCAGAGAATGCCTGTGAATGGATTTTAACTTCCCAAACTGATGGAGCTAGTTTAAGGCTGAAATTGGTTCTGGACTCTGTAGGCGCTAAGTTTACTCTTTCATTGAAATTTGAATAACTTACGTGCGATAACACAAGAAAGACTTCTCTGATTGGATTAAAATTTTTAAAAGTAATATTAAACTAGACTGTAAATATATGCCTCATTCTGCACTATTCCTGTTACATACTTAAGGCCCTTACCCATGTAATGATTGTAACACATATTGTAGTTATTATATTTATTAAAATTATTATAGTTATTATATTCAG